>NC_036876.1:13695076-13765980 GCF_002910315.2 Salvelinus sp. IW2-2015
CAAGATGCAGTAGATGGTATATGAGTAACGGTATATACATATGAGATGAGTACTGTAGGGTATGTAAACATAAAGTGGCATAGTTTAAAGTGGCTAGTGGGTACATGTTATTACATAAAGATGGCAAGATGCAGTAGATGATATAGAGTACAGTATATACATATACATATGAGATGGGTAATGTAGGGTATGTAAAGCATGATATTATATACGGCTGTGATTATGATTGAAGAGAATTCCCTTGGTAGATAATGCGGTCGACATTTGATTGTGAGGAGTTCTAGATCAGGTGAACAGAATGACTTGAGTTCCTGTGTGTTGTTATGATGATCACACCACGTCTCGTTAATCATAAGGCATACCCCCCCGCCCCTCTTCTTACCAGAAAGATGTTTGTTTCTGTCGGCGCGATGCATGAAGAAACCAGCTGGCTGCACCGACTCCGTTAGCGTCTCTTGAGTTAGCCATGTTTCCGTGAAGCAGAGCACGTTGCAATCCCTGATGTCTCTCTGGAATGCTATCCGTGCTCGGATTTCATCAACCTTATTGTCAAGAGACTGGACATTGGCGAGTAGTATGCTAGGGAGTGGAGCGCGATGTGCCCTTCTCCGAAGCCTGGCCAGGAGACCGCCTCGTTTGCCCCTTTTACGGCGTTGCACAGGGTCGCCGGCTGGGATCAGATCCATTGTATTGGGTGGAAGGCAAAACACTGGATCCGTTTCGGGAAAGTCATATTCCTGGTAGGAACGATGATGAGTTGACGTTAATCGTATATTCAGTAGTTCCGCCCGACTGTATGTAATGAAACCTAAGATTACTATTGCATACGGCCCAGTACATCACTAGGGCACCAGCTTCCTGACATCCAGGCCCTATATACTAGGCGGTGTCGGAGGAAGGCCCCAACAATTGTCAAAGACTCCAGTCACCCAAGTCATAGACAGTACCGGAGCGCTAAGTCTAAGACCAAAAGGCTTCTTAACAGCTTCTACCCCCAAGCCATAAAACTGCTGAACAATTAATAAAATGGCCAATGGGACTTTTTACATTGACCCCCCTCTACCCCACTTTACTTTGCTGTTTATTTTCTATGCATAGTCACTTTACAAATTACCTCAACTAACCTGTAACCCCGCACATTGATTTGGTACCGGTACCCCTGTATATAGACATATGTAGACATAGCACAAAATAGTTTAAGGAAAATTCAAGACAATCTGTGGAAGTTACACAAAAACACTTTTCTGACAATTAGAGGAGTTTAGAAAAAAGTAACAATTAATATAAACAAATATTTTTTCTCGTTACTGTTATGTAAATATCTTGTTACTTAAAAAAAAAATTGTTTTACTTTGTTTATTTAGTAAATATTTTTTAACTCTATCTATCTTGAACTGCATTGTTGGTTAAGGGCTTACAAGTAAGCATTTCACGTTAAGGTCTACACCTGTTGTATTCGGCGCAAGTGATTTCATTTAATTTTATAGCTAATAGGCTAGTGTTTGTAGATCGATTGAGGTGAATGAAGCAACAGTAACCAATGTGATAATGACCGGGGTCTTTTTTGCTTGTTTTTGCTGTTCTCCAAATAGCATTTTAGAGTGTTTTAAATTGTATAGAAACACAGTAAATGAGCTTCAACTTTTAGTGAGGCCCATCACTAAAACTCAGATCTTGGTTACGGCCCTGGATGACTTTAAATTCAGGTCTTCAGCCAAGCAGTGTTAGGGAGTCTACCTGCCTGCCTTCCAGCCACCCGGTCTTTCTCTGTCTATCTGTCTGACACCAATGAATCACCAATTTGCCCGTTGCAGCTTTAGACTAGAATGCTATGTATTGACTTACGCGTCATGTCTCGTGATGCATATATGTTTGCACAGACTGAGCGTCACAGCCTCCAATTGGCTCATTCATCCCCCCTCCTCTCCCCTGTAACTATTCAACAGGTCGTTGCTGTACATTCTCAGTCAACTTACCTGGCAAAATAAGGGTTACAAAAAATATGTATGTATCAATGATGTCATGTTGGTCCCGTGTGGCTCAGTTGGTAGAGCATGGCACTTGCAACGCAAAGGTTGTGGGTTTGATTCCCATGGGGGACCAGTACAAAGAAGTACAACAATGTTGGCACTCACCACTGTTTATGATTTTTTAAATTTTACCTTTATTTAACTAGGCAAGTCAGTTAAAAACAAATTCTTATTTACAATGACAGCCTACCAAAAGGCAAAAGGCCCCCTGCTGGGACGGGGGCCTGGGATGAAAATAAATAAATACAATAAGTCGCTTTGGATAAGAGCCTCTACTAAAGTGTGTGTGGGTACTGTGTATGCGTGTGTGGGTTTTCCCCATGCCGGCCTCCTCATCTCTCAGCTGGGACAGGATAGGGTCAGGTCAGTATTTTTGTTATGGGGGCTGAAAACTCCTTAGGCTTCAAATTACTTCTCTGTGTGTCTTATTGACAGGCTGGCGTTCTCTCCCTCTCCCCGGGTGAAAAATATGTTGAAGGAATGTCTTTCTGCTTGGTTAAGGGCCTCGGTCCCCCCACAAGTGCATGCTGTCATCAAGGCAAAGGGTGGCTACTTTGAAAAATCTCAAATGTATTTGTTTAACACTTTTTTGGTTACTACGTGATTCCATATGTGTTATTTCATAGTTTTGATGTCTTCACTATTATTCTACAATGTAGAAAATAGTACAAATATAGGAAAAACCCTGGAATGAGTAGGTGTGTCAACTTTTGACTGGTACTGTATATAAAACACAGGAACATCATGTTTTTGACTGCACTGGGTATTTAAAAGACACAGAGGGGGTTTTCACTCTGCTAGTGGGAATCTTAAATAAATATTTACATCTTTAAAAACACACAGAATGTGTATGGTTTGATGTAGATATGTATTTGGACGTGCCACATGTTGTCTGTCAGTGCGTTTTTGTGTGAAAGCCATCTGGTTTGTATGGCTGGGTAGATGTGCACAGCCACATAGATGGGGGGGTCCTGAATTACATTAGCGCAACAAAAACAGTCAGAAAGTCAGACAGTATAGAAAACGGGAACAGTCGCGACCCTTCGGTGATCTGGAAATTAGATAAAGGCACTAAGTGGTTTGCAGAATGTTATCCGGCAGTTGTCATCCCAGTCACGCCAATAAACAGGCCCAATAAATGGTAACCAGAGAGGGAAAACAAAGACCAATGTTTGGGCTCCCTGAGTGCCTGGGTGAGTGTACTCATTCATCCCAACTCAATTTGAAGGGAAGCTATGCAGCCTATGCAGTAAGGCGACCCCTAGCCCGGCCTACTACCCGCTCTTGGTCGTCTCTTCGAGGTCGTCTTTCAGCCAATAGGAACTCATGATTCCTAGCTTCCTGTTATGTTTGCCGGGAGGCATTGCTGGGGAGCAGTTTGCGAGGGGAACACAGTGGTGGGCAGCCTCTCTGAAAGTCTAATTCCAGTGATTCTCTGGAGGCCCTGAGTACACAAACGGAGAAGACGGGCTAGCCTTGACAGCTTCGTAACGCAGTAATATAATCCACATGGCCAAAGCTGAAACACCGGATTACTGCTGAGTATCGAGAGGAAGTGTTAACATTAACCTAAGCAATGAAACAAATTCCATACAACCAGGAAAATGAACTATAAATCTATCAGACTTTCCATACATTTTTCCTGAACACGTGACCTGCCAGGAAAGACTCTAGGCCCTAGTTATGGCTATCACTAGGGCCTAGAGCAGCGCTCTCCAACCCTGTTCCTGGAGAGCCATTGTCCTGTAGGTTTTCACTCCAATCTAGCACACCTGATTCCAATAGTTAACGGGATGATAAGGTGAATCAGGTTAGTTACAACTGGGGTTGGAGCTAAAACCTACAGGAGGGCAGCGCTCCAGGAACAGGGTTGAAGAGCCCTGGCATAGAGCTTATTTCTGGTCAGGAAAAATGTAAGGCCTTCAATCCCAGTTAATTATAATGGATTCAATGGCTGCTTACACAACACTCTTTAGCTCAGCTACGAGGTTCATTGCAACGTGTTTTGTGTGGATATTAACTCCCTTAGAACCAAACTTCTCACAGCAAAACAAGCTGAAATTCACTACTTTCATTCATCTGCTTGCTCTTCCCTCATATTTAGCCTCAAGGGTTTTACCATTTTTTGGACAGTTGCATTCATGAGTTGTAGTAACAAATGTCAATAAACAAATAAGGTCCGTCATACAAAATACTGACCCCAAAAAATGCGAATGATTGGTATTAGTGGATGTAGAATAAATAGACACATCCTGTGCAAAATCCCAGAAGTCTGTAGCTCAAAAAAAGCAGTATGTGAAAAAACGGTAGAGCAAATACCCTTTCTTGCTGTTCTTATCGTCATTGCCTTAATGAAACTCGTAAGGAAGTTGTCATTCATTTGAATGGAGAAAAATAACACTCCTTATGTACAGTACCAGTCAAAAGTTTGGACACACCTACTCATTCAAAGGTTTTTCTTTATTTGTACTATTTTATACATTGTAGAATAATAGTGAAGACATTAAAGCTACGAAATAACACATATGCAATCATGTAGTAACCAAAAAAGTGTTAAACAAATCAAAATAAAAGATTTTTCAAAAGTAGCCAACCTTTGCCTTGATATTCAGCTTTGCACACTCTTGGAATTCTCTCAACCAGCTTAATGAGGTAGTCACCTGGAATGCATTTCAATTAACCAGGTGTGCTTTGTTTTTTTTCTTCATTTAACCAGTTAAGGTATCATTAAAGAAAAACCCTTGAATTAGTAGGTGTGTCCAAACTTTTGACTGGTACTGTATATGGATGCAAACAAATACTAAATTAAACACATGGTAGCATGCACACTCAATCATAACCTTGCACTTCAGTTTCAACCTAAAGAAATGTATTTCAAGACACCAACTCAAGGCCCGTCTGTGTCTGTCTCTGCATGTGTGAGTGAGTGTGATAGACAATGTGTGAGAAGTAGGGAGATAGAACAACCATTTTATTCTGCCAGTCACGTTTCCAATGAGCCAAAAAAAGGAAGGAGCTTTAAGTTTCTCTACTCGCTCATGCACACACACCGAAGACACACATCTCGGTGAAATGGCTGTGTTCCCCACATCTCATTATTAAGCCAATCATGACACAGAATAGGATGCAAATAAGTGGAGATAGCTCTTCTCCATTAAAATATGATATGCAGAAAGACCACCATATGCCATGAAGAGACCGCCTGGGATAAGACAGCCTTACTTAGGACAACCATCTAGACTAAAGAGACACAGGGGGTCTGTGCACCCATACACTCACACCTGCACACAGGAACATATTTTCACTCATACACATGCACACATATCCCCACAGGAGCAGTAAGGAATGATTGTATGCAGTAAGTGGCTTTTTTACATTGAACAAATATTGATATACTGTACAAAAAGGGAGAAGGTCGTTCATTAACTAGAAATGAGCTACAGTGTAATATTATTTCTGCAATAGGTGCCACAAATTGTATAATTTTCCTCTTGTGCTGATATGAAAGGTTGAAAGCCATGTTACAAGTTAAATTTGCCAATATAAATAAAAATATACATTTGTAGATGGCAATTGTTTTTATAATTGTGAAGCACGTGTGCCAGTAAGCAAGTGCCTGACACAGCCTGTGATTTTGCCTGTGACGTTTGTTCAGGTGAAGACGCTGGAGATGACTGGGGACAACACCTGGGGCCGGTTGCACCAGTTGGTCATTGGTGGGTCGTAACTCTACGTCCGGCGTAAAATGTCCTCTACGCCGGACCTAAAAATGATACCTGTTCCACCACCTGGGTATAAGCCCTTCTATGCCCTACGCCTGGATGTGTAGATTCTACGCCTAGTATAAGGTGTTAAAGTGATATGCATGACATGCACAGAAAATAATAGCAAGCTCTAGTTACAAAAGGATGTGAGTCTGAGATTCAGTGAAACAAAATCATATTGATTGATTATCAGACAAGTCAAGGGCTTTTAGTCAGGATATAGCCTAGGCTACTACGTGCATGCATAGTGATGGGCTTTGCGAAGTAATGGGACATGCCTCGCAAAGTTTAGAACTGCCATGAGGATGGTAACAGCCTAGTAACGGGCGCTTTCTAGCAACCATCATTATGAAACATCAATTCTCATGAACGTCTATTGCTTACACAGGACTTAGCTACAATTAGTCTTCTTTTTGGTTGGTGCAACAGGTGTAAATTCTGATCCCAAAGTCGGACGTAGCTACGCCCGACCTAGCATTTAAGCCTTGTCACGCCCTGACCTGGTTCACCTGTTTTGTTGATTGTCTCCATCCACCTCCAGGTGTCTCCTGTTTTCCCCATTAGTCCCCGGTGTATTTATCCCTGTGTTTCCTGTCTCTCTGTGCCAGTTCATCTTGTTTTGCCAAGTCAACCAGCGGTTCTACTAGCTCCTATTTTTCCCAGTCTCTGTTTTTTCCAAGCCCTCCTGGTTTTGACCATTGCCTGTCCTGATGCCGAATCCGCCTGCCTGACCATTCTGCCTGTTCTGACCCCGAGCCTGCCTATTCCCTGGTACTGTTTGGACTCTGACCTGGTTTATGAACGCTCGCCTGTCCCCGACCTGCCTTTGCCTACCCCTGTTGGTGTGATACATTTTGGAGCTCAACCATCTGCCTCCTGTGTCTGCATTTGGGTCTCGCCTTGTGCCCTTATAGTACGAACTGGCCATGACAGACCCAGCAGACTGGGACCAGCTCCGTCACGCTGTCTCCCTGCAGGAAGCCACCATAAGGATCTACTGCTGGACCTTTTGGAAGGGCTTCGTTCCCTGACGGAACGCCACGACCAAGGGTTCAAGGCGATAATGGAGCAAATCAGTGAGTTAGCTCATAGGCAGCCCGCAACCTCTGAGACCTCCCAACCACCCAGTAACCTTTCTATACTACTAGTGGATTTGTTCAACCTACCCTGGATTCTTGAGAACCCCTCTTACCACCTCCGGAGTGTTATGGAGGCAATCCTGTTACCTGCCAGGCGTTCCTTTCCTAGTGCTCCATCATTTTCAAACTCTAGCCCTCTTCGTTCCCGTCGGACCGATCGAAGATAGCGTATTTAATCACGCTCAGTGGGAGCAGCAATATACTGTGCCATAGCCTGGAGGAATTCATGGCAGAAGTGAAGAAGATTTTTGATTCTTCGGTGCCCTGGTGGGAGGCGGCTCGAAAACTACTGCGACTACAAGCTCGGGAAATACCACGGGACCTCGATTCCCTCATCACCCTGGCGATTAGGATTGATGGGCGCCTACGAGAACGCCGGTGTGAGAGGAGGTCGGGTCTCGGAAACACTCGTTCGTCTGCTGATGCTGGTGCCCGTCCGAAGGAATCAGGAAATCCTTGAAGTTGGTATTTCCGAGGAGAGCCGAAAACACCCGAGGTTCCCAGAGAATCATCGGCGACGGGTGAGTTGGATACTCCTGAGCCCATGCAACTTGGAAGAGCTAGGTTATAGGTTGGGGAACGCTCACATAGGCTGCATTCTAACTGTTGTCTGTACTGTGGAGGGGCGGGACATTATATAGCCACTTGCCCAGTTAAGAAACTTTTTTAGTGGCTACAAGTACTCAGGTGAGCCAGACTGGAGATCCCTTAACTTCCATCACCCATCCACCTTTTTTTTGTGATTCTGATGTGGGGAGACCAATCTAAGTCTCTCCTGGGGCTCAATGATTCTGGGGCTAATGAAAGTTTTATGGATGCTACCATGGTTTCTGAATTAGGTATTCCCACTCAACTTCTCTCTGTCCCCATGGATGAAAGGGCACTGGACGGCCGCTCTATTGGAAGAGTCACCTATAGCACTGTGCCCGTTCATATACTGGTATCAGGAAACCACAGTGAGATCATACAGTTCCTCCTCATCGATTTCCCCCCATGTTCCGGTGGTTTTGGGATTTTCTTGGCTCCAGAAACACAATCCTGTTATTGACTGGACCACGAGCTCCATCCTGGGTTGGCGCCCATTTTGTCATTCTCATTGCCTAAAAGCGGCACAGCCGTCCTTGAGACGTCCCCCTCAGGACGTAAGCAAAGCCACGGATGTCTCTGCCGTCCCCACTGAGTACCATGACCTCCTGGAAGTCTTCAGTAAGGCACGGGCTACTTCTCTTCCTCTGCACCGTCCTTCTGATTGTGCCATTGATCTCCTCCCCGGCACCACACCACCTCGTGGTCGGCTATATTCTCTATCCGGCCCGGAGACCAAGGCCATGGAAGAGTACATTGAGGATTCGTCCGTTTGCATCTCCTGCCGGCGCTCGGTTTTTCTTCGTGGAGAAGAAGGACAAGACCCTGCCTTCGTGCATTGACTACCGGGGTCTGAATGATATAACGATCAAGAATTGTTACCCCCTACCACTCCTCTCCTCGGCCTTCGAACCTCTCCAGGGGGCCACCATTTTTTCCCAAACTGGACCCTAGGAATGCCTACCACCTGGTTCGGACACGCGGAGGAGATGAGTGGAAGACAGCCTTTAACACAGCCAGTGGCCATTATGAGTACCAGGTCATGCCGTTTGGACTCTGACCTGGTTTATGAACTCTCATCTGTCCCCGACCTGCCTTTTACCTACCCCTTTTGGTATAATAAATATTGGAGCTCAACCATCTGCCTCCTGT
This sequence comes from Salvelinus sp. IW2-2015, assembly GCF_002910315.2. NCBI lineage: Eukaryota > Metazoa > Chordata > Actinopteri > Salmoniformes > Salmonidae > Salvelinus > Salvelinus sp. IW2-2015. Next base: position 13,703,747 of record NC_036876.1, read on the forward strand.
GTCTGCATTTGGGTCTCGCCTTTTTTACGCCCAACTGGTGCAACTGGTGAAGGCGCCAGTTCTACAAACAAGTAGCTATTTTTCCTAGGCCTGAAGTCCTAGAATAAAACTAAAATGATCTGCTTGAAGGTAATTTTCACTTTTATATGTGTACATGATGTTTGTTGGTAAAAGGCATGAACTTGGTATTGATAGTTGGCTTCTGACTTCTTCATGCTACTTTACTAGCAACTGACAAGCTGTATCAGGCAGCTTTAGATTGGAGGGTAAAACGAATAGCTATACCTGATTGATCTTATTTTTTTCATGAGTTAGCTAGCTAGCTTGCTAGATTGAAACTGCTGGGGGAAAGCTATCTAACATTACCTAACTACCACTATCACCACCTTAGATAGCTAAGTGGACTGTAGCTAGGTTTCTAGAAAAGAGCAACTATATATTTGCTAGCTTTATTACTGACTATTGTATTACTAACACTTTTTTTTCTAACTACTTCGTTCCCTTGCCTGTTTATTGGTGAATAAAAAAGTTGTCAAGAAAAATGCGCCTCTTGATTTCACTGCAAATAGGCTGTGTTGTTGTGGTATCATTTGACTGAATAGGCTTGTGCACATTGCATTAGTGTTTCATCAGTTACTGACTGACTAGGCAAATTGTTTTGAATGGTTTTGGTGTTGCTGCATATCAGATTGAGAGGGAGTTAGATCACTAGAAAGCAGCATGCAACAGACCAGGGGCCGTATTCACAAAGCATCTCAGAGTAGGAGTGCTGATTTGGGTTCAGTTTCGCCTTTTATATCACAATGAATGATTACATTGACAAGGGGGAGCTGGTCCAAGATCAATATTGCTACTCTGAAGACGCTTTGTGAATACGGACCCGGGAAGAAAGCTGTTGCCCAATACCTTGCACAGCAATGTTTCACCACAGAACCCTAGAGGTATTACAGTCCATGCTTATGAATTGTATATTTGTATGTGATTTTCCATATATCAATGATACTAACGAAAGGGTGGAATTGTTCATGTGCAGTAAATGCTAACATGGCTTTGTGGTTTGAAAGGTACATTATTTTATTTATCTCCCTATCAGGCCACTGTATGCTGTGACATGAGCCTGGATGATGACACACATCTTCTTCAAGCTTACTGATTGAATACTGGGGCCTTCAGTGGTTCCGGAAGCAAGGGCCCTACCTAGGAGTACAGCAACAGTCTCTCTGTCTCACAGCCAGTCTGTCAACATGTATTGTTTGTAACCACTGAAATTCATACAAACTGCTACGTAAGCAAGCACCGGCTTATATTCACTTTGTCCCATTCTTTAGTCTTGTCTGGGATACATGTTTTAGTTGCGACACCTGTATGACATACATTAAATTAAAATGTATTCACTCTGGACATTAGATTTGCATTTACTTTAGACCTTTTAAATCATAAGCTATTCGTGTATTTGTCTTGATGTATCAACTCTATTGCTTAATTCAGAAAGTAGGCTTCACCTCCGAGTTACATCTGTAGGCATTAGCTTGCTCGCTAGCTAGCGTGATCTAGCTAACGTGAGCTAGCTAGCCAGGAATCAGTTTCTTACATGACACTATCTTGCTTACATTACATCTGACAGATTTTAGCCACTGTAGCTAGCTAGATAATACGGGTTTAATAATTGCATTTTGGTTCATTATCTAACTAGCTAAGTATAAAACGCAGTTAGCTAACCAACTAGGCAGTTATCAAAGACACTCACTTGGCAACTTACCATACTTTTCTGACCAACCACACATTACTTTAGCCAATCTCAGCTGAATCCTTCTTACCTTCTCCCTACCGTCTTCGAGGTTCAAAACGATACGGCTGTAGTCCGGTACTTCATTGTCAAAAGAAACCCACTCGCATACAGCCATTAGGTGCAGCCAGGCAGTCAATGGCTCAGCGTTCCAAAAGTATTCACCTGAATCTACGTCAAGCCTGCGTCAAGCAACGTTTTATTTCATATTTTTATGGTGCGCGTGCAGCCCAGAATGTATGTAATTGATTATATCTCCAATTTACAATGTCAGATTGAAAAAAAAGTTGACACCTCAGATTCATACATACATTCACTACTCATTATTACATTTTTTTAATGAAAAATGGCCTTTAACCCCATAGACTATATCCCCTAACATATGGGTACTGCACACACATTTAATGGTATTTACACACACCAAGAGGGGTAATCTCCTTGAGTGTTATCCTAACAAGTAGTGACACATATTGCTTTTCACTTGCAGTGTTAAATTCATGCTAGATTACATTTACATAAAGGCCAATAGAGTAGCATACCTCCGATGTCTACTACGCAATGTGGTTGATCCTGGTTGATTTGACCATATTCATTCATAGTCAACAACTGCTACATAGATTCTGCTTAACCATTCCTGTCCAATCAAATCATGTTTTATTGGGAAGTGGGTGATGTCTGAACTGAGAGGCTGTTGTCACGGTGCTTTCATGTGGCACTAAATTCCTTCCTTACTTTCGGGGGTTTCCAGCCATAATGCATTCACAATGCGGTCGACCATACTTCCTCTTCGAGTAGTCCCTTTACGGTCTTCCTGCAGTTCCGTTGCCCTAGCTCCCACTGGTCCAATACGACCTTGAAGCAGTTGATACAGTATGTGACCGCCACCCGCTTAAGAGGAGATTTATCCATTTGACCTGTCTTGTTAATGGGGCATAGTTCTATTTTGACAATTATATCCTTCTATAAGCGACCAGGGCTGAGTGAACAAACCCTAAACATAGCCTTAGTTACTGGAGAGTACTTTCCTATGGGATCTACACATTCACTTGGGGAGACACCTTGCTTTCACTATACATACCTCCACCTTTAAATAGCAAGACAGGAGAATGGAGCTTCTGTGGGAATGGAATCTCTCCATCATGTGATTGGTCAGTCAAGATGGTCAAGTGCTGACATGGGAATTGTTTTATTTTTTAAACCTTCATTTAACTAGGCAAGTCAGTTAAGAACAAATTCTTATTTTACAATGATGGCCTTCCCGGGCCAAACCCTCCCCTAACCCGGGCGACGCTGGACCAATTGTGTGCTGCCCTATGGGACTCCCGATCACGGCCGGTTGTGATACAGCCCGGGATCGAACCAGGATCTGTAGTGACGCCTCTAGCGAACCAGGGTCTGTAGTGACGCCTCTAGCACTGAGATGCAGTGCCTTAGACTGCTGCGCCACTCGTGAGTTAAAGCTATTGTTTCATGAGGAATGATTAGGATCAGGAGTTTTCCCTGACCTTGTGAACTGACTGGAAAAAGGCAGTTTTAAATGTCCTAGTTATCTTATTTCTGGTCTAAGGTCTGTAGTGTTGTGTATAGGTTGTTTAGTCTTTCCAGGATAGATTCCTGCCTTAGGAGTATTATACAGGAGCTCAATATGTTTGTTTCTGTCTCTTACACTCTCCCGGGCACACTGTTCCTCCTGGTCTTAGAAGTCATTTTACACAATTTGCGAATTCATCGGAGTGGAGACGTGTTTTAGATGCAACTCTGCGATAATAGCTTTAGTTGTTTATTGAGCATCTAAAAAGATAATTTATCTATGCAAGGAAGGAAAACACTTCTGTCTCAGGACATCTATCAGAAGGGGAGAGAAAGTGTGCACATGTCTGTGTATGTGTGTGACACAATGGACAGGATGTACTATCTCTGTAGAACGCTGCAGTTACAGCCAATGTTTCATATGTGATGGAGATGCATCCTCCAGGCAGTACAGGCCTCAACAACTCAGACAATAACTCATCCCTTTCTCACTTCCGTTTGAACGACAGGAGGAAAATAAACCAGAAAAAAAGCTGCAATACACACGTACACACACCACACACACCACACACACACACACAACACACACACACACACACACACACACACACACACACACACACACACACACACACACACACACACACACACACAGTTGATAATGCATGCCTGTGTATGTTAGCCTTTCTCACGCACTGCAATCTTAAACTCCTTTGCGATATGGTTCCACCATCCGCTAGTAATGTGATGACATTTCTTTCCCTTCGTCCCATAGGAACTCAAATACCAGAGATAATTGTAAAACCACTCCATCATTCATAAATTGTACAACCTACTGCTATGTACTTCATGTGTCAACCCCCATTTAGTGCTGATCTCATGCACAAGTGCACATATTCCTGGAGGTCAAACTGATGTCACCACTCATCTTAGATCAGTATTTTGGATGATTCTATTTCGCAATCCCACTACACAGCAAAACCAGCCTTGTGATAGCCTGAGTGGTTACATGTGTTGTCTCCAAGCCGCTGGAGAATGTCAAAGTCCTTGGTCTTGGCATTGGCATCCCATACCCCGGTTGAACAGCCAATGGCAAGTGCATTACCAAGAAATATCCAAAACTCCTGTAGAGAGAAATAAATGTCTTTGAGTAGATTTGGCTTAGAGGCGATTCAATATCCTGTGAAATGTTTGACTAACATGGCGAGTGCTTCCAGCTTAGATGGAAAAGTCCGTATTAAAGCGGATTAGATCTGATGTTGAAATGTTCCTCTTTTTCTGAAGGAGGGAACATATGCAATGCATACATATCGTGTTAGGGGAGCCTGATATTCTTGTGAGGTTTTCAGTGTGTGACACATGCACACACACATGCACGCACGCATGCACGCACGCACGCACGCACACACACACACACACACACACACACACACACACACACACACACACACACACACACACACACACACACACACACCTTTAGAGATACACTCACATTCCAGAGAGAGAGAAAGAGCGACAGGAACTTGCTAAGGCTCTTTGTCTCGTTATGGAAGTGGCAAGTGTCCAGACACACTGAAAAACACAGGTGTCAGAACTGCAGACAAAGATGAATGTTTTTCTGGTCCAAAATGTTGTTAAAAAAAAATACATTCATCTAATTACAGACAACTCATTATAAGTGCACTTCAGATATGTGCTAACTCCTTTCAAGTTAGAACTCTTTTACGGTCCAAATTCCAATATTACTCTGTTTTTATTGCTACGGATATATCCATGATGCACGGTTCAATACTGAGAGCATTTGACTGTATAGTTCCATAACATTCGCTGCAACGTGGTCTCAGGGCAGTTCGTATTATTCTGTAAATCTGTGACACCCATTAGCATGATATGCTACGTTAAGTTACATTATGAATAGAATAGCTGCCGTACAATATCTTCTGAACAGAAATATGAACGCAACATGCAACAATTTCAACGAGTTTCAGTTCATAAAGGAAATCAGTCAATTGAAATAAATAAATTAGGCCCTAATATATGGATTTCACATGACAGGGGTGCAGGGGTGCAGCCATGGGTAGGCCTGGGAGGGCATAGGCTCACCCACTTGGGAGCCAGGCCCACCCACTGGGGAACCAGGTCCAGCCAATCAGAATTAGTTTTCCCCCACAAAATGGCTTTAATACAGACAGAAATACTCCAGTTTCATCAGCTGTCTGGGTGGCTGGTCTCAGACGATCGCGCAGGTGAAGAAGCCGGATGTGGAGGTCCTGGACTGGCATGGTTACACGTGGTCTGCGTTTTTGAGGCCTTTTGGACATACTGCCAAATTCTCTAAAATGAAGTTGGAGGCATCTTATGGGAAATTAACATTCAATTCTCTGGCAACAGCTCTGGTGGACATGCCTGTAGTCTGCATGCCAATTGCGCACACCCTCAAAACTTGAGACATCTGTGGCATTGTGTTGTGTGAAAAAATTGCACATTTTGGCATGGCCTTTTATTGTCCCCAGGACAAGGTGCACCTGTGTAATGATCATGCGGTTTAATCAGCTTCTTGATATGCCACATCTGTCTGGTGGATGGATTATCTTGGCAAATGAGAAATGTTCATGAACAGGCATGTAAACAAATTTCTGCACAAAATTTGAGAGAAATAAGCTTTTTGTGCGTATGGAAAAATTCAGGGTTCTTTTATTTCAGCTCATGAAACAGTGGACCAACACTTTACATGTTGTGTTTATATTTTTGTTCAGTATAATACGAATTAGAGGACGTATAGTATCATACGTCTTATTTGGCCATACAAATTGAATGACAAAACTTATACATCTTGGAGGATGTTTAGTATTGCATCTTTCTCTGAGACCAGGTTGCTGGTTGTGTCAGTCTCGAGTTATCATACCTCTAAAATCACATTGTCACGCCTCCTTTAGTGGTCTGGAGAATGATGTATTTCAGAACCGTTCTGAATGGTTTGAATTGGATTTTACATTTCAAGAACCCTCTCCCCACACGCCCAAAGACGGGTTGCTGTGTGTTATGTGCATCACTGTTTTCAGTCCAGGTAGGACCAGGGGTGGAAAAGTACCCAACTGCCATACTTGAGTAAAAGTAAAGATACCTTAATAGAAAATGACTCAAGTAAAAGTAAAGTCACCCAGTAAAATACTACTTGAGTAAAAGTCTAAAAATATTTGATTTTAAATATACTTAGGTATCAAAAGTAAAACTATAAATCATTTTGAATTCCATATATTAGGCAAACCAGACGGCACAATTTTATTTTTTTATTTTACAGATAGTCAGGAGCACATTCCAACACTCTGACATAATTTACAAATTAAGTATTTGTGTTTAGTGAATCCGCCAGATCAGAGGCAGTATGGATGACCAGGGATGTTCTCTTGATAAGTGCGTGAATTGTACCATTTTCCTGTCCTGTTAAGCATTCAAAATGTAACAAATACTTTTGGGTGTCAGGGGAAATGTATGGAGTAAAAATTACCTGATTTTCTTTAGGAATGTAGTGAAGTAAAAGTAAAAGTAGTCCAAAATATAAATAGTGAAGTACAGATACCCCCAAAAACTACTTAAGTATTACTTTAAAGTATTTTTACTTAAGTACTTTACACCACTGGGTACAACACATTTTGTAAAGCGTTGTTGCATATATTAGTTTCAAGAGTTAGTTTTCAAGTTATCAGGTGTGTCCGACAGTCTAAAATGTATGTGTATTGACATTGAAAGAGGATTACGCTGGTAAAGTCAAACGTCACAACACGTTCTAAACCGCTCTGGTGACAAACACACTTTTTGCCTTATCGCCATTCAAATCAAATTTTATTTGTCACATACACATGGTTAGCAGATGTTAATGCGAGTGTAGCGAAATGCTTGTGCTTCTAGTTCCGACAATGCAGTAATAACCAACAAGTAATCTAACCTCATCCACAGTGGGAGAACTTATTGGGAGTGGGAGAACTTATTCAAGTAAGTAAATACATTTTGGTTAAAAAAAATAATGTATTACGTACTTGTACGCAACTTTATAGGCTAACTCAACTGAGCTGCTAGCTAACTTTACACACTGTTTAATTTAGTGAATTAAATGTCATAAGCAAGCTAACTTTCTATTAGCTAGCTATCTTGATGTGTTCATTGTAAATTAAAAACACAGTCTCCAAACGCATTTGCAGATAACACCATGGAAGAGGGTGAAATTGCATCTCCAGCTGTTAGTAAAGGGAGAGTGTAGGCTACTGAATAGGACAGGTCACTTTGTCTGAGGAATTTATGAAAAGATTCTCCAGTTCCAGTCCCTATAGTGAAAAACTTTGAGGAGAGAGAGATAATAGCAGCATACTATTCAGTGTTTTCTAATTTGAGTATATCGAATCCTGTTTCTTTGTGATGTTTTCTGTCCTCAGATATGGAACGCTGTGAAAGCCTGTGTTTGCAGATGAAGAGAGAGGTCTAATGAATGTCCCAAGAGACTAATGGCACATTTTCATACCGGATTTACCCGAGTGTTTTACTCAAAAGGCTCAGACTTTTCTGCTTCCATCAACTCGGCCGGGCACCCGTGTCTCAGTGGGCCATGGCTCCGGCAGACCTGCTCTCACTTGGGTCCAAAGCCAGGCCACTGGTACTTTTGAGCTGGCATTTACACAACAATGGCTAACTGTGAATTGGAACACCTTTTGACAAAGCAACTGTGTATACAACATTTGCTAACATAGTGTAGGCCTACCTATGTTAGCACATGTTGTATACAAAAATAAAGTTAAACATCACACACAATGTATAAACCTATTACAATTGGAGCAGGCCAACCATGCTGGAGGTCTGCTGGGTGTGCAGGGTTCTGTTTCAGCCCTGCAATAACACACCTGATGTAACTTATCAAACCTAATGAGTTGATAATCAAGTGTGCTATTGCTGGGCTGGAACAGAATCTCTGCTCACCAAGTAGATCAGGAATCAGTGGAGCAAGGTTGGCCACCACTGGTATGGAGTTTTCTTGCTTACCTGAAATTATGCTTTAGTAATAATAGCTTACTTGTTACTACTCAATGATCTACTGTTGTTTAGACACACCAGTCAGCTTATTTGTAAATGTTGTATTGATGAAGTGTTGATTCTTTTTCAGTTTTCCTGTTGTTCAATTGTTTTTTCAACCCAAATAAATGCCTGTATTATTCAACCATAACTCAAAGTATAATACTGTATTAGTGCATTGATTAAAAAAAAAAAAAAAAAAGTTTTTCTAGACAAACAATATAAACCACCATAGACATTCTTCCATCCTTCTCTATTGCTCTTCTTCAGGGAGAGAAGAAGTATTTTATTGGCTTTCTTATCCCAACAATCCCTAAGCTTGAAGTCTAAGCTCTCAGAGAAAATACCTCTTGCGACATTCTCTGTACACATCATCACTGGGTTCATTGAGGCTGTAGACCGCCGGTTTGGACCTATGCTAAGCACCCATGAAGCAAAAATGGCAACTGCTACCGTGCCAAATTTTCGACCCTGGAAAGAGAGAGGAAATGCAGAGCACATTAGTTCAAGAAGCAGCTTCTATGCAGAACACACGCTCCGGGGAGGTTGATGAGGGAGTCAGAAGACCATTTTTTTGTGTTCGGAGGTGCAACAACAAGGGCCAGTGGCACTGCAGAGGATGAGATGAGGAAGTACCTCAAAGATAAAGACAAGTCTTTGGACTCCTTGAAATCGTTCCCCATAGTCCGGAACTTGTTTCTGAAGTACAACTCTGCCCTCCAGTGCCCCAGTTGAGCGCCTTGTCAGCTATGGTGGAAACCTGTTTACCCCTTAGCGAAACAGGATGTCTGATGCTCATCTAGAGCATGTCCTCTTGCTGCGATACAACAGCAATTTCTGCCTTCTATCATCTGAGTAGGGTAGCTTCAGAATAGGCCTACTGCAATGCCATGTCTGATATGTGGGTTTATTGCACATAGCTGCACTTGTTTTGCTTAAACTTAATAAACTACTTGGTGGACTAAATGTGTGATTACACTGTGCATGTTGTAAAAAAAAAATAATTCATATTTCTATTTCTGATTTCTATTTCTCATGATTAAAAGACACATTGTGGTCTGAACGTGATCAGATCTTATAGGTGGTGTAAATGGACAAGATCAGGATGAAGGACACATGTTAGAGGCAGGTATACAGGCCTTAAATACATTTTTGTCACAATGTTTTGTGATGTGTTCTAATGTGGCTCAAACATCTTGTATTAAATGTTGTTAAATTGGTAATAATCTTTTTTTTCTTATGTGTTACGTTACTGAGTTTAGGTCATCCAAAAGTTACTTTACTCATTACAATTTTAGACAGGTAACTAGTAACTGTAACGGATTACATTTAAGAAATAACCTACCCAACCCTGTATGCATGTGTGTGTCCGTCTGTCTGTATATGTCTGTGTATGTGTATGTAAGTCACACTTTCTCTCCAGTAACATCCGACCCGTCAATGTCAGCTGGAGATATTATGTATTCACACCTCAACCACACCAAGACAGCCTGCATTCCAATTAATATTGGTTGTGCACTCCTCCTATGTTTCTTGTTCTTATGGAGGTCAGAGTCACCTGGGTCAAACCCTGAGTGAACACAGCAGCTTCCTTTAAGCTCTGCATGATTCAAAAAAACATCAGTGGGGGCCTCATACGGTGGGGAATGTAGCGCTTGGAGGTGTCCTACCACTCCTACGTGATATTGTTCTTCACCAGACCCGAGCGTAGGGTGCCTGGGGAGGGGTGCAAATTGGGTATAGGAAAGGGGTCACTGGGGATCATCATCTGGAGTAGATTAGGTCCCGGCGATGGTCCTGTGTGAGTGTGTGCATGTGTGCGTGTGCGCGTGTGTCTGACAGAAAACCAGACGTGTGCTTTGCGTGTTGTCAGTCATCACCCTCCTCTCTACTGAAAGCTCTAATGAGATGGATGGAAAGAATCCCCACCTTATCTATGAAAGGGCACATACCAGCACGTGACAGCAAGTCACTAGCATCCAACCTTATAGTAACTGTCCAGTGAAAATCACACTTTTGAAAGTTAATATTCTGTTAACTCATAGCCAAATAATGTTGTTGTAGTATTTGTGGTCAAGCATTAATTGGAGAAAAATACTTCAAAAACCCCACCTCAAACAGATTGTTTAAAAAGACTTGCTATTTCCTCATAGGGGATGATCTCATCGCATGAATATTTCTAATAACTGGGACACGCCCACACCATTCTGTGGATGAGGTACGTCCATACCATTCCAACACCGAAATTCTGCTTTTTAAGATACACTACGGGTCAAAAGTTTTAGAACACCTACTAATTCAAGGGTTTTTCTTTATTTTTTACTATTTTCTACATTGTAGAATAATAGTGAAGACATCAAAACTATGAAATAACACATATGGAATCATGTAGTAACCAAAAAAGTGTTAAACAAATTATTCAAATAGTCACCCTTTGCCTTGATGATAGCTTTACACATTCTTGGCAGAACATAGTAACAATAAAGAAAAACCCTTGAATGAGTAGGTGCTCTAAAACCTTTGACCGGTAGTGTACTTAATAAAAAGAAATTGGAAGGAAAACTATTTCACTCAAATTGTAATTAATTATAGGTCATATTTCATAGAAATATGGAAACTCTGGACAGTTGCTTTAAATGATGGTGTGTTATTGAGATTGTTCTCACCTGCTGCACAGAACTGCACAGAAACTAACTGCACAGAAACTTGAGTAGTGCTGTCTTTGAGGTTCTGTTAAGCTGAAATGAAAAACAGAATCATTTTTATTTTTATCGCCATAGGATGCTAGATGGTTGGCGGGTAGGATGATGACCTCATCGTAGCTATTGTGATAGGCTGGGGCATGCGACCCGGGCCTCCATATATATTATGTGACACGAACATTATAGGGTACTATATGTCTGTCATGTCTGCCGTTTTTTTGTCATCGCAATGGTGATGGGGTCAGAGCACCAACAAAGGTTTCGAATGTGATTCATCCATGTTGTAAATATAGCATTACATAGACAACATTGTTGCAGATGTGGTCTAATATTACAGAACTGCCCTTTATGGAATTGGCTATCACCTGTTGGCACAGGATGATATAACTGAATTGAACCGTAGTTACTGTATAACCTGAGGCTAAGACACTGAACATAAGATGATTGTAAACGTGTGCTTTTCTATCTAAAGGTCATGTTTACAGAAGCACACAAACAATTCAAACCTAAATCAAATTTTCCCCAATCATTGTTTCTGCTGATATTTGCAGAGAGTTCAATAGGAATTGCCTGACTGTTGATTCAATGTTTTCAGAATATGGCTCCCTAACCTAGTTAAAAAAATAATAATCTATATAGATGTCTGCAGAGATAATAGTTGCCCTCCTAACCTGCTCTCGGCAGAAATGCTGAGACATAAGCTATGCATTTATATGTCTTTGAAATCTATACCAGATTCAGAAACTTGAGACCACCCAACAGTAAAACTGTAATACGTAATAGTCTATAATTTCAAGTTTCAAGTGAAGTCCAGGATATGTATGGGGATACATTAATACTTTGTCAGTGTTTGGCGGAATTTGAGGAAATGTTTCCGGCCTAATGGGGTATGCATTTCCTGTACTGTATGTGAGTCTGACCCACTGAGCACAAACGATTATTCACATAGGGCCATGAGTTTTTCCTTGTAACAGACATACACTACATGGCCAAAAGTTTTCTAGTCGAACATCTCATTCCAAAATTATCTGCATTAATATGGAGTTGGTTGCCCCTTTGCTGCTATAATAGCCTCCACTCTTCTGGGAAGAGACATTGCTGCGGGGACTTGCTTCCATTCAGCCACAAGAGCATTAGTGAGATTGGGCACTGGTGTTGGGCGATTAGGCCTGTCTCGCAGTTGGCATTCCAATTCATGCCAAAGGTGTTCAATGGGGTTGAGGTCAGGGCTCAGTGCAGGCCAGTCAAGTTCTTTCACACAGATCTCTACAAACTATTTCTGTATGGACCTCGCTTTGTGCACAGGGGCATTGTCATGCTGAAACAGGATCCTTCCCCAAACTGTTGCCACAAAGTGGATCGTCTAGAATATCATTGTATGCTGTAGTGTTAAGATTTCCCTTCACTGGAACTAAGGGGCCTTGCCTGAAGCATGAAAAACAGCCCCAGACCATTATTCCTCCTCCACCACACTATACAGTTGGAACTATGCATTCGGGCATGTAGCGTTCTCCTGGCATCCGCCAAACCCAGATTTGTCCATCGGACTGCCAGATGGTGAAGTGTCATTCATCACTCTAGAGAACGCATCTCCAGCTCCAGGGTCCAATGGCGGTGAGCTTTACAACACTCCAGCTGATGCTTAGCATTGCGCATGGTGATCGTAGGCTTGTGAGCGACCGCTCGACCATGAAAAACCCATTTCATGAAGCTCCCGACGAACAGTTCTTGTGCTGATGTTGCTTCCAGAGGCAGTTTGGAACTCGGTAGTAAGTGTTGCAACCAAGGACAGATGATTTTTACTCACTACGCACTTCAGCACTCGGCGGTCCCATTCTGTGAGCTTGTGTGGCCTACCACTTCTTGGCTCAGCCGTTGTTGCTACTAGAGGTTTCCATTTCACAATAACAGCACTTACAGTTGACCTGGGCAGCTCTAGCAGGGCAGAAATTTGACGAACCGACTTGTTGGAAAGGTGCCATCCTTTGATGATGTCATGTTGAAAGTCATTGAGGTCTTCAGTCCGGGCCATTCTACTGTCAATGTTTGTCTATGGAGATTTTATGGCTGTGTGCTCAATTTTATACACCTGTCAGCAACGGTTATGGCTGAAATAGCAGAATCCACTAATTTGAAGGGGCGTCCACATACATTTGGCCATGTAGTGTATCATTAATATGTCATTTTGGTGTGACATATAGCCACTATGATTAAATGTCTATATTTTGACATATTTCTGATGAGAAATGTCTGTTTCATGAAATGGGTTAACCAGGACAAATTCCGGGTCCTAGTTATACAATACAACAGTGTCTCCATCTCCTGACAGAGTCCAGTAGCTTTGTCAGTATTTCATTTTTTAATGTATTATTTCTTACATTGGTAGCCCAGAAATTCTTAAGTGTTATTACATATAGCCGGGAAGAACTATTGGATATCAGAGCGACGTCAACTTACCAGCACTACAACCAGAAATACGACTTTCCAGAAGCGGATCCTTTGCCCGAACCACCCAGGGCATTTGAACTGATTCCAGAGGCTGACCCAAAACAATGCCGCCGGAGAAGAGGAAGACGGAGAAGGAATTCAAGTCCTTTTGTTCACCTGACCTAGAATTCCTCACAATCAAATGCCAACCGTATTATCTCCCAAGAGAATTCTCTTCGGTTATTGTCACAGCCGTGTATATCCACCCTCAAGCTGGTACCACAACGGCCCTCAAGGAACTTTACTGGACTTCATGCAAACTGGAAACCATACACCCGGAGGCTGCATTTATTGTAGCTGGGGATTTTAACAAAGCAAATTTGAGAACAAGGCTACCTAAATTCTATCCGCATATCGAATGTAGCACTCGCGCTGGAAAAACATTGGATCACTGCTACTCTAACTTCCGCGATGCATACAAGACCCTCCCCGCCCTCCTTTCGGCAAATCTGACCACGACTCCATTTTGCTCCTCCCTTCCTATAGGCAGAAACTCAAACAGGAAGTACCTGTGCTAAGGACTATTCAACGCTAGTCTGACCAATCAGAATCCACGCTTCAAGATTGTTTTGATCACGCGTACTGGGATATGCTCCGGGTAGCCTCAGAGAATAATATTGACGTATACGCTGATTCGGTGAGTGAGTCTATAAGGAAGTATATAGGAGATGTTGTACCCACTGTGACTATAAAAACCTACCCTAACCAGAAACCATGGATCGATGCTGGCATTTGCGCAAAACTGAAAGCGCGAACCACCGCATTTAACCATGGAAAAGTGACTGGGAATCAAACAAGCAAAGGCAATCATACAAGGCAATCAAACAAGCAAAATGTCAGTAATGTCAGACAATCACGGACTACAAAAGGAAAACCAGCCACGTCACGGACACCGACATCTTGCTGACAGACAAACTAAACACCTTCTTTGCCCACTTTGAGGTTAATACAGTGCCAACAACGCAGCCCTCTTCCAAGGACTGTGGGCTCTACTTCTCCTTGGCCGACTTGAGTAAGACATTTAAACGTGTTAACCCTCGCAGGGCTGCTGGCCCAGACGGCATACCTAGCCGCGTCCTCAGAGCATGCACAGACCAGCTGGCTGGTGTGTTTACGGACATATTCAATCTCTCCCTATCCCAGTCTGCTGTCCCCACATGCTTCAAGATGGCCACCATTGTTCCCGTACCCAAGAATGCAAAGGTAACTGAACTAAATGACTATCGCCCTGCAGCACTCACTTCTGTCAAAATGAAGTGCTTTGAGAGACTAGTCAAGGATTATATCACCTCCACCTTACCTGTCGTCCTAGACCCACTTCAATTTGCTTACTGCCCCAATAGGTCCACAGACAATGCAATCGCCATCACACTGCACACTGCCCTATCCCATCTGGACAAGAGTAATACCTATGTAAGAATGCTGAACATTGACTAAAGCTCAGCATTCAACACCATAGTACCCTCCAAGCTCATCATTAAGCTTGAGGCCCTGGGTCTCAACCTCGCCCTGTGCAATTGGGTCCTGGACTTCCTGAAGGGCCGCCCCCAGGTGGTAAAGGTAGGAAACAACATCTCCACTTCGCTGATCCTCAACACTGGGGCCCCACAAGGGTGCGTGCTCAGCCCCTTCCTGTACTCCCTGTTCACCCATGACTGCGTGGCCATGCACACCTCCAACTCAATCATCAAGTTTTCAGACGACACAACAGTATTAGGCTTGATTACCAACAATGACGAGACAGCCTACAGGGAGGAGGTGAGGGCTCTCGGAGTGTGTTGTCAGGAAAACAACCTCTCACTCAACGTCAACAAAACAAAGGAGATGATCGTGGACTTCAGGAAACAGCAGAGGGAGCACCCCCCTTTCCACATCGATGGGACAGCAGTGGAGAAGGTGGAAAGTTTCAAGTTCCTCGGCGTACACATCACGGACAAACTTAAATGGGCCACCAACACAGACAGTGTGGCGAAGAAGGCGCAACAGCGCCTCTTCAACCTCAGGAGGCTGAAGAAATTAGGCTTGTCGCCTAAAACCCTTAGAAACTTTTACAGATGCACAACTGAGAGCATCCTGTCGGGCTATATCACCGCCTGGTACGGGCAACTGCACCGCCCACAACCGCAGGGCTCTCTCTGTGGTGCGGCCTGCACAACGCATCACTGGGGGAAAACTAGCTGCCCTCCAGGACACCTACAGCGCCCGATGTCAAAGGAAGGCCTAAAAGATCATCAAGGGCAACAACCACCCGAGCCACTGCCTGTTCACCTCGCTACCATCCAGAGTGCGAGGTCAGTACAGGTCCATCAAAGCTGGGACCGAGAGATTGCTTCTATCTCAAGGCCATCAAACTGTTAAACAGCCATCACTAACACAGAGAGGCTTCTGCCAACATACAGACTTGAAATCATTGACCAGTAAATGGATCACTAGTCACTTTAATAATGCCACTTCAATAACGTTTACATATCTTGCATTACTCATCTTATATGTATATTATGTATTTTATACTATCTATTGCATCTTGCCTATGCCGCTCTGTCATTGCTTTTATTTATATCTTCTTATTCCATTCCTTTACTTCGATTTGTGTGTATTAGGTAGTTGTTGTGGAATTGTTGATTTACTTGTTAGATATCGCTGCACTGTCAGAACTAGAAGTACAAGCATTTCGCTACACTGGCAATAACATCTGCTAACCATGTGTATGTGATACATTTTTAAAACATTTGATTTGATTTTGATTTGAATAGGTTCCTCATCTGCTTGGGAAGTTAATTGAGATTCCTTCCCTGTTGTTATTGTCGCCTGTATCAGAGAGAGTATGTTTTCTCTGTGAGCTTTTCAATGGCTTTTGGGGGGGTAAGTCCCCTAGCTGTTTTTTCCAGTAAATCAGTGTTTTTCTTATTACGTAGTCACTGCTCCCTATGGACCGATACAAATGCATGAGGAAGACCAATATATTGGAAATATATATCACTACTGCTCTAGTGTAATGACAAAGGTAGCATATGCTGTAAGTTTCTCCTTTAATGAGGCATAAATCTTCCAAATCTTCTTTTTGGTTCATTACCCGCTTTATCATGAATTATGTATTCAATGTTCAGATCTGGTGAATTAAGCAATCCATTTTTGGGAATGGCTAATGGATTTTATGCAGCATCCATATTAACGCCATGATAATCCATAAATCATCTACAGTTTTGGTAATAACGGTAATGGCGTACAGTGTGTACAATGTCGTTGGAAACACGTCAACACTTAGTTCCGTAGTACAAACAGCTGTTGCTGACTGCCACGGTTTGTTAAAAGTCCTGTGATACACATCTGCGTTCATTAGCTGTCCTCTCCAAGATACGAGTCGGTCGGTTCTGTTTTTCTATCAACCTTTAAGTCATAATGACTCTGGCTAACGAACGGAGATTGCCATTATGTGTCGCTCTAAAGAACAGGGACAAAAATGACTTCAGGGCCAATATCCACACTCTCTAAGATAAAAGACTGTTCGGTGGCTTGTTGTGGTTTTGAAAATCTTTTAGTTCTCTTGCTAAACGGTGCCAGTACTTAGGCTGTGTTTTCCATTAACATGACCTGTGTGTTTCGAAATCCTGTCAAAGTGTGGGAACATGAGAGTTGATAGTATAGTCAGTGTTGACTTGTTGAAAGCTGTAGGTAGCCTAGCAGGTTAGAGTGTAGGGCCAGTAACCGAAAGGTCGCTAGTTTGAATCCCAGAGCAGACAAGGTGACAAGTCTGTCAATGTGCTCTTGAGCAACGTATTTAACACTCATTGCTCCAGGGTCGCCGTTGATAATAGCTGACCCCTGGCCATGACCCCACTCTCCAAGGGTGTCTCAGGGGGAGTGGGATATACAAAAAACACATTTCATGCGTAAAATAAATTGGACAAATATAAGCACCCATTAAATTATTATTATTATAGTTGAAAGTCTCCATGTATCACTCATCATAAGATCCAAAATGTCTGCTCACTTTCCTTACCTTCTCCCTTAGCTGAGTTAGAATGATTGACAGTGTCGTGACTTGACTTTAACATGAATCTGAAGACTGTTGTTTATCTAATTACCTAAATATGTTTAATTGTTACCCGAGTCATTTAATAATGTAACAATTAACTCCTTAGGATCTGGGGCACCACGAGAGTGGTTCTTTAAAGAGTTACCATCTCCTGAATTAAACTCTAAAGGTCTTTACCTATCACATCTATAAACAGTCAACTTATTAATCATAACCTCATATCATATCATTCTGAACATTTGTAACCTCCTTGCATCTGCAGAAACCCGAGCCTTACTTATGATTCAGTACTACACAAATTGGGTTAATAATTTATTTAATATCTAATTAAATGGTAACATAGAGAGGGCGAGAGAGAAACAGACACAAACTTAACGTTGGTATATTTAGAAACTACTCTCACTTACAGTACTCCTATACTTTGCACACGAAACCGCAGCCCGCTTGGAGTAAGAAATCATGAATGGATTTACGTGAAATTCCTTGGTTCGCCGTGTATCTCTCTCGGAACCGGGCCGCATTGGAAAGGGGGTTGGGCATTTTTGTGGCACGCTTATAAGGATCTGATTGTCCAAAAGGGGTTCCATCAAGTCTTCCACTGTTGTTCTCCTCTGCGGTTGTCCTGTTTCCGGTGATTTTCCTTCCATTTGCTCCTGAAGATGCCTCATTAAAGATAGGCTAGCCAGCCGTGTCGATGGTTCCCAGTGGGGTGATGAGAGTAGCGTAATATGATGTTTTGAGCAGAATAGTAGAATAGTCCCAGACACTTCTAGACACTTTACTTAGGACAGCTAATCAACTGTACCAGTGGTTGTCCGTGAGGTGACTTTATCATCTCTTCCTTGTGTTGAGATTCAAAGTTCAGACCACTTTAAATGTGCAGCTCCAACTCAACGCTTTTCTGATAAAATAATTCTTAACCCATAATTTTATACAGTTTGTTCAAAAGAGGCGGTTCCATCAGGCTGACACGCTCTCTGACCTCACTCAGGGGAGTGATTTGTCACTGTGCAAAGTTTATGTAAAACAATTATCTCTTATGGCTCCTAAAACCACATCCCTCTCTTAACAAAAACACTTTCATAATTGTTTATATTTCATACACAATGCATAGGATGGACACGTCATACATGTAGTGGGTATACTTTCCAAGTTACAGTATTTCTTTTGTAACATTTTTAATGACATCACAAAATAACAAACTAAATGACATTAATGTTCTATAGATCACCTCTGACCATTCCCCACGTTCTCCACGTTCCACGTTCTATGTTAGAAATATTGTTCCAGTTTTCGCGTGCGTGAAACCAAGAACATTCCCTTGGTGAACATTGGAAAGGGAGACCTGAATCGTCTACTTTGATTTACAACAGGGCGTGAGTTGTTAAGAGAGGGGGTCTGGTTGAAGTCATTGCAAACCTGATCTGACCTATTTGGATCCTCACAGGACAGTCATGACAATAGATTTGGTGACAACCTTAACATATCATGTGTCATCGGAGACATGATGAGAAACATGGAATCTCTCGAAGTTATTCAAGGTTAAATCTATAATTTCAATTAAAATCAATACATTTTTTCTGATTACTGGTATTGGGCAGCAATAACCTATAATGGCCAGTGGTGTTGTGCTATTGTTTTAGGTGAGGGAGTGCATAAAAAAAAAATGAGGTCATCATTTCCTCAATCAAAGGTTGTACCGACAGATTTAGCCTATTGAATAGCCTATCATTATATAGAATATGCATAAAATGCATCCTTCAATTGCAATGTCTGCCTATGCCCACACATATTTTATCAATAACATTTTTAATACCCTCAAACACCAAGTTAGGCATACCTCATTTCAAAATAGGCCGTCATCACTTTCAATCGTGAATGATAATTCTTCATGTTTTACTGGTGAAACTGCATCTGCATGCCAATCATTTGATTGATCTCAATCAGTTTCATGGGAATAGCCTATGCATTTTGATCTTCTTGAATTATTGTTTTGTGAGCGAATTACAGCAGATGGTGTTAAAAAAATATGTCTTTCTTGTATTTTGTTTCAAATCAAAGCATGTATCCTGCCTAGTCGCACATTCTGTTGAGTTTTTGCACATGAGAAACAAAAAGGGACTTTTCAGCTTCAGTTAACCATCATAAAATCTCATTAGAAATGTTATGTGTTTGGTGTAACAGTAACGTTAAAGAGCTACTATGCTACTATATTCGGTGCTGTTATGCAAAAAAGTTATTTTGCCAGTTCAAGAAAAACAAAACAATTTGCAGTATAGCCTAATAGGCCTACGACTACATGGTATAGCTATTTGTAGGCTATAAGCTAATGTAAATACAAAAAGCCTACATATAGTTTAATATCATTGCACTTTTTGCGAGGAGAGCTTAAGTTGGGAGTAGGCATTTCATTGTATTGTGTAGCTTACACTACGCTGTATCATAAATAAACATTGATTTGATTAGCTTGAACATATGCGTAAAAACGGCTAGCTGGAGACCGTCAGAGTGGTCAGCTGTGAATGCTCTCACCTACTAGTACTTAATGCTGATATACCCTGAACAAAAAATATAAACACAACATGTAAAGTGTTGGTCCCATGTTTCATCAGCTGAAACAAAAAAATCCCAGACATTTTCCATACGCACAAAAAGCTTATTTCTCTCAATTTTTGTGCACAGATTTGTTTACATCCCTATTAGTGAGCATTTCACCTTTGCCAATATAATCTGTCTACCTGACAGGTGTGGCATATAAACAGCATGATAATTACACAGGTTCACCTTGTGCTGGGGACAGTAAAAGGTCACTTTACAATGTGCAGTTTTGTCACACAACACAATGCCACAGATATCTCAAGTTTTGAGGGAGTGTGCAGTTGGCATGCTGACTGCAGGAATGTCCACTAGAGCTGTTGCCAGATAATTAAATGTTTATTTCTCTAGGTAGCCTGGCGGGTAAGAGCATTGGACCTGTAACTCAAAGGTTGCTGGATCGAATCCCTGAGCTGACAAGGTAAAAATATGTTGTTCTGCACCAGAGCAAGGCAGTTCCCCGGGCGGCGATGATGTGGATGTCGATTAAGGAAGCCCCCGCTCCTCTCTGATTTAGAGGGTTTGGGTTAAATGCAGAAGACACATTTCAGTTGAATGCATTCAGTTGTTCAACTGACTAGGTATCCCCCTTTACCATAAGTTGCCTCCAATGTCGTTTTAGAGAATTTGGCAATATTTCCAACTGAGGAATATTTATGTCTGTAATAAAGCCCTTTTGTGGGGAAAAACTCATTCTGATTGGCTTACCTGGCTCCCTAGTGGGTGGGCCTGGTTGCCAAGTGATGTGGCTATGTCCTCCCAGGCCCACCCATGGCTGCACCCCTGCCCAGTAATGTGAAATCCATAGATTAGGGCCAAATTTATTTATTTCAATTGAATGATTTCCTTATATAAACTGTAACTCAGAAGAAATCTTTGAAATTTTTGCATGTTGCATTTATATTTGTGTTCATTATAATTGGTTCTAACTCGCTACAGGCTGTCCGGCAAGAACAGTATGGATGCTTCTTTGTCCAGGACATCTTCACCACCACCACACACTATAGTATTCACACTCACACACAGAAATATTCAGTTTACATAGGATGGACTTGTGGTTTTGAAAGGTAAGAACTAATATGTTGTAAGCTATGCAATACGAATACACAGGAAAGAATGGCATAGCCATCTATACAGGGATATTCACATAACAGCATACACATTTACAGCAGTATATGTGTAACATCTCGCTGGAGAGAGAGAGAGAACTAATTACTTAGACAGGCGAGATTTATGTCAGGTGCCACAGAGTCATACATCTTATTGCGCATGCGGGAGCATCAAGGACAGACTATGAAACTTCTAGAATCTCTCCCCATTGCTTAACAGTAGTGTCACGTCTACTCCCGACCCCCCCGGCGTTCGACGTCGCCTGTATACTAACCACCGGTCCTGGGATCCATCATTACACACACCTGGCATCAATCATTACACGCACCTGTATGTCATCATGAGGCACACCTGGACTCCATTGCCTCACTT
This sequence comes from Salvelinus sp. IW2-2015, assembly GCF_002910315.2. Taxonomy (NCBI): domain Eukaryota; kingdom Metazoa; phylum Chordata; class Actinopteri; order Salmoniformes; family Salmonidae; genus Salvelinus; species Salvelinus sp. IW2-2015. The sequence continues at coordinate 13,725,429 of NC_036876.1, forward strand.
ATTACCTCCCCTATATCTGGCACTCCCTAAGGTTCCTTCCCCAGTCAGTATTGATCCTGTGTTTATGCAAAAACGCTTCTGTCAAGTTGTCTCGTTCCATGTTTGTTGTTTTATTAAACGTTTCACCTGCACCTGTTTCTTGACAGCGTCTTCGTTGCAGAATACTGATTCAAACAATGGAATCAGCAGGAGAACAAAATATGACCCAGATGGTTGATGAGCAGGGATACATTCTACATGAACACCAGGACCAGCTGGCACAACTGGGGACGGCTATGGGAGAGGTTCTTTGCAGTGTGCAACGTCTCAAACATACCCGGGAGGCGTTACCGTCAACTAGTGGAGGATACTCTATAACCAGTCGACCCAGCACAACAGCCCATTCAGCAACCCGCTCAGATCAGCGATGCCCGTTTGTCCCTCCCGGATAAATATGTCGGCACCACATCTAACTGCCGTGGCTTCCTACTTCAGTGCTCCCTCTACTTTACGCACCAGAAGTTAGCCCCCACCACCGAGAGGTCCAAGGTTGCCACGGTTATTTCTCTGCTGACTGGGCAGGCTTTGGAATTGGCCACAGTTGTCTGGGAGAGAGGAGAGTAGGAGCTAGATTCATATGAGGGGTTCATGGCTCTGTTCAAATGCATCTTCGATCATCCCTCGGCGGGCAGAGAAGGGGGTGAGCGCCTACTCCAATTACGGCAGGGGGACCAGACGGCTGCCGAGTACGCTCTCACCTTCCGGACACTAGTCGCATCACGTGTATGGAACGGGCTGGTGCTTCAAACGCTATTCCGAAGAGCTCTGCGTGAGGAGGTCAAGATGGAATTGGCCTGTCAAGGCGACAACCTCTTTGAATGCCCTCATTGCGATGGCCATCCGTCTGGATATGTCACGCATTGATCACCTGTCCTAGTGTTTGTATCCACCCCCCTCCAGGTGTTGCCCATCTTCCCCATTATCGCCTGTGTATTTATACCTGTGTTCTCTGTTTGTCTGTTGCCAGCTCGTCTTGTTTGTCAAGTCAGCCAGTGTCTTCTGTATCACCTCCTGCTTTTCCCCAGTCTCTCTTTTCTCGTCCTCCTAGTTTTGACCCATGCCTGTCCTGACCCTGAGCCTGCCCGCCTGACCACTCTGCCTGCCCCTGCCCCTGAGCCTGCCTGTCCTTCTGTGCCTTTGCTCATGTTGCTGTAATAAACATTGTTACTTTGACACAGTCTGCATCTGGGTCTTACCTTTATCCTGATAGGATAACCTACTACGGGAGCGTTGATACTCTTACCGCTTCTCTCCCTCCCTCAGGGAACACTCTGGATCAGAGCCTGAACCCATGGAGGTAGGTGTCTCACGTAGACAGCTGGAGCTCTGTTTGTATTGTGGTCAAGGAGGGCACCAGTTTCAGTGGTGTCCGGCTCCTCCTAATCCGGGATCCACAAGAGCAGAGGGACGGTCACGTGATCTTCCACCTCATAGGGCAGGAGTGAGTATTCCATATTCATCACTTTCTGCTAAACTCTTTTTGGTGTCCATCACACTAGTTGACTGTCCCTCATGTACTGTGACTACAGCGTTTGTGGATTCCGGTGCCGCGGGGAACTTTATTGACCAGCCCCTTGCCTCTATTCTTAACATCATCTCATACCTACTCTCCTCTCCTTTCCTGGTTCAAGGCCTTGATAATGGGCCACTAGGATCCGGAACCATCACACACCACCCAACCACTCACCCTCACCGTGGAGTCCATTCATCAGGAGAACATCCCCTTCATCACCAGTGCACCAGGTCACAAGATCATCCTCGGCCTCCCTTGGCTTCAATGCCATAACCCCACCATCTCATGGTCCAGGATGAGAATCACAGACTGGTCACCCGACCAGTCTGTGATGAGGTGAGGTCTGGAGGTAGCAGGACCCCCGGGGATGGAACTTGCACAGTGTTGGTTGGGAGGGCTGCAGAGGCCTCAACTTCCAGGCTGCACTTAACATCTGCAACAGCTGCAGGCTGTGGATCCATCCTAAGATCAGGAGAAGAATCCACTGCTGGCTTGGGCTCCGGGCTAGGAGCGGGAGAGGCAGATGAAGACTTCGGGGTTGAAGGTTGCAGGGCAGGAGACAGTCAAACCTAGGGCACCTGAGCGTCTGCCTCGACTAGCAGGGGATAACCACTGGTAGGAGAGGACGACTGCAACAGCAGCCCCATTGCAGTGGCTGGCTGTGGCTCCACGACTTGAGCGGGAGTGACTTTAACTGTGGCTAGTCGAGGAGCTGGTTGAGGGGGGTGCAGACCTTGGTGTTGTGGACTGTGCACACTGGAGTTGCCTTGGTCTGATGGGGAGCTGGGCCTCTCTGGACAACAGAAGCGGACCCGGCACTCTGTTGGCTCAGGTCGGGGGGGGGCTAAGAAAGCAACTGGGCCACCACACCAAGTTGCGCTCCCGACGCTCTGGTAGGTACGACGTAAGCTCCAGGGGGGTCGCTAACGCTCAGGCTGGAGTAATCCATCTCAAGGGAGTACACGGGCCGACTTGGGGAATTTCGGCTGTGGTGGCGCTCCCGTGGCGGTGATGATGGCTCTAGCCGGGGAGGCCTAGAGCGGTGGTGGTCAGGAGAGTAACAGCCGTGCCGGTGCTCCCGCAGCGGTGACTCAGGCCTGGAGGGCCTAGAGTACGCCCTCCTGATCTCTTGCTGCTCATGACACAGGTACTCATATTCACTCAGCAGCTCCCAACTGGTGAGGGTGTGGTCACTCCCTGACCACTGAGGAGGCTTGGAGCAGGGCTGGTCGACTGTAGGATGAGAGAGGTGCATAAGTCCTAGCAGCTCATCTTCTTCTGGGAAGCGACGGCTTCGTGTGTGTGTTGTGGGTGGTTACAGCAGCCCCATACGGCTTAGGATTGCAGGATAACTCGTCTGCATCCTGGGGCGCAGAAATGACTGCCTCATTTGGGTATTGGAACATCTTCTCTGTAGCCAGGTCAGAATCCGATGATACGAAGGACCATGCGAAAACTGTTGTTCTCTAAATCCGGCTCGAAGGACCATGTAAAAATAGCTAGCTGGAGCCCGTCTGAGCAGTTGGCTGTGAATGCCCTCACCCGCTAGAACTTAATGCTGATATAATTGGTTTTGACTCGCTACAGGCAGTCCGGCAAGAACAGTATGGATGCTTCTTAGTCCAGGACTTTGATTATCTTCACCACCACCACACACTATTATTCACACTCACACACAGAAATCTTCAGGTTAGATAGGATGGACTTGTGGTACTGAAAGGTAAGAATAAATATACAATGTTGTAAGCTATGCAATAGGAATATCTACACAAAAAAGAATGGCATAGCATCTATACAGGGATATTCACATAACAGCATACACATTTACAGCAGAATATGTATAAACATCTTGCAGAGAGAGAGAACTAATTAGTTAGACAGGCAAGATTTATGGCCCTCTCGCTCAGGACTGGAGGAGATCTTATCTAATCTGTGTCTGGTGCTAAAGAGTTATAAATCTTACTGAGCATGTGGGCAGTAGCGGTGTGTSGGTTAAATCAGTGGGCAAGCCAGTAAAAAAAGTCATATTACAACCTATGTTATGATAACCCGTTCGTTCATACCCACCATGATATACAATCAGGCTGAGACAACAAAGAGACAACAGTCACACAGTGGTGGAATAAATTCAACTGCACATACGTTTCTTTCAYCACAAAACCGGAGAGCAACATCTGTCCGGTAAAGGCCACAAAGCAAATATTGCATGTAATAAACAGTTATATGACCTGCAGCATGGTCAAGCAAGTTAATGTTTTCAACAGTTTACTAAACAACTACGGATTTAGAACCACAGGGTTACAGCAAGCACAAAGACAACAGGAGCCCTGCCTCCACTATTCCTGCACCATTTCAACTTAAACACTTAAACATCATCAAATCAGAGCAGCTTACYGATCGCTGCTGCTGGACACAGCCCATCTGTAAATAGCCCATCCAACCAACTACCTACCTCATCCCCATTTTTGTGTTTAGTTTTTTTTCTGCTCTTTTGCACACCAGTATCTCTACTTGCACATCCTCATCTGCACATCTATCACTCCAGTGTTAATTGCTAACTTGTAATTACTTCGCCACTATGGCCTATTTATTGCCTTACCTCCTTACTTCATTTGCACACACTGTATACAGATTTTCTATTGTGTTATTGACTGTATGCTTGTTTATCCCATGTCGCACTGCTTTGCTTTATCTTGGCCAGGTCGCAGTTGTAAATGAGAACTTGTTCTCAACTGGCCTACCTGGTTAAATAAAAAATATTTAAAAAAAACAAGGCTATACAGTGTATTCAGAAAGTATTCAGACCTCTTGACTTTTTCCACATTTTGTTACGTTACAGCCTTATTCTAAAATTGATTAAATYGTTTCCCCCCCTCATCAATCTACACACAAAACCCCATTGTAACGATTGTCGTCTGGAGAAGGAGAAGAGGACCAAGGTGCAGCGTGGTACGTATCCATAATACCTTTTAATAAAGATGAACACGCGAACAAAAACAACAACACGACCAACGAACAGTTCTGAAMGGTGCAACAAACACTAAACAGAAAATAACCACCCACAACTCAAAGTGGGAAAACAGGCTACCTAAGTATGGTTCTCAATCAGAGACAACGATAGACAGCTGCCTCTGATTGGGAACCATACCAGGCCAAACACATAGAAATACAAAACAAGGACAACATAGAACACCAGACATAGAATGCCCACCCAAACTCTGACCAACCAAAATAGAGACATAAAAAGGATCTCTAAGGTCAGGGTGTGACACCCATAATAAAAAAGCAAAAACAGGTTTTTGTTTGCAAATGTATTAAAAACAAAAAACTGAAATATCACATTTACATAAGTATTCAGACCCTTTACTAAGAACTTTGTTGAAGCATCTTTGGCAGCGATTACAGCCTTGAGCCTCGATTCTCTCAAGCTCTGTTAGGTTGGATGGGGAGCGTTGCCGCACAGCTATTTTCAGGTCTCTCCAGAGATGTTAGATCGAGTTCAATTCCAGGCTCTGGCTGGGCCACTCAAGGACATTCAGAGACTTGCCACTCCTGAGCTGTCTTGGCTGTGTGCTTAGGGTCGTGAACCTTCACCCCAGTCTTTGGGTGAACCTTCACCCCAGTCTGAGGTCCTGAGTGCTCTGGAGCAGGTTTTCATCAAGGATCTCTCTGTACTTTGCTCCGTTCATCTTTCTCTCGAACCTGACTAGTCTCCCAGTTCCTGCTGCTGAAAAACATCCCCACAGCATGATGCTGCCACCACCATGCTTCACCGTAGGGATGGTGCCAGGTTTTCTCCAGACATGATGCTTGGCATTCAGGCCAAAGAGTTCAATCTTGGTTTCATCAGAGCAGAGAATCTTGTTTCTCATGGTCTGAGAGTCATTTAGGTGCCATTTAGGAGCCTTTTGGCAAACTCCAAGTCAATTAATTAATCACATTTATTTATAAAGCTCTTTTTACATCAGCTCATCAACTCCCTAGAAAGGCACAAACTTAAGAAGAAACCTAGAGAGAAACCAGACACTGATGGGTGGCCAGTCCTATTCTGGCTGTGCCGGGAGGAGATTATAAGAGTACATGGCCATTAACGCCAGATTGTTCTTCAAGATGTTCAAACGTTCATAGATGACCAACAGGGTCAAATAATAATCACAGTGTTTGTAGAGTGCGCAACAGGTCAGTACCTCAGGAGTAAATGTAATTTGGCTTTTCATAGCCGAGCATTCAGAGGTCAAGACAGCAGGTGCGAGAGATAGAAAGAGTCAAAAACAGCAGGTCCACGACAACATGGCCAAGATGTTCAAATGTTCATAGATGACCAGCAGGGTCAAATAATAATAATCACAGTAGTTGTCGAGGGTGCGACAAGTCAGCACCTCAGGAGTAAATGTCAGTTGGCTTTTCATAGCCGATCATTAAGAGTATCTCTACCGCTCCTGCGGTCTCTAGAGAGTTGAAAACAGCAGGTCTGGGACAGGTAGCACGTCCGGTGAACAGGTCAGGGATCCATAGCCGCAGGCAGAACAGTTGAAACTGGAGCAGCAGCACAACCAGGTGGAATGGGGGCAGCCAGGAGTCATCAGGCCAGGTAGTCTTGAGGCATGATCCTAGGGCTCAGGTCCTCTGGGAGGGGAGGGAGAGGGCAAGAGTTAGAGGGAGCATACTTACATTCACACAGGCACCAGATAAGACAGGAGAATTACACCAGATATAACAGACTGACCCTAGCCCCCAGGCACATAGACTATTGCAGCATGGTCAATGTGCCTGGGGCAGTGGTGGGTCGGGGGACACTGTGGCCCCGTCCGACGATACCCCTGGACAGGGCAACCAGGCAGGATATAACCCCACCCACTTTTCCAAAGCACAGCCCCTTCACCACTAGAGGGATATTAACAGACCACCAACTTAGTACCCTGAGACAAGGCTGAGTATAGCCCACGGAGATCTCCTCCACCGCCCGAGCCCGAGAAGGGTGCAAAACCGGACAGGAAGATCACGTCTGTGACTCAACCCACTCAAGTGGCGCACCCCTCCGAGGGACGGCATGGAAGAGCACTAGTAAGCCAGTGACTCAGCCCCCATAATAGGGTCAGAGACAGAGAATCCCAGTGGAGAGAGGGGAGACAGCCAGGCAGAGAGATCATGGGTGGTTCAATGCTCCAGTGCCTTGCCGTTCACCTTCGCACCACTGGGCCAGACTACACTCAATCACAGGACCTACTGAAGAGATGAGTCTTCATTAAATACTTAAAGGTTGAGACATGGATAGGCAGACCATTCCATAAAAAAATAGCTCTATGGGAGAAACCCCTGCCTCCAGCTGTTTGCTTAGAAATTCTAGGGACAATAAGGAGGACTGCGTCTTGTGACCGTAGCGTACGTGTAGGTATGTACGGCAGGACCATATCGGAGAGATAGGTAGGAGCAAGCCCATGTAATGCTTTTTAGGTTAGCAGTAAAACATTGAAATCAGCCCTAGCCTTAACAGGAAGCCAGTGTAGAGAGGCTAGCACTGGAGTAATATCATTCATTTTTTGGTTTCTAGTCAAGATTCTAGCAGCCGTGTTTAGCACTAACTGAAGTATATTTAGTGCTTTATCCAGGTAGCCGGAGAGTAGAGCATTGCATTAGTCAAATTTAGAAGTGACAAAAGCATGGGTTAGCTTTTCTGCATAATTTTTGGACAAAAAGTCTTTGAAATATTCTTGATATGTTCGTCAAAAGAGAGATCAGCGTCCAGAGTAACGCCGAGGTCCTTCACAGTTTTATTTGAGACGACTGTACAACCATCAAGGTTAATTACAGCAGATCTCTTTGTTTCTTGGGACCTAGAACTAGCATCTCTGTTTTGTCCGAGTTTAAAAGTAAAAAAGTTGACGCCATCCACTTCCTTTTCTGAAACAGGCTTCCAGGGTAGGGAATTTTGGGGCTTCACCATGTTTCGAAATGTACAGCTGTGTGTCGTCCACATAGCAGTGGAAGTTGACCTTGTGTTTCCGAATGACATCACCAAGAGGTAGAATATATAGTGAAAACAATAGTGGTTCTAAAACCTGCAATTGATTTGTCAGAGAACAAACCATCCACAGAGACAAACTCACATCTTTCCGACAGATAAGATCTAAACAAGGCAAGAACTTGTACATGTAGACCAATTTGGGTTTCTAATCTCTCCAAAAGAATGTGGTGATCGATGGTGTCAAAATCAGCACTAAGGTCTAGGAGCACGAGGATAGATGCAGAGCCTTGGTGTGATGCCATTGAAAGTTAATTTACCACCTTCAAGAGTGCAGTCTCATTGCTATGTTGTGGTCTAAAACCAGACCGAAGCATTTCGTATGCATTATTTGTCTTCAGGAAGCAAGTGAGTTGCTTTTTGTAAAATCTTTGAGAGGAATGGAAGATTCAATATAGGCTGACAGTTTTTTCAAATTTCTGGTTCAAGGTTTGGCTTTTTCAAGAGAGGTTTTAATACTGCCACTTTTAGTGAGTTTGGTACACATCTGGTGGATAGGGAGCCATTTATTATGTTCAACATAGAATGGCCAAGCACAGGAAGTAGCTCTTTCAGTAGTTTAGTTGGAATAGCGTCCAGTATACAGCTTGGGGGTTTAGAGGCTATGACTATTTTCATGAATGTGTCAAGAGATACAGGATAAAAAAAACTGTCTCCATTGATCCTAGGTCCTGGCAGTTCTGTGCAGACTCAGGACAACTGAGCTTTGGATAAATACGCAGGTTCAAAGAGTTCATCAATTCATCACTGCTGAAGTGAAAGCCATCCTCTCTTGTTGAATGCTGCTTTTTAGTTAGCTTTGCGACAATATCAAAAATAAATATTGTATTGTTCTTATTCTCATGAATTAGATTGGATTGGATGATCGAGCAGCATGGTATTGTCTTTCCAAGCTAGTCGGAAGACTTCCAGTTTGGTGGAGCGCCATTTCCGCTGTTTCAGGGCTCGGGTATTTTCTGTAAACCAGGGAGCAAATTTAATGTGAAATGCTTTTTGTTTTTAGTGGTGCGACTGCATCTAGGGTGTTACGAAAAGTTTAATTTAGATCCTCAGTTAGGTGGTTAACCGATTTTTGTACTCTGACATACTTGGATAGGGTGAGGGAGTCTGGAAGGGCATCTAGGAATCTTTGGGTTGTCCTTGGTGATCCTTGGTTGGGGACTGAACAGATAATTTTTTTGCAATTCCAAATGTAATAAGATGGTGGTCCGATAGTCCAGGATTATAAGGAAAAACATTTTGATCCACATGATTTATTCCACACGGAAAAAACTAGATCCAGGGTATGACTGTGGAAATGAGTAGGTCCAGAGACATGTTCGACAAGACCCACTGATTCAATGATGGCTACGAATGCCTTTTGGAGTGGGTCTGTGGACTTTTCCATATGAATATTAAAGTCACCAAAAATTTGAATACTATTTGTCATGACTACAAGGTCGAATAGGAATTCAGAGAACTCAAATCAAATCAAATCACATTTTATTTGTCACATACACATGGTTAGCAGATGTTAATGCGAGTGTAGCGAAATGCTTGTGCTTCTAGTTCTGACAATGCAGGAATAACCAACGAGTAATCTAACCTAACAATTCCACAACTACTACATTATACACACAAGTGTAAAGGGATAAAAATATGTACATAAAGATATATGAATGAGTGATGGTACAGAACGGCATAGGCAAGATGCAGTAGATGGTATCGAGTACAGTATATACATATGAGATGAGTAATGTAGGGTATGTAAACATTATATTAAGTGGCATTGTTTAAAGTGGCTAGTGATACATTCTACATACATTTCCATACATTTCCATTATTAAAGTGAGCTGGAGTGAGTCAGTATGTTGGCAGCAGCCACTCAATGTTAGTGGTGGCTGTTTAACAGTCTGATGGCCTTGAGAAGAAGCTGTTTTTCAGTCTCTCGTCCCTGCTTTGATGCACCTGTACTGACCTCGCCTTCTGGATGATAGCGGGGTGAACAGGCAGTGGCTCGGGTGGTTGTATCCTTGATGATCTTTATGGCCTTCCTGTGACATCGGGTGGTGTAGGTGTCCTGGACGGCAGGTAGTTTGCCCCGGTGATGCGTTGTGCAGACCTCACTACCCTCTGGAGAGCCTTACGGTTGTGCTCAGTGAGGAATGCTGTATACGGCCCAGGAGGCCTGTAAACAGTAGCTATAAAATGTGATTGAGTAGGCTGTGTCACACCCTAATCTGTTGCACCTGTCGTTGTGATTGTCTTCCCCCTCCAGGTGTCGCCCATCTTCCCCATCATCCCTGTGTATTTATACCTGTGTTCTCTGTTTGTCTGTTGCCAGTTCGTCTTGTTTGTCAGGTCAATAAGCCTTTTTGTTCTCAGCTCCTGCTATTCCCAGTCTCTCTTTTTCTCGCCCTCCTGGTTTTGACCCTTGCCTGTCCTGACTCTGAGCCCGCTTGCCAGACCACTTCTGCCTGCCCGTGACACTGAGCCTGCCTGCCGACCTGTACCTTTGCCCCGCCTCTGGATTGTTGACCTCTGCCTACCCTGACCCTGCCTGCCGCCCGGTACCGTTGCCACACCTCTGGTTTACTGACCCCTGCCTTCTTTGACCTGTCTATTGCCTGCCCCTGTTGGAAAATTAAACCACTGTCAATTCGACGTGTCTGCATCTGGGTCTTACCTTGATTCCTGATAAGGCAGCATAGATTTCATGACTAGAAGCTCAATAGACAAAATCGCAGTCAGGATGAGGCTTAATTTAACACAATAAATTCATCAGGCTTGAGCCATGTTTCAGTCAGTCCAATCACATCAAGATTATGATCAGCGATTAGTTCATTTGACTATGACTGCCTTGGAAGTGAGGGATCTAACATTAAGTAGCCCTATTTTGAGATGTGAGATTTCACAATCTCTTTCAATAATGACAGGAATGGAGGAGGTCTTTACTCCAGTGAGATTGCTAAGGCGAACACTGCCATGTTTAGTTATGCTCAACCTAGATCGAGGCACAGACACGGTCTCAATGGGGATAGCTGAGCTGACTACACTGACTATGCTAGTGGCAGACTCCACTAAGCTGGCAGGCTGGCTAACAGCCTGCTGCCTGGACTGCACCCTATCTCATTGTGGAGCTAGAGGAGTTAGAGCCTTGTCTATGTTGATAAATAAGATGAGAGCACCCCTCCATCTAGGATGGAGTCTGTCGCTCCTCAGCAGGTCAGGCTTGGTCCTGTTTGTGGGTGAGTCGCAGAAAGAGGGCCAATTATCTACAAATTCTATCTTTTGGGAGAGGCAGAAAACAGTTTTCAACCAGGGATTGAGTTGTAAGACTACTGTAGAGCTCATCACTCCCCCTAACTGGGAGGGGGCCAGAGACAATTACTCGATGCCAACACATCTTTCTAGCTAATTTACACTGTAGCTATGTTGCTCTTGGTGACCTCTGACTGTTTCATCCTAGCATCGTTGGTGCTGACGTGGATAACAATATCCCTATACTCTCTACACTCGCCAGTTTTAGCTTTAGCCAGCACCATCTTCAGATTAGCCTTTACGTTGGTAGCCCTGCCCCCTGGTAAACAGTGTAAACAGCTGGATGATTTTTAAAAAGTCTAATATTGCGGGTAATGGAGTCGCCAATGGCTAGGGTTTTCAATTTGCCAGAGCTAATGGTGGGAGGATTCGGCCGCTCAGACCTCATAACCGATGGAGGAGAGACCTGAGAAAGCTCGGCCTCTGACTCCGACTCGTTGGTTAATGGGGAGAACCGGTTGAAAGATTCTGTCGGCCGAATGAGCAACACCGGTTGAGCATGCCGACATCATTTCTTTCCAAAAGCCTTGAGAAAATTGTCCGTCTGCGGGGACTGTGCGAGGGATTTATACTAGTATCTGTACTTACCGGAGGCACGGACTCTGTTTCATCATTTCCTACACTTAAATTGCCCTTGCCTAACGATTGCATCTGAAGCTGTGCCTGCAACACGGCTATCCTCACCACAAGGCGATAGTTCTCCTGCATATTATGATGGCACAGTGTTAATGTTACTACTTAGCTTTTTCGGCTGGTGGAGGTCCTGTAGAACCATGTCCAGTTAAAGCGTCCGGGGTGAAAAAGTTGATTGAGGAAAAAACTAAAACCAAAAAGTTTGGCAGATAGCCAAGGAGCAACAACAACAGCACAGCAGCACGGAGACAAGTCCGGAAGTTGAGGGCGGAGCTAGACTCTGCTTTTCACATCAAAGAATATTTGTTTGTTCGTGGTGTGTAATGGGCTGTCATGTGCCTTTTACTGAGGTGTGGCTTCCGTCTGGCCACTCTACCATAAAGGCCTGATTGGTGGAGTGCTGCAGAGATGGTTGTTCTTCTGGAAAGTTCTCCTATCTCCACAGAGGAACTCTGGAGCACTGTCAGAGTGACCATCGGTTCTTGGTTACCTCCCTGACCAAGGCCCTTCTCCCCCGATTGCTCAATTTGGTGTAAAAGAGGCTGTGACAGACAGCTGAAAAGGTGAGAAATCACCCTAACAGGACTGTGGAGAAATTCCCGTGCACACGTATGGCCTTTTGTACAATATGGTTACAATATACCCTATTACAGAACATAAGAAACAGAGAGGTGAACTAGAAGTTCATTAAATTGATTTGTATAGATTAAACAGGCTATCAAGTCAATTGACCATATAGTGAACATAAATCAATACTACGTAGAATTGCAAGATATTAGTTTTAAAACAGCCATAAAGCCAAGCTTTTGGTGTGGTGTATTCATGCATCTCAACAAACTATAACCTACATGCATCATTACCTCCATCTTCGTCAAATTCACATTTCCAATTCCCCACCCTGATATACCAAGCTAGAATGGGCCCTGCGTCTCAACCAATAGCCAATATAATCTAAATATCTCAAGCAGGGCCACAGCAACTTCCAGAGAGGATCAGGCTCCTTGGGCTTTGCGGTGGCCACTCTGGTTTGGGTGTCCTCGGTAGAACGATATCGCCATAACAAAGTGGTCGCATATCGTTCTGGGTTCCGCAAGAAGAGGACCGTGGAGTTTAATGAACATCAAGGCGGACACGGTGAATAAAACATTTTTAAGCCTCCGACGGGCCTCCACAGTGCACACACAGCCTACAGTTCTTCATCATTCTCGCCACCGTCAGAGAGAAGACAGTGAAGAAACCAACATACCTCTAAGCTGCTATACATATTGATTTTGTTTGTCATTCTATCGTTTTTCATGGAATTTTTGTGTTATCTGTGTAGAATCTATGTAGAATATGTCAGAATTTGCCAGAAATAGTTTTACCAGCTCCGTGTATTCTCAAATTAAAAAAGGTGAGGGACCAGCGCTCCCCCACGCTCCGGCAGCACTACGACCCTAATAATAGCCCAGTTTGACATGTGTGTCATGCGGACTTCCATCACTGATTACAGATGGTGAATTACAAAACTATGCTACTACTCCTCATCTTGATGGGAGCCATAATGGTTATAATTCCATTTGAAGGCATAAAGTAATTTTCACCCGGTTGAAATTGGCTTTTTCTAATCAAACCATGCTGATAAAAGTAAGAAACATCAGAGCGAAGCGGCCAAGTAGAGGTTTGGTCCGTGTTATGATTAGATCTCTTTGGGTTACTCATCTGTTCCCCTCAGTGACGGGTATAAGATGTTCCCACTCAGTAAAAGAATGACCATCTATTAATATTTGAGTTCACACAAACTCTAAAACATCTCTACTCTGACTGACTGTCCCCAAATTCCTCTGGTGGTCACAGTTTCACACAGAGTGGGATGGGGGCAAGCAGGGGGGGTCCCTTAGGGAGACTGTAGACCCCTTCTCTCTCTCTCTCTCTCTCTCTCTCTTTCTCTCTTCCCTCTCTCCATCAAGGATGGAACTGAGTAAAAGACAATGTTCCACAATCATTCATCCGCTCAAGGGTATTTTGCCAATTTGTGTTGCCCTTTTTTTGTCTGTATCATATTCTTTAATAATATCACGTTTGTCCCTTTTAAGGCGTGCAGCGTTAAGGACCTGGAATTAGTGACAGACTTGGAGATGTGACTTTGGCTCCGCTCTCCATGTGTTCTGCGCTTGATCTTCTGGCCTCCTATTTGGAATGGGGTGATCAATCATTTGTTTGGGCTGGAAGACTAATTTGGGACCCAGGGAGAGGTGTATGGACAGTTGGGGGGGAGTTTTGTTTCTCAATATAGAAGAAGGCTATCGCTTTCTCATGCTCTCTTGTTTTTTAAAGTTTATTTCTGTAGAGTACAGGACTGGAATTGCTTAAATCCAACAGTGTTGGCGGCAGGGTTGAAATATCAAATCTATTTCATTAAAAAATCTAATTAAGCAGAGGCCAAATTGATGTTTTTCCGCCACAAGCTTCCGTCAAAGTTTTTTGTAGAAACGTCTCCCATCGTCCCTTAACTCAAGGTCTCAAGACATCCCTTGGATTTCTTTTAGCGGCAGTTTGGTCTCAATTCCCCCTAACAGTGGGAGTTACAGCATATGGAGCATCTCCTTTCTCACACAAACATCTCAGACATGGGCCATGATGAGTGTGTAGGTTGGGTAATAATGGCCCCTGCTCTTCCCTTTAATCACACTAACATGCTGAAAGCACCCGATGCCTGCAGATGGATCACGAGGCCCGTCTATAAAACCGTGCGTCAATGACTCACTTTGTAATGCAGGCTCTTTCCGCTCCTCTGTCTATTCCTCTGTCCTATATAAGCCTAGATTTGTCGCATCCGTCTTACCGTAATTATGTTCCATAGTCATCAATTTACATTTGTATAGTATAAATGTTAATGGAACACACTTGGACTGGATTACTAAAGTCATATACATCATTTGGATGTTTGGGTTAATAATGCTGTTATTACACATTTATGAAGACAGTTAGACAATTTAATTGAATATGTTCTGTGGCTTGAGAAGCAATGGCTGTGTTCCTCACTCCAAGGACCTTGGGTGGTTTTCCTTGAATGTTGCTTTGAATGTTCTCCCAGAGTACTATAATTCCTTGTGGAGAATGGAGTGCTCATTCCTCTGCCCAATTTATAGGCTAATAGATGGTATGAGAAACGGCGGTGCGGTGGGTCAAAGCTGTGGTCACGGTTGGGTCGTGTCGTCAGGGCTCCTTGTGGGTGGGTGCTGTTGTTTGATGTTTATGGAGCCCTAGACTAGACCGAGCTGGATCCGGACGAACTCAAAAAATACCCTGCAGTGACACACATACAGTACAGAGACACACTCATGTAAAGTAAAGAATCTATTCAGACCCTTTTTAGTTTTCCACATTTTGTTACGTTACAACCTTATTCTAAAATTGATAAAATGTTTTTTTCCCCTTCATCAAACGACACACAATACCATATAATTACAAAGCAAGAACTGTTTTTTTAGACATTTTTGCAAATTTATTAAAAATAAAAAACTGAAATATCACATTTTCAAAAGTATTCAGACCCTTTACTGAGTACTTTGTTGAAGTACCTTTGGCAGCGATTACAGCCTGGAGTCTTCTTGGGTATGATGCTGCAAGCTTCGCACACCTGTATTTGGGGAGTTTCTCCCATTCTTCTCTGTAGATCCTCTCAAGCTCTATAAGGATGGGGAGCATTGCCGCACAGCTATTTTCAGGTCTCTCCAGAGATGTTCGATTGAGTTCAAGTCCGGGCTCTGGCTGGGCTACTTAAGGACATTGAGACTTTTCCCGAAGCCACTCCTGCGTTGTCTTGGCTGTGTGCTTAGGGTCGTTGTCCTGTAGGAAGGTGAACCTTCTGGAACCTTCTGGAGCAGGTTTTCATCAAGGATCTCTCTGTACTTTGCTCCGTTCATCTTTCCCTTGATCCTGACTAGTCTCCCAGTCCCTGCCACTGAAAAACATCCCAACAGCATGATGCTGCCAACACCATTCTTCACTGTAGGGATGGTGCCAGGTTTCCTCCAGACGTGACGCTTGGCATTCAGGCCAAAGAGTTCAATCTTGGTTTCATCAGACCAGAGAATCTTGTCTCTCATGGTTTGAGAGTCATTTAGGTACCTTTTGGCAAACTCCAAGCAGGCTGTCATGTGCCTTTTACTGAGGAGTGTCTTCTGTCTGGACACTCTACCATAAAGGCCTGATTGGTGGAGTGCTGCAGAGATGGTTGTCTTTCTGGAAGGTTCTCCCATCTACACAGAGGAACTCTAGAGCTCTGTCAGAGTGACCATCGGGATGTTGGTCACCTCTCTGACCACGGCCCTTCTCCCCCCATTGCTCAGTTTGGCCGGGCAGCCAGCTCTAGGAAGAGTCTTGGTGTTTCCAAACTTCTTCCATTTAAGAATGATGGAGGCCACTGTGTTCTTGGGGACCTTCAATGCTGCAAAAATGTTTTGTTACCCTTCCCCAGATCTGGTCCTCGACACAATCCTGTCTTGGAGCTCTACAGACAATTCCTTCGACCTTTGCTCTGGCATGCACTGTCAACTGTGGGACCTTATATAGACAGGTATGTGCCTTTCCAAATCATGTTCAATCAATTGAATTTACCACAGGTGGACTCCAATCAAGTTGTAGAAACATCTCAAGGATGATCAATGAAAGCAGGATGCACCTGAGCTAAATTTGGAGTCTCATAGCAAAGGGTCTGAATACTTATGTAAATAAGATATTTTTTTTTTTTTTTTTCCATAATTTAAAAAAACCTGTTTTCACTTTGTCATTATGGGGTATTGTGTGTAGATTGCTGAGGATTTTTTAAAAATGGAATCCATTTTAGAATAAGTCTGCAACATAACAAAAGTTGGAAAAAGTCAAGGGGTCTGAATACTTTACAAAAGGCACTGTACATTCGCACAGATAGATGCACCATACGTATACACTCAAGATGCACACAGCATTACGTTTGCACACACACACACACACACACACACACACACACACACACACACACACACACACACACACACACACACACACACACACACTAGGCTACCAGGCCCCCTTTCCTCCCCTTGGGACTGACCCCTCTTTCCACTGACTGACCCCCTAACTTCCTGTTGTTTTTGAGGAGAATCAGACAGAGCGTGAGAATGGTTCGGGCCAGGAGTTACACACACACACACACACACACACACACAAACACACACACTGTATCTCAATGTGCCATGACCATGTCAGAAGACCTCTGGATGGAATCAATTTGTAGAGTGCCATCATCACCTGTCCACTATCCTAATCTTTATTTAATTCGTAGGTCAAAGACATTGGGAATTCTTGGGACAATGGACCGCATATGTTATGAGAACGAGCATTGGTTGCATTCCTGTGATGGCGTCTTAATGACCGGAAAAAGAACAGCTCCTCTCGAGGGATTCAATTTGTTATCCACCCCACCAGAGAAACCTGCATGTTTAAAACAAATACGTGATGGAACATGTAATGCCTGTCCATGCAGACATAATGAGATTGGAATATAATAACAGTCAAGTTCGTTAAAAAGAAGAAGAAAGGAAATGTGTTGAGTGTTTTTCCCCGGTCTGTGATTTTGACAAGAGAAAAAAAGCTGATTTTGTTCTCACAAATGACTTAGCTACATGAGTTAGGCTAATGGCTTCCGTGTGTGCAGGGAGAGAGCCAGAGATGGTGACATGATGCCTTATGCACACAGACAGGCATGCAGGGAAGCTCACCATGAGACACAACCAAAATGGCCCCCGTCATTACATCCTGTCAAAGAGCCACAGCTGTCCATCATCATGCCTGAAGAAATATGCCTCTCACAAACAGATTAAAAGTGGGTTCAAGTAAGGAAAGACTCCAGATTGAATGAATTAAAGTGAGGTTTAATGACCTGTTGGTCTGAGAACAAGCACTGTCGAGCTCCCTTGGGGGGTTTGTTAGGTAAACATCCATCTCCCACTCTGGTCCCACAGCCTGGCTGGCTGAACTCCAGGACTCCCACACCATAGCCTTGAATCTTACCCCAGAACCATCTTCCTGAGCTGGGTACGGCCTGGCCGGTTAACCCTTAGAAGCTCTGGAAGTCTCATATGCTATATCCTGTGAGTTGTAAGGGTTTCGGGGTTTGAGGCTGAGATTCTTGGTGGTGATTAGTGGTTGTCAGTATGATGGCTTGGCTAATTAGTGGTTGTGTTCTGTGGATGGCTGAAAGTGGTTGGGCAGAGCGATATGTCTCTCCACTCTGTAATCTGAGTTGTTTGTGGTTGCGCCGCACCAGACACACTCATCAAGCAATCTCCCCACCGTTTTGCGTCTTTGTATCAGACGGGATAATTCAAAATTAATTGGGAACAGCTATAATCTCCGCTAGGACACTTTCTCAACAACACAGTCAAATTAAAATGTTATAATGACAGTCAATATTTTATTTTGTAAATGGAAAATAAGTTGGGCATCATCTTACTATACTGAACAAAAATATAACCGCAACACATAAATTGTTTATCCCAGAAATGTTCCATACGCACAAAACGCTTATTTCTCTCAAATGTTTTGCACAAATTTGATTACATCCCTGTTACTGAGCATTTCTCCTTTGCCAAGATGATCCATTCACCTGAAAGGTGAGGCATATCAAGAAGCTGATTTAACAGCATTATCATTACACATGTGCACCTTGTGCTGTGGACAATAAAAGGCCACTCTAAAATGTGCAGTTTTGTCACACAAAACAAAGCCAAGAGATGTCTCAAGTTTTGAGGGAGTGTGCAATTGAATGCTGACTGCAGGAATGTCCACCAGAGCTGTTGCCAGAGAATTGAATATTAAATTCTCTACCACAAGCCTCCTCCAATGTCTCTTTAGAGAATTTGGCTCTATGTCCAACCGGTCTCACAAACGCGGACTACGTGTAGCCACACCAGCCTAGGACCTCCACATTAGAGGTTGACCGATTAATCGGAATGGCCGATTAATTAGGGCCGATTTCATGTTTTCATAACAATCGGGAATCAGTATTTTTGGACATAGATTTTTTTTTACACCTTTATTTAACTAGGCAAGTCAGTTAAGAACATGTTCTTATTTTCAATGACGGACTACGAACGGTGGGTTAACTGCCTTGTTCAGGGGCAGAACGACAGATTTTTACCATGTCAGCTCGGGGATTCAATCTTGCAACCTTACAGTTAACTAGTCCAACGCTCTAACCACCTGCCTCTCATTGCACTCCACGAGGAGCCTGCCTGTTACGCGAATGCAGTAAGAAGCCAAGGTAAGTTGCTAGCTAGCATTAAACTTATCTTATAAAAAACGATCAATCAATCAATCAATCATAATCACAAATTAACTACACATGGTTGATGATATTACTAGTTTATCTAGCGTGTCCTGCGTTGCATATAATCGATGCGGTGCGCATTTTGCGAAAAAGGACTGTCGTTGCTCCAACGTGTACCTAACCATAAACATCAATGCCTTTCCTTAAAATCAATACACAAGTATATATTTTTTAAACCTGCATATTTAGTTAATATTGCCTGCTAACATGAATTTCTTTTAACTAGGTAAATTGTGTCACTTCTCTTGCAACAGAGTCAGGGTATATGCAGCAGTTTGGCGCCCTGGCTCGTTGCGAACTGTGTGAAGACTATTTCTTCCTAACAAAGACAGCCAACTTCGCCAAACGGGGGATGATATAACAAAAGCGCATTTGCGAAAAAAGCACAATTGTTGCACGACTGTACCTAACCATAAACATCAATGCCTTTCTTAAAATCAATACACAGAGGTATATATTTTTAAACGTGCATATTTAGCTAAAAGAAATCCAAGTTAGCAGGCAATATTAACCAGGTGAAATTGTGTCACTTCTCTTGCGTTCATTGCACGCAGAGTCAGGGTATATGCAACAGTTTGGGCTGCCTGGCTCGTTGCGAACTAATTTGCCAGAATTTTACGTAATTATAACATAACATTGAAGGTTGTACAATGTAACAGCAATATTTAGACTTAGGGATGCCACCCGTTAGATAAAATACGGAACGGCTCCGTATTTCACTGAAATAATAAACGTTTTGTTTTCGAAATGATAGTTTCCGGATTCGACCAAATTAATGACCAAAGGCTCGTATTTCCGTGTGTTATTATGTTATAATTAAGTCTATGATTTGATATTTAATAGAGCAGTCTGACTGAGCGGTGTTAGGCAGCAGCAGGCTCGTAAGCATTCATTCAAACAGCACTTTGCTGTGCTTCAAGCATTGAGCTGTTTATGACTTCAAGCCTATCAACTGCCGTACATACCTACACGTACGTTACGGTCACAAGACGCAGGCCTCCTAATTGTCCCTAGAATTTCTAAGCAAACAGCTGAAGGCAGGGCTTCTCCTATAGAGCTCCATTTTTATGGAATGGTCTGCCTACCCATGTGAGAGACGCAGACTCGGTCTCAACCTTTAAGTCTTTACTGAAGACTTATCTCTTCAGTAGGTCATATGATTGAGTGTAGTCTGGCCCAGGAGTGTGAAGGTGAACGGAAAGGCTCTGGAGCAACGAACCGCCCTTGCTGTCTCTGCCTGGCCGGTTCCCCTCTCTCCACTGGGATTCTCTGCCTCTAACCCTATTAAAAGGGGCTGAGTCACTGGCTTACTGGTGCTCTTTCATTCCGTCCATAGGAGGGGTGCGTCACTTGAGTGGGTTGAGTCACTGACGTGATCTTCCTGTCTGGGTTGGCGCCCCCCCCTTGGGTTGTGCCGTGGCGGAGATCTAAGAAGGGCTATATAAATACATTTGAACTCCCGAGATTAGGCTGGTGTAACCGATGTGAAATGCCTAGCTAGTTAGCAGGGTGCGAGCTAATAGCGTTTCAAACGTCACTCGCTCTGAGACTTGGAGTAGTTGTTCCCCTTGCTCTGCAAGGGCCGCGGATTTTGTGGAGCGATGGGTAATGATGCTTCGAGGGTGGCTGTTGTCGATGTGTTCCTGGTTCGAGCCCAGGTAGGGTCGAGGAGAGGGACGGAAGCTATACTGTTAAACTGGCAATGCTAAAGTGCCTATAAGAACATCCAATAGTCAAAGGTATATGAAATACAAATATAAATAGTCCTATAAATACTATATTAACTACAACCTAAAACCTCTTACCTTGGAATATTGAAGTCTCATGTTAAAAGGAACCACCAGCTTTCATATGTTCTCATGTTCTGAGCAAGGAACTTAAACGTTAGCTTTTTTTACATGGCAAATATTGCACTTTTACTTTCTTCTCCAACACTTTGTTTTTGCATTATTTAAACCAAATTGAACATGTTTCATTATTTATTTCAGGCTAAATTGATTTTTATTGATGTATTATATTAAGTTAAAATAAGTGTTCATTCAGTATTGTTGTAATTGTCATTATTACAAATAAATAATAAAAATCGTCCGATTAATCGGTATCGGCTTTTTTTGGTCCTCCAATAACCGGAATCGGTATCCGCATTGAAAAATCATAATCAGTTGACCTCTACTTCACATCCTGTTTCTTCACCTGCGGGATCGTCTGAGACCAGCCACCCGGACCGCTGATGAAACTGTGGATTTGCACATACAAAGAATTTCTGCACAAACTGTCAGAAACCGTCTCAGAGAAGCTCATCTGCTTGCTCGTTGTCCTCACCACGGTCTTGACTTGACTGCAGTGGGAAAATTATCATCTTCGATGGTCACTGGCATGCTGGAGAAGTGTGCACTTCACATATGTTTCAACTGTCCCGCATAGATGGCGTCGTGTGGGCGAGCGGTTTGCTGATGTCAATGTTGTGTACAGAGCGCTCCATGGTGGCGGTGGGGTTATGGTATGGGCAGGCATAAGCTACGGACAATGAACCCAATTGCATTTTATCAATGGCAAATTGAATGCTCAGAGATACCATGACGAGATCCTGAGGCCCATTGTCGTGTCATTCATCCACAGCCCTCATCACATGTTTCAGCATGAAAATGCACGGCCCCATGTCGCAAGGATCTGCCCACAATTCCATAGAAACTGAAAATGTCCCTGGTCTTCCATGGCCTGCGTACTCACCAGACATGTCACCCATTGAGCACGTTTGGGATGCTCTGTATCGACGTGTACGACAGCATGTTCAATTTCCCGCCAATATCCAGCAACTTTGCACAGCCATTGAAGAGGAGTGGGACAACATTCCACAGGCCACAATCAACAGCCTGATCAACTATATGCGAAGGAAATGTGTCGTGCTGCATGAGACAAATGACGCCCCTACTTTTTTTAAGGTATCTTACCAACAGATGCATTTCTGTATTCCCAGTCATGTGAAATTTGATTAATTTATTTCAATTTGATTAATTTATTTCAATTGACTGATTACCTTATATGAACTGTAACTCAGTAAAATCTTTGAAATTGTTGCGTGCTGCGTTTATATTTTTGTTCAATGTAGATTCGTGAGATGTTTAATTTCACAAAAACTGTTGCATACACTCCTGCAGTCTGATACATATTTGAAAGGAGAACGAATGTACACTTCCTGTCCTTGCTCAGTTCAACAAAAATCAGTCAGATTTGGGTATTCCTGCAGAGTACAACACCCATGAGGTATTCATACATTCTAAATGAATTAAACACCCTGAAACTAGGGACCCACTTATGAATATGGATTTTGAATTCCTGTAGTGTGACATGGTGGAAATCTACCTGATTGTGATTCAGAGTTAGTTCTGGCAGAATTTCAATACCAATTGATTTATCCAGAGGTGCATGTCAGACAGTGATGACGGGGAGGCTGCTCTAGGTTGTTTACCTACGTTTATTTGTTGAGCATGTGCCCAAGGAGCATCTTACTCTCTCTGTGCATGTGTGCTCGTCTGCCAGGCCGAGGCTGGCCGTGCTCCGTGCAGCCTCCATTTCAAGATGACCGTTATGATAGAAGAGGACCTGGAAGCATATTTAGTTTCTATGAAGCAGCAACAGTTGAATCAGTAGCTCGGGTGCAACAATAGGTGGTATGTATTTACAGTGCAGGTGATGTAGAAGACTGGATCCAGAGTTGTATTTTGAAAAATGTGAGAAACTATCAAAAATGACGTTGTTGACAAAAAAGGTTGAGCGAAACAATAAACTTAGTTGACCAAAATAGCGGTACTCTTCTCGAGCACACAGTCAACACACCAAATAATGGACTAAGCGTCAATATCCAAACTCACACATCTGAGTCTATAAACTTGTCTATAAACTTGACAAACAGCTCTCCTGTGGCCTCGAATTAGCAGAACGGACAAGAGCTGCATGAATCTGGCATAAACCCATTCATAACTTTAAACAGGTAAATTCTCACCAAACAGTGATAATTCACTTTAAAGGCAATGCTATTGCACACTTCACATTACACTGGTCAATACTTAACACGTCTATCAAAACAAAGACATCATTTACATAAACGTTTCCGTTTTTGATGGACATTAAAACCTGCCCCAAAACGGGAGAAACCAAATAACGAAAGGCGTTCAACTTTGCCAAATCCGGGATTTTTATGGGGGGTGCTCATCTACAGCCAGTTCACAGCAGTGGTGACTGGTGAGTAGAGACAGGTTGGCGTTTACCGAGAGAAAATAACAAATCTAAACATTTCCAAATAAATTATAGGTCTATGATTACCAGACTCTGCTGTTTGTAATGAAACACATTACAATACACGATAGAGTACCAAAGTATGAGTCATCATGGCAATAAAACCTAGCGGTCAAAGAGGGAAATGGTTTCAATCGTTKTTCTACTATTTTTCCCATAGGGGATTTGAGAAAACAAAGGGTCCATATTCCAGTGAACATTATAACGATTTTACACTTTTTCTCCGTACCAGCCAATTAATATCGTTGACGTAGTTGCATGTGATCAAATGCTACATGCTAGATGTTCCCATTAGAAAACCTATTACATTTAGCCCTGTGCTAACCTGCAGAGCTGGCCATGATTATATCCAGTAACCTTGTCAGCTCAGGGATTCAATCCAGCAACCTTTCGGTTAATTTACATTTACATTTAAGTCATTTAGCAGACGCTCTTATCCAGAGCGACTTACAAATTGGTGCATTCACCTTATGATATCCAGTGGAACAACCACTTTACAATAGTGCATCTAACTCTTTTAAGGGGGGGGGGGTTAGAAGGATTACTTGATCCTATCCTAGGTATTCCTTAAAGAGGTGGGGTTTCAGGTGTCTCCGGAAGGTGGTGGATGTGACCCCGCTGACCTGGCGTCGTGAGGGAGTTTGTTCCACCATTGGGGTGCCAGAGCAGCGAACAGTTTTGACTGGGCTGAGCGGAACTGTACTTCCTCAAGAGGTAGGGAGGCGAGCAGGCCAGAGGTGGATGAACGCAGTGCCCTTGTTTGGGTGTGGGCCTGATCAGAGCCTGAAGGTACGGAGGTGCCGTTCCCCTCACAGCTCCGTAGGCAAGCACCATGGTCTTGTAACGGATGCGAGCTTCAACTGGAAGCCAGTGGGAGAGAGCGGAAGGAGCGGGGTGACGTGAGAGAACTTGGGAAAGTTGAACACCAGACGGGCTGCGGCGTTCTGGATGAGTTGTAGGGGTTTAATGGCACAGGCAGGGAGCCCAGCCAACAGCGAGTTGCAGTAATCCAGACGGGAGATGACAAGTGCCTGGATTAGGACCTGCGCCGCTTCCTGCGTGAGGCAGGGTCGTACTCTGCGAATGTTGTAGAGCATGAACCTACAGGAACGGGTCACGCCTTGATGTTAGTTGAGAACGACAGGGTGTTGTCCAGGATCACGCCAAGGTTCTTAGCACTCTGGGAGGAGGACACAATGGAGTTGTCAACCGTGATGGCGAGATCATGGAACGGGCAGTCCTTCCCCGGGAGGAAGAGCAGCTCCTCTTGCCGAGGTTCAGCTTGAGGTGGTGGATCCGTCATCCACACTGATATGTCTGCCAGACATGCAGAGATGCGATTCACCACCTGGTTATCAGAGGGGGGAAAAGAGAAGATTAATTGTGTGTCGTCTGCATAGCAATGATAGGAGAGACCATGTGAGGATATGACAGAGCCAAGTGACTTGGTGTATAGCGAGAATAGGAGAGGGCCTAGAACAGAGCCCTGGGGGACACCAGTGGTGAGAGCCACGTGGTGGGAGAACAGATTCTCGCCACGCCACCTGGTAGGAGCGACCTGTCAGGTAGGACGCAATCCAAGCGTGGGCCGCGCCGGAGATGCCCAGCTCGGAGAGGGTGGAGAGGAGGATCTGATGGTTCACAGTATCAAAGGCAGCCGATAGGTCTAGAAGGATGAGAGCAGAGGAGAGAGAGTTAGCTTTAGCAGTGCGGAGCGCCTCCGTGACACAGAGAAGAGCAGTCTCAGTTGAATGACTAGTCTTGAAACCTGACTGATTTGGATCAAGAAGGTCATTCTGAGAGAGATAGCAGGAGAGCTGGCCAAGGACGGCACGTTCAAGAGTTTTGGAGAGAAAAGAAAGAAGGGATACTGGTCTGTAGTTGTTGACATCGGAGGGATGAGTGTAGGTTTTTTCAGAAGGGGTGCACACTCTCGCTCTCTTGAAGACGGAAGGGACGTAGCCAGCGGTCAAGGATGAGTTGATGAGCGAGGTGAGGTAGGGAGAAGGTCTCCGGAAATGGTCTGAGAAGAGAGGAGGGGATAGGGTCAAGCGGGCAGGTTGTTGGGCGGCCGGCCGTCACAAGACGCGAGATTTCATCTGGAGAGAGAGGGAGAAAGAGGTCAAAGCACAGGGTAGGGCAGTGTGAGCAGAACCAGCGTGGTCGTTTGACTTTAGCAAACGAGGATCGGATGTCGTCGACCTTCTTTTCAAAATGGTTGACGAAGTCATCAGCAGAGAGGGAGGAGGATGGGAGGGCATGGGGGAGGAGGATTCAGGAGGGAGGAGAAGGTGGCAAAGAGCTTCCTAGGGTTAGAGGCAGATGCTTGGAATTTAGAGTGGTAGAAAKTGGCTTTAGCAGCAGAGACAGAAGAGGAGAATGTAGAGAGGAGGGAGTGAAAGGATGCCAGGTCCGCAGGGAGGCGAGTTTTCCTCCATTTCCGCTCGGCTGCCCGGAGCCCTGTTCTTAATGTTAAGGTTAATGGCCCAATGCTCTAACCACTAGGCTAAACTCAGTCCAATTCTACAATTTCGGTTCTTAACATTTTATTTCAAACTTAACCCTAACCTGAACCACTCTACTAACCTTATGCCTAACCTTAAATTAAGGCCAAAAAGCACATTTTGTTGGTCAATTTTGGCTTTGTGGCTGTGGAATTTGACTTTGTGGCTGTGCTATCTAGTGGAAACCCTTAACAGATGTCCAACGGCAGGGCCTGATAATCAAACCAACTAGATCAGTGGTTCTCGATTGGTTTTACATGAGCCAGGTTGTCTCAGTTACGATCCAATATTGACATTGCTCATTTTTTGTTGTTGCCAAAATGCAGTCTGGAAAACTGCTATAGTGATAGTAAATGTACCAATTATATGACAAGGGAACAACAGTCCCACCTTTTTCATCGTAAATAATTCAATTTTGTCCATATTCATGGATGTTTATATTTTTTTTACTCAGACACTTGTGACTCATTTAGGAGAATCACTGAACTAGATCACGTTTGATCGACTGACTGTTCAAATAGCTCACGGTGTAGATCACCCATCTCCTCGTTGTTGTTGAAGATTGTAGCAAGGGTTTGAATCCCACATTTGTTTATTTCCCCCTTTGGAATTTAGAATGATATTTATTGTGTTCGCATGTTCAGGAGGGAAGTGCACCTAACATATTGAAAATGAAGATTAAGAATATATTTAATGAGGAGCTGCATCTTCCTTATGAAGAACATCAGATGCGTCTGGGCACACACCTTCCACGTTGTGCATTATTTACCATAGGCTCTTGTTGATTAGCCCTTACATATGTTGCATAGATGTGAAGGCCTACACTTACCTGTACGTGTAACCTTTTATATGCTTTTTAATGAACTGGGTTGTTTGGATACTGGATGCTCATTGGCTAAAACAGCATTCAGCCGTGTGTATGTGAGACTGTATACCATTACTATGACGTTTAACCTTTTCACCTTGATAAAATGGCTACATCAACAGCTTGACATGCCCGTGTAGAAAATCAGTGTTTTGGATGAAATCTGTGGTATATGACACAAAACGACTTATTTACTGTTCTAATTACCCTGTTAACCTGTTTATAATAGCAATAAGTCACCTTGGGGGTTTGTGGTATATGGCCAATATACCACGGCTAAGGGCTGTATCCAGGCACTCCACATTGTGTTGTGCTTAAGAACAGCCCTTAAACGTGGT
This sequence comes from Salvelinus sp. IW2-2015, assembly GCF_002910315.2. Lineage (NCBI taxonomy): Eukaryota > Metazoa > Chordata > Actinopteri > Salmoniformes > Salmonidae > Salvelinus > Salvelinus sp. IW2-2015. The sequence continues at coordinate 13,752,293 of NC_036876.1, forward strand.
AAATTGGCAATACACCCTACCCAGCTAGCAGAGTGGATCTGGGCCGATTCCGGCTGAGTGTCGGGGCACTCGGCTGAGAGTCATGTGGCCCGTGTCTGGGCTGCCTTCGGCAGTAATACTTATGGCTGATTCCGGTATGAGTTATCTGGCCCAAATGTATTACTTGGGGCTTGGGCCGATTCCGGTGAGAGTTATCTGGCCCAAATGTATTACTTGTATTACTTACTCTCTAGCAGATGATTACACGGACTGCTTTATATAATTAACATTTCGTTATTTATTTTTCCATATCTTCTCATTGTTTCTGTCATCAAAAAATACAATTAACATTTAAATGAAATTATTTAAGAGTCCTGTGTAGTATTTTAGTATTTTTATACTTTGAGCAAGATAAGCATTAAAAACTTTGCGGCTGGAGCCTCCCGAGTGGCGCAGAAAATTTGCTCATACTTGAATTGCCATGACTGGTACGAGATATCTGTCGTAAGATGACGTGGTGAAGAACATCATTGCTACTTAACGTGGATCCAAGTTCAGTTTTGAGATCCACCGGCGTTATTGGTGTAGGGTTAGCTGGACGTTTCTGACTGGTCTTGGAACTGTGACAATGGGCAGCTTCTCCCTGCTTGACTCGATGGGATACGTAGTGATTCTGCTAACACACCCAGATATGTACACAGTCTTGTACCCTTAACCTCTTTTCAACCGACTATCATTTTTGCTGATTAAATCGTACTTTATATAATGAGGGTAGTTATATAATATAATGAATAATCCAGAAATGTCACAAGTTAATTGACATGAGAACATTTGAGAAAATAGCAAATCTACAGATCGCAATGGCTACAACGAATGGCTAATTACTTCCGGACGCTAAGGGTCCGCAGAGCTCCTCCTCCTCACCACTCTATAACCCCATTGGTCGTATAACGCTGTCGGCGGCTTGCCAACTGGCTGCTTGAAACTACATAGCATGCAGCACTTGTGCCCTATGTTGCCAATATTTGTAAATAGCCCCTGATAGGCTGGGGATGCGCTAGGGAAGTGCATCGTAATTGCAGGTGAATAATCCATTACTTTGGAAGCATTAATCATGCTCTCTTTATTCCAGAGGACTATAATTGCATGCTTAAACTACTTGAGTTTTCCAGCTCATTTCAATGTCTCACACAGATGATTGCACAATTCGGGGTAGATATGCTTTCACAATAATGGAAATAGAACACCAAAGCTCGATATGTCCACTGAAATCTGTTGACCTCAAGTCAAATCGAATTGTATTTGTCACATGCAGCGAATACAACAGGTGTAGACCTTACCGTGAAATGCTTACATACAAGCCATTAGCCAACACTGCAGTTCAAGAAACAGAGTTAAGAAAATATTTACTAGATAAACTAAAGTAAAAAAAATCTGAATCAAAAAGTAACACAAGAAAATTACAGAACAATAACGAGGCTATATACTATTCACTACCGTTCTTCTGTTTTGATGACAAAGTGATTATCACCTGCATGTAAATGCTTACTGATTTTAAGATGGCATTATCATTTAAACGTAAGCACATACTCGATTTAGACATATTTGTTCATTCCAACTTGCTTACTAGACTCAGATTTAATTGCGATTCAAAGGAAGATGCCCTGGGGATGTGAATGTACAGTGATTATACAGAGTGAGTGCGCAGAGACAGAGGGACCCACATGGCTGGGAGCTGCTGTATCTACAGGTCTGTAATATTGCAGGGGCATAATTACACGCCTGATGCACTTTAATGCGTTTCTGCCCGACATGAATCAGCTGCTCATTACACAGTCCAAATGGAACACCCACATTAATCCGTGCAGGTGCCTCTTGAGCAGAGCCATAATGTCCTCCATAACGCACGTAATGTCCTCTTTATAGCAGGCGACTGGAACACCTACATGGGCATGGCAGCCATTGATACATCCGATTCTGGCCAGCCAAATGTATAAAAAACAAAGCAAAACTTCGCCGTTGTTTATGATTTCAAAGGCAGCACATATACTAAACGTAGATGTTGATTGAAATGCAGCTATAGGACTGTGAACGGTCCGGGCGCACCAATGTGTATGTATATTACTGTAAATATTGATCACCTTCCTTGTGTATGATCATATATTTTGATACATTGAATGTTAATATTGTGAAACCATGTTATACATTTTTTACCTCTGGTTTCAGGAAGTGATGTCACTTAGTACTGCCCCTGTACATAGGACCTTCCACCCCGACCTACTTGCATGTACACACACACACACACACACACACACACACACACACACAGGACTGAACTGTTTTTGGTACCCTTTAGTTGTCACTGTATTAGAATAAGCATAGGTGATTAAATGATGTTAAAATGTTGAAGTTGAAATGGTTCTGGAATAGTGGAGGAAACTCCTGTCTTGTTTGTGACTTGCGGTAACTCTGTGGTTCTAAATCAGTAGTTGTTTAGTCGTCCGGAAATGTCGGAAACATTAATTTGCTATGCTATAGGTCATGCTATAGGTCATGCATGTCTGCTACATGCAATATGCTTTGTGGACTTCACCCGACAGAGGCAGCCCTGATCACCGACAATGATGAGACACCTTATAGGGAGGAGGTCAGAGACCTGGCAATGTGGTGCCAGGACAACAACCTCTCCCTCAATGTGGGCAAGACAAAGGAGCTGATCGTGGACTAGGGCTGAAGTGGAGCGGGTCGAGAGTTTCCAGTTCCTTGGTGTCCACATCACCAAGTCTAGGCATATGTATGTCTATGGTGGCCTGAATTGGTTCCCAATCAGAGGCAGCTGTTTATCGTTGTCTCTGATTGGGGATCATATTTAGGTTGCCATTTTCCCTTTTGGTTTTGTGGGTTCTTATTCTAGGTTTAGTTGCCTGTCTGCACTAGCCATATTAGCTTCACGGTTCGTTTTGTTATTTTGTTTGTTTTGTTCAGTGTTCGTTCTATAAATAAAGAAGAATGTACGCTTATCACGCTGCGCCTTGGTCTCCTCCCTACGACGGGCGTGACAGTGCCATTGGAACACAGGAGTGATGGTTGCTGATAATGGGCCTCTGTACCCCTATGTAGATATTACATAAAAAATCTGCCGTTTTCAGCTACCATAGTCATTTACAGCATTAGCAATGTCTACACTGTATTTCTGATCAATTTGATTTGATTTTAATGGACAAAAAAAGTTGATTTTCTTTCAAAATCAAGGACATTTCTAAGTGACCCTAAACTTTTGAACGGCAGTGTAAATATTGACACATAAAAGCGTTTCCACCGACATTCTCGCAAAACACATTTTACAGACACAAAAAGATCCTACCTTGTCTAGCATATTTTGTTTTGTCGATATTTAGAAAGTTTACCGAAAAATGTTCTGTTTCCATCAGGCCTGTCATGGCATTTGTTTCTAACATGTACTTAACTTGCATAAAAAGGTTGGATGGAAACCTGGCTATCTAGAGCATATGAAAGATCCCTGATCTCTGGCCCACAATGATGAATAGAGGCTGAGCTGGCATCTCATCATCCAGTTTAGAGAGCAGACTGATTTTGCAGACACTGTATGCATCTAAGCTGTTTTATGTCTAGTCTGGGGAAGAAATGATTGATATAAAGGGTGGAAATTGTGCTTATTGCTTGTGTTCTGGGTCTGTTCTATCCGTATGGTTGTGCAGCTACATTATTATATTATAGTATGTATTGGTTGAAGCTCAATGTTAAATTAAAATCTCCCTACCATCATATCTAAGCCAATATGGCACCAATGTCGACGTTTAAAATATGTTTCATTTTCGGTTCTGAACGAATGTTGGAAATAGTTTCATTTTTTTTTACTGTACTGTAACTCACTCTGCTGTGCTCTACTTCAGTATCTGTCAAACCTCTCCTTGGGGACTCCAAGACATAATTTATTTTTGCTGTAGCTCTAAACTAGCTTTGCAAGAGTTGGGGATTAGTTGACAAGTTGAACCAAGTGATTCTAGCTCTGGAATAGATAAATTAAATGGAACGGCCTTGTGTCCCCATGGAGTGGTTTGAGAACCAGTACTCTGCTGTACTGTGCTGTCCAAACTTGTGAAACATAGATGTCTATGATTGGTTCAGATTTGGGTCGGACAAAATCTCTACCAATCATAGCATTCTATGTTTGGGACAAATCAAGATCGGTCCGGACCGGACCAAATCTGAACCAATTATAGATGTCTATGTTTGCAAAATGCATCATGTATTTCTGTATTTTAAAAGTGATATATCTTGAAAACGTTTGCTGACAAGCAAAACATTTTGGTACTATATCAACAATGGACTAATGAAACAAATACCAAAAGATAGTTTTTGGGTGGAATTCTCCTTCACACTTATGAGTGTTTTAACTATGCATCGTTTCTATAATGGTCGAAGAACTCACATGTGTTTCCTAAAACACCACGTACTGTAGGCAGGACTTTCAATAAGTGCGTCGTTAGAGTCGTTAATCAAACGAAAGGCAGCGGTGCTCTCGGATCAGCGTTCTCCATTCAAATCTTACCTTAACATTAGATACTAACAACGGATCAGCTCCTAGAAAGAAATGATCACCCATGGCTGAAAATATTGTGGCGGCTTATTCTAATGCTTAGGCAAATCAAATATTTGGCACATCATTGCGCACATGTTGTTAGATCTACACATCATACAATTCTGGCTAAAATTACAGACAGTAGCCTGCAATTAGCAAAATAGAACTCAATTAAATAGATTTCAATATGATTCAAATATATAGGCCTATGTAGCCCACTGTATTTATCTTTTAACGCAGTCATCTCGGTTTTCACTTGAAGCATCTTTTTACCCTTTGCTTTCTCATAACAATTTCAAAGACACTGGCAACGTTTTATTGTAGTGAACTTCGCTCTGAAGTCATCGGCGGTCACCGAGAGACAGATAAACGTCTTGATTCTAGGTTTAGTGGAGATCTTCTGTGTATAAAGCAATGCTTCCCAAACCCCCAAGCGGTGCACGTTTTGGTTTGTGCCCTAGCACCACACAGCTGATTCAAATGATTAAAGCTTGATGATTAGTTGATTAATTTTATCAGCTGTGTAGTGCTAGGGCACAAACCAAAACGTGCACCCCTTGTGGTCCCGAGGACCGAGTTCGGCAAACACTGGTATAGAGTGACGCAGAAAAGCATCTAACCACACAGTTAGCTGTTCTACGAGTGGTCTGAGGCAGTCGGTAAATAAGAAGTGTTTTCAAGTGCAACTTTAGTAACAATGGTTTTGGGAAACAGCTCTGAAATGTAACAATTGACAAAGGTTCTAACGATGACGTGAGTCTTAAGATACTTTTGGGAAACCGGGCCCTGGACAATAAATAACGTGAGACAGCATTCTTTTTATTTTCACAGAATTTGAAGCGCAAATTACATTTTCGAAAGACACTTTTTGGATGTGGAGATGTTGTATAATTGTGACTGACCGCCTCGTTTCGGTCTTATGTAGCAACATTTAAAATTGTATTATTTACATTGGATAAAAGTAGAGGAACAATGGGAAAGTAATTCTGTGTTTCGTAATCTAATCCCAGAAGCGAAGGGAGAAATGTTTAGTCACTGGACAAATCGCTCTTTACCTGACCAAGCTAAGGCAATTATGACAAAATTTACTCAAAATGCTGGCCATACAAAATACAGGTTTAGATTTAGTCTCTGAATGAATAGGTGACATTTGGCAATGGTTGTGGTTGGGGGACTGGATGTTCTAGGCTAGCCATGGTGACTCACACAGTACACAAGGAGACAGTGACAAGGATATCAAATAAAAGTGTATTGGTCGTGTACAAAGTTTAGCAGATGTTATAGTGGGTACAGCGAAATGCTTATGCTAGTCAGTAGCTCTTAACAATGCAGTAAAATGTCAAAGTACAACAACAACAAAAAAGAGATCAAGAACATCGGAATGAATCCGATTAACAACCCAAATAGCACTAACATGAATCAAAACGCCATCTATATGTATGTACACCAGAATAATTTACACAAGATATACAGCAAACTTGATGATTGAGTTGGAGTCATGCGTGGCCACGCAGTCATGGGTGAACAGGGAATACAGGAGGGGGATGAGCAAACACCCCTGGGAGGCCCCGCGTGGTTAAGATGTTGTTGCCTACCCTTTGATATCCTTGCCACCTGGGGGTCAGCCAATCGGGAAGTATAGGACCCAGTTGCACAGGGAGGAGTTCAGACCCAAAGCCCTGAGCTTAGTGATGAGGTTGGAGGGAACGCTGGTGTTGAAAGCTGAACTATAGTTGATGAGCAGCATTGTCACATACAGTTGAAGTCTACACCGTGCTTCTACACCTGCATTGCTTGCTGTTTGGGGTTTTAGGCTGGGTGTCTGTACAGCACTTCGAGATATTAGCTGATGTACGAAGGGCTATATAAAATAAACTTGATTTGATTTGATGTCGGAAGTTTACATACACTTAGATTGGAGTCATTAAAACCCGTTTTTTCAACCACTCCACACATTTCTTGTTAACATACTATAGTTTTGGCAAGTCGGTCAGGACATCTACTTTGTGCATGTGTAACGGATGTGAAATGGCTAGCTAGTTAGCGGGTACGCGCTACTAGCGTTTCAATCAGTTACGTCACTTGCTCTGAAACCTAGAAGTAGTGTTGCCCCTTGCTCTACAAGGGCCGTGGCCTTTGTGGAGCGATGGGTAACGATGCTTCGTGGGCGACCGTTGTTGATGTGTGCAGAGGGTCCCTGGTTCGCGCCTGTGTCGGGGCGAGGAGACGGTTTAAAGTTATACTGTTACATTGATGCTGTTGACCCGGATCACTGGTTGCTGCGGAAAAGGAGGAGGTTGAAAGGGGGGTGAGTAACGGATGTGAAATGGCTAGCTAGTTAGCGGGTATGCGCTACTAGCGTTTCAATCAGTTACGTCACTTGCTCTGAAACCTAGAAGTAGTGTTGCCGCAGCTTTTGTGGAGCGATGGGTAACGACGCTTCGTGGGCGACCGTTGTTGAATTGTGCAGAGGGACCCTGGTTCGCGCCCGAGGTCGGGGCGAGGGGACGTACTAAAGTTATACTGTTACACATGACATAAGTAATTTTTCCAACAGTTGTTTACAGACAGATTATTTCACTGTATCACAATTCCAGTGTGTCAGAAGTTTACATACACTAAGTTGACTGTGCCTTTAAACAGCTTGGAAAATTCCAGAAAATGATGTCATGGCTTTAGAAGCTTCTGATAGGCTAATTGACATGATTTGAGTCAATTGGAGGTGTACCTGTGGATGTATTTCAAGGCTTACCTTCAAACTCAGTGCCTCTTTGCTTGACATCATGGGAAAATCAAATGAAATCAGCCAAGACCTCAGAAAAAAATTCCACAAGTCTGGTTTATCCTTGGGAACAATTCCCAAACGCCTGAAGGTACCACGTTCATCTGTACAAACAATAGTACACAAGTATAAACATCATGGGACCACGCAGCCGTCATACCGCTCATGAAGGAGACATGTTCTGTCTCCTAGAGATGAACGTACTTTGGTGCGAAAAGTGCAAATCAATCCCCGAACAACAGCAAAGGACCCTGTGAAGATGCTGGAGGAAACAGGTACAAAAGTATCTATATCCACAGTAAAATGAGGCCTATATCGACATAACCTGAAAGGCTGCTCAGCAAGGAAGAAGCCACTGCTCCAAAACTGCCATAAAAAAGCCAGACTACGGTTTGCAACTGCACATGGGGACAAGATTGTACTTTTTGGAGAATTGTCCTCTGGTCTGATGAAACAAAAATAGAACTGTTTGGCCATAATGACCAAACATAATGAGGGGGACGCTTGCAAGCCGAAGAACACAATCCCAACCGTGAAGCACGGGGGTGGCAGTATCATGTTGTGGGGGTGCTTTGCTGCAGGAGAGACTGGTGCACTTCACAAAATAGATGGCATCATGAGGCAGGAAAATTATGTGGATATATTGAAGCAGCATCTCAAGACATCAGTCAGGAAGTTGAAGCTTGGTCGCAAATGGGTCTCCCAAATGGACAATGACCCCAAGCATACTTCCAAAGTTGTGGCAAAATGGCTTAAGGACAACAAAGTCAAGATATTGGAGTGGCCATCACAAAGCCCTGACGTCAACCCTATAGACAATTTGTGGGCAGAACTGAAAAAGCGTGTGCGAGCAAGGAGGCCTACAAACCTGACTCAGTTACACCAGCTCTGCCAGGAGGAATAGACCAAAATTCACCCAACTTATTGTGGGTGTAACGGCTCTCTTTCGGTGAGTGAGTAGACCAAGGCGCAGCGGGTGATGAATACATAATGACTTTATTGTAAGACGAAGACAGACACGAAATACACTTGACTAAATACACAAAATAACAAAACGAACTAGACAGACCTAAACTACGAACTTACATGAAACGAAGAACACATGAACGACCGAGACGAGACAGTACCGTGTGGTGCAACAAACACAGACACAGCGACAATCACCCACAAACAAACAGTGAGAACAACCTACCTTAATATGACTCTCAATTAGAGGAAAACGCAAAACACCTGCCTCTAATTAAGAGCCATACCAGGCAACCCAAAACCAACATAGAAACAGCAAACATAGACTGCCCACCCAAAACTCACGCCCTGACCATCACACACATACAAAACAACAGAAAACAGGTCAGGAACGTGACAGTGGGAAGCTTGTGGACGGCTACCCAAAATGTTTTACCCATGTTAAACAATTTAAAGGCAATGCTACCAAATACTAATTGAGTGTATGTAAATTTCTGACCCACTGGAAATTTAATGAAAGAAATAAAAGCTGAAATAAATAATTCTCTCTACTATTATTCTGACATTTCACATTCTTAAAATAAAGTTGTGATCCTAACTGACCTAAAACAGGGGAAGTTTACTGGGATTAAATGTCAGTAATTGTGAAAAACTGAGTTGAAATGTATTCGGCTAAGGTGTATGTACATTTCCGACTTCAACTGTAGGTATTACTTTTGTCTAGGTGAGATCGGGTGGTGTGTAATGCAACAGCAAATGTGTCATCCATGGATCTGTTAGGGCGGTATAAAAATTGAAGTGTATCAAGGGTGTCGGGTATGGTGGAGGTGATATGCCTTTCAAAGCACTTCATGATGACAGAAGTGAGTGCTTCTGGGCGATAGTCATTTAGTTCAGTTACCGTAGCTTGCTTTGGAACAATAGTAGCCATTTTGAAGCATGTGGGCATGACAGACTGGGATAGTGAGAGGTTGAAAATGTTAATAAACACTCCAGCAGGATTTCAATTCATAAGCTGTCATTGTCTGAAGCCCCTGCCAAATGCATCTCGTGTCTGAGATGTTTAATTGGTCATCGGTAGTCTGTTTGTACTCCACCATGTTTCCAGTCACCTTGCAGTTGTCAAATGTGACCCACCGGCTCGATTTGGTCTTATGTAGCAACATTTGAAATTGTGTTTTTTTTTATTTTTACATTGGATAAAAGTAGATTCAGAGCTACAAAATAGTATATCATACATTGACGTTGAGGAAAAATGTTAAAGTAGTTATGCTTTGAAAGTTTGAAAGGCTGTTTGAGAAGGTTTGAATCCGAAGCAACCTGCATACACATTGTTTGAAGTACAATAGACCAACATAGCTACTGTAGTATGTCAAAATCTTGGTACGGCATGGGTGGAGTAGGCATTGTGGTGCTCGTGAAATTCCCTTCCTTTAAGACCAATGCCTACTTCTCACTTAAAACACTCACATCCCGTATTATCTTTGTAATTACTATTTTTCATCTGTAACGCAGCAAGAAAACGTGTAAGGAACTCTGTGTGCTTCCATAACATTCCCTGCTGGCAGGATTGCTGCTGTCAGGATTCTGCAAAACCTGCTCCTTTCAAAGTGTTCACTCACCTTTGGCTAAAACTCCATTTACACTCTCTCTACCTTCTCCCCAGTGGAGGAATGAACCCAAGGCCAATAGAGAAGTGTGACATTTCACGTAGCCTACCAATCACAATCTAGAACACCTCTCTGGGGTCTGACGTGTGCCTCTCTACTATGTCATGTTTGAAATGTATTATATAGACCGTTGCGACAATAGCTGTCTGTTTACCTTTACCATATGTTATGCTCACTGTCTTGACCGCTGTCACTCATCGGCACTTGCTATCCTTTGTCTAGTAATTGACTTGATGTTGGTCAGATTGGAGAATACACAGTAGCTAAGGAAAACAGGTGGTTTACAAGCGGAGCTGTTTGTTTCACTTGCCCTATCCGGTCACTCTCTGGACCCGGGAGTATCAACTTCAGGGAGGTTGCAGCTTATCGATCTTTGAAGGAGTTCCAACTTGTTTTTATAGATGTTCGTTTTAATTTAGCCTTTTCCCAACTCAGTATGCCAGGGACCAGTATTTCAGCTTGGGTTAGTGGGATCAATGCGAACCCTACTTTAACTCAGATTCAACCCCCACCAGCTCAATGTCTCAGTCTGCTTACCAGAGACCCCCAGACCTGCAGTCATCCCTGAGAAGCGGGGACCCCTGTGGGCCCTCTGGGTGTTTTGGGCTCCTGTGTTTGTTGTGAGTCAGCTACAGGCCCCTCTGGTTCCCTTGTCATTACGATATCATTAATCCCACTCGGACCCCCTCAGCCTCTAGCCTGTCAGACTGCAACTGCCCACCTCAGACACGGACAGAATACTCAATTCCACCGCTGACACCAATTACACAACCAGCAGCTCAGAAAGCGTAACCCACAGCCCACCTCTTGCTCTGTCTGTCTGTCTGTCTGTCTGTCTGTCTGTCTGTCTGTCTGTCTGTCTGTCTGTCTGTTCTGTCCTGTCTGTCTGTCTGTCTGTCTGTCTGTCTGTCTGTCTGTCTGTCTGTCTCTCCCTCATCCTCTCTCTCTCTTGTTTAATCAATCTCAGATCCCTCTCATATCTCTGCCTCTCTATCATGCTCTATCAGCGCTCCTCTGTTCAAAGACTCCAGTGTCACTCCTATCTTCTCTAGATATGTAAAGCCTGGCAGAGGCTGTGTCATGGTGAAACAGGTTCCCCACAGCTGATCTGTTCCCCCTGTCTGACAGTAATGAACAACGTTAGTCAGTCAGCGTTGACAGTCAGTGCACTATGCCAGCAGTGGGCCCTGCCAAGCCATGGCTGCGGTACTGGTTCCTAGCGGCAAGATGTTTTGAGTTCTTGCTATTCCCATTGTCCCTTTTATTTCCTTCTCTCTCCCCCCGATCCCCCCCCCCCCCTCTCTCTCGTTCTTGCTTCACAAGGCATTCATATTTCTTTCTGAAATGGGTCCCTGGCAGCAGGTTGAGACTAGTCTGCGACTAGATGATATGTGAGTTGGCAGGACATAGCTCTGTCCCGTTGGCGTGACCGTTAGTCTACAACAGATGTGTATGGTAAACGTTTTAATGAGATAAAACTGTTTGTTCTGAAATGTGGCATTGTTAAACATCCGTAATAGGAATATTTAATCTATTTAATTCACTGTGTACACTGATTAGGTACCATCCATTCGTGTTGGTTAGTTTAATTAATTTGTTAGGTCACAGGGTAGTTTGTTTACTTGTGCACTGTTTGTGCATCTGTTAATTTAATTACCGTATGTCAACTATAATGAAGGTGTACATGGGGGTTATTATTGCCTGGGGTTATTATGTGAGAGCTAAATTGCTACGGACATTACCGTTACAGAGCACACAACCAGTCCTCCTTCACAATCGCAATAAAAGGCTTGCACTCTGGTTTCAAAAACAAACTAACACGTCAAACTGGGGTTTTTCCACATTAAAGTCCCTGTATCGCGGGTCCTAAGGTCTGTAAAGAACTCCCTCAGTGGGTTGTGTGTGTGTGTGCATGCGTGTCAATGTGGAGTGGACCTCCCATACTGCTGGACGTCTGGCAGTGTTCCAACTCAGTCTGCTGAACGTCCCCTCGTGCAAGGCAAGAGGCAGCCACCTGAAGAAACGATGGAAGCGGATGAGGGAGTAAGTCTGGTGGAGAGGGATGGCGTGCACGGAATAAGACCCTCTGCCACATAGGTTGGCGGTTAGACATGAGAAAGTGAGGAGAGACAGAGAGAGAGAGGGGGAGTGGGGTTAGGGGAGAAGAGAGAGAAAGGGAGATAAGGAAAAAGAGAGAGAGAGAGAGGAACAACCACACAGACGGAGAGAAAGCAAAAAATTGAAATCTCCAGGGCCCTATCACCCCTCCCTGTCACTCTGAAGGATATTGTCCCCAGAAAGATCAAGCTTTCTCTGTGTTTGATATTACACTGATGTATGATTTATTTATCTGTCGTTTGTGGCCCCTTTTTTTTCATTTCTACACCTTCCAGATGCTGACATGCATCCATCACTCTCTCACATCACATTTGGGCTTGACACAATCTTATATACTTATTATTTTGTTTGTGGGAAGGGGAGAGGGTTGTCTAACATATAAAGCCTTGGAGCTGAAAAGCTGTTTCCATTATTTTTTTGAGTGTTTTGGCATGTGTTGCTCTGTTGCTTGGTAATGACTATGGGGGAGACTAAGAATATGATTGACAGCTGATAGCCAGGGGAGGGCACTACCCGGGCAGACATCTAAAGTTGGTAAGAGATTGGGAAACAACGTGGCAACAACTTTATCCTACTTGCTTCCCTCGTCCGTCTCTGACACATTCCATCTGAATTTAAATGGGAAATGTTATGACTTATGTGTCAAACAAATCATACCGTGGTGCATCATGCCAGTGGATTGCAATGACGGAGCTGCTGAGAAGAGGGTGCGTTCAAGAGCTTCCACAGTTTTACCCTATTTACAATAAAAACATTTGTTTGCTTATCATACTGCCTCTCCAATAACCACCTGTTGAGCCTGTAAAAGCAGTAAATCTCTCTCTTTCAGCTTATACACACACCTACAGAACACCCTAAGCACATCTCCAGAGCGCCATAAAGAGAAGATTGAGAGCAGAGAGAGTGGGAGGTGCAGGAAACCGAAGAAAACAAAGATACTTTGGTATTTTGTCGGACGTCTTTCTCCCTAATTTGTTTGAATGCATGCATGAGAAACACATTGCATAAGGGGTTGACAGAGGGAGGCGTGTATATAGAGAGAGACAGACAGACAGACGGAGAGAGAGTAAGAGAAGGACAGAGTAAGAGAGAATTATTTATTTCAAGAGGGAAAGACAAAGAGGAAAGAGAGAGGGAGAGAGGAAAGAGTGAGTGACGGATAGAAGAATAGATTTCAATAGAGAGAGAATGATACAGACTACGAGAGAGAGAATGGAATGGTGGAATGAGGGAATGTTAGGCCTATGGAGTGCTAGTTTCCGGCGGTTAGGGTTACACCTCTCAGCTTTAACAATAGAGCCATTCAACCCTGCGATGTGAGGCTCAGTAAGCTCATTGACTGTCTAATCCTAGACAGGTTTGAGCAGGCCTCCCCACGGTTCAACATAGGGGGCTCCAACCCTCAACACACACAGGAAGTCATCTGACAGTGAGATCCCGAGTTCTGGTCATGTGACTAAAGGACACCTTGTCTCCTGTCACCCCTTTCTTTCTTTCTTTCTCTCTTTCTCTCTTTCTCTCTCTCTGTCTGTCTGTCTGTCTGTCTGTCTGTCTGTCTGTCTGTCTGTCT
>NC_036876.1:13766004-13858504 GCF_002910315.2 Salvelinus sp. IW2-2015
TGTCTGTCTGTCTGTCTGTCTGTCTGTCTGTCTGTCTGTCTGTCTGTCTGTCTGTCTGTCTGTCTGTCTGTCTGTCTGTCTGTCTTTCTCTCTTTCGCTTTCTCTCTCTCTCTCTCCTTCTCCCTCTCTCGCAAGATTCAGAGGAAGGGTGGGAAAATTCTTGGTGGGGAGAAGAGAAACAGAGGATAAGATTTAGGGGCACTATGGTTCCCAGGGAGGAGAAACTCCAACAAGCCCACAAGTTAAGTAGGAAATATCAAGTATACATACAGTCTAGACGTGTAGGGGCCTTCTACTGTACTCTGGGGTTTGCCTCAGTTTTGACAGATCAAATTCATTGTGTGGTATTTTGACAAAGAACAATAATCCCCGATTTGGCCTACACGTATCATACTGATATCTCTTATAGAAACCAAACTTTTCAAAGTAAAAACATGAAGGACAGCGGGTCACAGGCGTACAGCGTCCGTATTATGAAGTCGTCAATGGTCAGACAAAACTCCCTCTGCTGACAACTTCTTCATATGAATGACGTGCATGGTCCTAAACCCCCATGGCCATGCCTGTCCACAATTACCTCCATTCATTAGCTCCCACCATGTAGCCTGGCAAAGCTAAGTGTCCTGTGAATTGATTACGAATCATACTCTGGCTTTTAACTCCTGTGTATGTGTTTGTGTGTACAATGTTGGGCAGTAACAGATTACATGTAATAGGGATCACATAATCAGATTACAAAAAATGAAATAACTGCAATCAAACTGGATTACTTTTAAAAATGGTGTAATCAGATAACAGTACCATTCTGAAAACAGCTGATACATGTTTTGGATTACTTTATTTAATATCAATATATGGGCTGCAAGTATTAGCCTTAAACTCACTGAAATTGACCATTTTGTTTGCATCTTTAAAAGCTGTGCTGAGCCACACAGCTCGGAAGTCAATGGAAGCTTTTCCCTTCTGTTGTCTTCCTTGGTGGCTTTCCACAGATGTTTTTTAAAACCAAAACCGTCTGACCCCTAGTTACTGGGAGCTGAACCATCCCACATGTCATCATGGTCTTTGTGTCAAAATAAAATGTTCTATTAGTCACAGCTCCACCCTGTTCACTTCCCAAGCACTGGGATGACATACTGTATAATCAGATTTCTCTTAGATCCGCTACATCTGTCTATTTAAGTCTTTATCATACCAGGCTGTTATGATAAGGGCAGGTCATTCAAATGACCATTTCCTCTTTTACTAGCTACAATCTGCTTGGTGGCTGGATATAGTAGGCCTATAATTTCACAATCCAAAAATGAGAGTTGGGAAAGCTTTCCCTGGAGCTTGACAGTGAAGCTGACCTTTTAGCAGTGCTGGAAGTCTAGTCTGGTGCCACCCACTATGCCACAGAGCTACAACCCAACCCTCTGTCTTTGCACGTCCTTTCTTAAAGGCTTCAGCATGCTTCAGTTCAGTTCAGCTGGCGGCTAGCCGAAGTCGGCTAGAAGAACCGAACGGCTGTACTCGCATAGTCCCTTAAAAGACATTCACTTGAAAAATGAGAAAAAAACGGGAAAATGGTACTGTTTGTCCATTGTGACACGCCGTAGTCAGAATACACTTCCTCGAGATAGTCAGAATGAATCTACGATAACGCAAGAAATATGTCGTTAATTTTGACGTTTTTGCCAAGGAGATCTTAGTCGCGTAATTTTACATCTAACTAAGATGTTTAGTGCAGCATTTCTAAGTAAAAATATGTGCATGAAAACAAGGCGTCTATCTTTGAATGACAACAAAGACTTTACTGAAGAATCCCTACTGTTGACCAATCACCAACGAAGGGGCGTAGATTTCTGCTACCTACTTTGGCTTGCCTCAAGAAAAAAAATGGTGTCCCCGAACAACAACAAAAAAAAACACAAAAATCCAAAACTTACAAAAACATCACAAAATGTCGTCATAATATATGCACAAACTCTTCCGAACTGTTTCGGCTGGGAAGCATGCGGACGCCTTAACCACAACTCTCTCTCTCTCTCTCTCTCTCTTTCACACAGTTTACCCTAGCCTCAGTGTAAGAAGGAGATAGGTGTGGTATCTGGTGTGTACGGGTGAGAACTTCCAGACCAGAGGTGTTATACTGCCGAGCCTAAGAGTGACAACAGACCAAGAGAATACGTAACCTCTCGGCAGGTTCTAGATTGAGCTGGGAGGAGTTTTAGGGTCTACTTGCCGTAGTTACAGCACTGTAAAAGAACAGCTAGCTTTTCCATGTTTTAATACGCTGTGAAAATACTAAATATGTTACAAACCGGAAAATGTAAACATATGTAGTTGGAGCTACCTCATACTTTTCTAAGGCTTGAAGCAGCATTAGCAAGAGAGGAGCTGAAGCTTGCTTCGTGTAAACGAGGTCATTGTTTTGCCCAACAGAGTTGCTAAAGTTATTTATACTTAACTTCAGCTAGCAAGCTAGACACTGCTCCTTCTCCCTCTTGCTAACTACCGTAATGCTGCTTCACCCCTCTTAGAAATGACACAATGGCTCATTTTGTTCCTGTTTGTGACCTTACACATTCATAGGACATTGTGTTTGTCAATGGGACCCATAAGGTCAAGCTATATAGTGAATATAGACGGTTATTCAAAGTCAAGAACATTACCTGGATTCAGTGTTCCAAAGACAAGAACACACACAGTGGTGTCTGGTGATGTGGTTATACTCTAATTTTGCCAAACATTTTCCAAACGGGCGGCCAAGTGAAGGAAAGTTTATGTTTCCCTATAGTATTCAATGTTTTATATAGATTTTTCATGGTTTAATAGAAAAACAAAAACATGTAATGCTCTAAGTCCACAACAGCACTTTAGGAGAACATTTTTGAGGTGGGTGTAGTTGCCCTTTAAAACATTTGACTGTACATTATTTATAATGAGGGATACCTGGAGAAATTAGAATCTCTCTGAAAGGAAAATGGAGGCAGTCCATTCAGTAAAATGTATTTTGACCCGACCGTCCCTGAACGCTTGAAAGAAAACAAGTGACCCTGCCCTATACCCCAAATAATAATGAAAACATAAAGTGGATAGCAGAAAACATGACTACCATTTCCCCTCACTCCTAGGACAGACAAGAGCCTTAGATATGCAGTTTAAGAAACTTTTCTTCATTTTGTACTCATTACATGGCAAAGTAGCCAGAAGGTTGTGGTTTCGCAGACCACCGTGGACAAGGGGGGGGGGGGGGGGGGGGGGGTGAAAAGATATCCATTATATAAAGTTGTCTATCAACTCTAAAAATGTTGTGCAACATAACCAGTTACAACTGACGTACCTGATCATCAATAAATTTGAGAAAAATACGTTAATTGTTAAACACAGTAGCCACATATCATCAGATAGGCCTATATCTGTCTCTTATACACATCTAGATGTGTATAAGAGACAGCTATTGATGTTACAAAATCAAATTCAAAACCAATCAAATTGTATTAGTCACATGCGCCGAATACAACCTTACAGTGAAATGCTTACTTAGAAGCCTCTAACCAACAATGCAGTTTACAAAATGTGAATAAGACTAACAAAAAATAACAAAAAATAAAGAGCTGCAGTAAAAAAACAATAGCGAGACTATATACAGGGGGTACCGGTACAGAGTCAATGCACCATTCAGTCAAGGTAATTGAGGTAATATGTACATGTAGGTAGAGATATTAAAGTGACTATGCATAGATAACAACAGAGAGTAGCAGCCATGTAAAAGGGGGGGCAATGCAAATAGTCTGGGTAGCCATTTGATTAGATGTTCAGAAGTCTTATGGCTTGGGGGTAGAAGCTGTTTAGAAGCCTCTTGGACCTAGACCTGGCGCTCTGGTACTGCTTGCCGTGCGGTAGCAGAGAGAATAGTCTATGACTAGGGTGGCTGGAGACTTTGACAATTTTTAGGGCCTTCCTCTGACACCACCTGGTATAGAGGTCCTGGATGGCAGGAAGCTTGGCCCCAGTGATGTACTGGGCTGTACACACTACCCTCTGTAGTGCCTTGCGGTCAGAGGCCCAACAGTTGCCATATCAGGCAGTGATGCAACCAGTCAGGATGCTCTCGATGGTGCAGCTGTAGAACCTTTTGAGGATCTGAGGACACATGCCAAATCTTTTCAGTCTCCTGAGGGGGAATAGGTTTTGTCGTGCCCTCTTCACAACTGTCTTGGTGTGCTTGGACCATATTAGTTTGTTGGTGATGTCGACACCACGAAACTTGAAGCTCTCAACCTGCTCCACTACAGCACAGTCGAGAATGTGGGTGTGCTCGGTCCTCCTTCTCCCGTAGTCCACAATCATCTCCTTTGTATTGGTCACGTTGAGGGAGAGGTTGTTGTCCTGGCACCACACGGCCAGGTCTCTGACCTCCTCCCTATAGGCTGTCTCGTCGTTATCGGTGATCAGGCCTACCACTGCTTGTCATCGGCAAACTTAATGATGGTGTTGGAGTCGTGCCTGGCCATGCAGTCATGAGTGAACAGGGAGTACATGAGGGGACTGAGCACGCACCCCTGAGGGGCCCCCGTGTTGAAGATCAGCATGGCGGATGTGTTGTTACCTACCCTTATCACCTGGGGCGGCCCATCAGGAAGTCCAGGATCCAATAGCAGAGGGGGGTGCTTAGTCCCAGGGTCCTTGGCTTATTGATGAGCTTTGAGGGCACTATTAGGTCATGGGAATATAAGAGCATCTGCTAGGCTAAATTAACAAACTAGGCATGCATTGCTCACCACACAATCCTCAAACTAGCCAAACTCGTGTTTCTAAAAGTGAATTCGAAGGAATTGTAGAATGAATGTATAGCCTAATAAGGCATTTTTCATTTCATTATTATTTTTTTTCTTTCTATTGTACATAGCAGATCCAAATACAATAGCATAAGCTTACTGTAGCATAGTAGGCCTATAATATGTTACATCAAAAACACCTCCTCAGTCATTTCTTATCTGAAGCTGAATAGGCAAATATTTTCCTAATACGGCCAAAACTCAACAGTGCGCGTGCCGCAGGCGATGCTTTGATTTAAACAAAATAGGCCTATGAGAAATGCTAATAGTTTGTTAACATCATCTGCTTTAATTCACTCGCAAAACAATGATTTAAGAAGATCTAAATCCGTATTCCCATGAAACTGATTGATATATTTTTTTACCTTTATTTATCTAGGCAAGTCAGTTAAGAACAAATTCTTATTTTACAATGACGGCCTACCCCGGCAAAACCCTCCCTTAACCCAGAAGACACTGGTCCAATTGTCCACTGACCTATGGGACTCCCGATCACGGCCGGTTGTGATAGAGCCCGGGATCGAACCAGGGTCTGTAGTGACGGCTCTAGCACTGAGATGCAGTGCCTTAGATCACTGCGCCACTCGGGAGCCCAACTGCATGATTGGCATGTGGGGTCACGTCTTCCCCGGCATTTTACAGCTTGTTTCTAGGATAATGCATTGCTGACTAAAGCGTCATTATACTGTAGATGGTTGTATATCATCAGGTCCATTTTATTTGTATTAAAATCTATAATAGCAGTAGCAAGCTTTGGACCCCAGGAAGAGTAGCTGTTGCCTTGGCAGCAGCTAATGGGGATCTGGAATAAAATAAATAAATAAATAAATACCTCCGGTCCTCGTTCTCATCTTCATGCTCTCCCACCAGTAAAACATGAAGAATTATCATTCATGATTGACAGTGATAATGGCCTACTTTGAAATTAGGTATGCCTAACTTAGTGTTCGAGTGTATTAGAAATTGAGGACGGAGGATACATTTGAGGATGCATTTTATACACCTATCCTATAATGATATTCAATCTGTCGGTATTCGGGCACAAACTTTGATTAAGAAATGATGATGTCATTTAATCAAAAATGGTGCGCTCCCTCTCCTAAAATAGCACTACACCACTGTGCCTCCGCTATAGAATGTTCTATCGCAGCCTCTGAATGTCATAGAGACATAACAAAGATATCCCACATGCATCGGAGTCACGTCTTCCCCGGCATTTTACAGCTTGTTTCTAGCATAAAGCATTGCGGACTAAAGCGTCATTACACTGTAGATGGTTGTATATCATCAGGTCCATTTTATTTGTATTAAAATCTATATTAGCAGTAGCAAGCTTTGGACCCCAGGAAGAGTAGCTGTTGCCTTGGCAGCAGCTAATGGGGATCTGGAATAAAAGAAACAAATAAATACCTCCGGTCCTCCTTCTCACCCTCATCCTCACCCTCTCAAATGGAACAGGACATCACTAGGCATAGTCCACACACAGATATATGGCATTTTTTGAGGCCAAATTGACATTTTCCTCAGGGTAACTATTGTGTACATTTCGATCTCTCCTTAGCAACAGACCGTTTGGCTAGCAGTGTTTCTGTACTGTACAATGTCCTGCATATGATGGCAGAGTTTGCAAAACAAATTCTCTCCCGATTGATACAAATCATCATGATATCATTCTGCCAGGTAGGCCTACTTTGCAGTCAACATTTAATTGGGAAGGTTTTTGGGGAAAGACTTTAGACATTTTCATTCAAATAGGACATGGTGACTGAATTACGCATCGCAAAGTTTCAACTGGACCAAACCTTTTCAATACCTGGTTTGCATACCCACTGTTGCCTTACGTTAGCATTTACTACCGGCTACCGATGTCATTCCTCTGTGAGCTGCTCCATGCATGAGACAACCAGTTGAGACCTGAGTGCTATTGCTGCCTGACAGATGATATTCCGCTGAAACCACAGTAGGCTTTGTGTGCTGCAAGCATGCGAATACATCTCACGCGCTTTGCTTGTGTACGCTATTTTCTGCATGATTCCTCTATTTTACTGTACCTGCACTACACTACTAAGCATCAGGGGGGATTAAGAAGTCAGTATATGCAATGTCCACTGGGGGAAAAAAGTGGGTGTAACAGTTGCCCAACAGCCTTTGTGTGTGGGAGGTTGACAACAAGTGTTTTGTCAACTAACAGCCATCCATATTGAAAGCTTAGATGCTTATGCTGTCCAATTAAATGATTTTGTACCGCCCACACAGAGGTGTTCTCAGGAGGAGAAACACATCATTATCAAGGCTGCTTTTAAACACACAAGCGGACAGAGTCTGAATCAAAGGTTAAGCTCCTATTAATTACAACTATTTTTACTCATGTAATCCTCAATTACCTGTCTCAGCTCAGCGGGAAATTAGGCGACAGTAGCAAATCGAAACGGAGAGACTGCCTGCCTGCCTTCCTATGTACTGTACATTAATGTGAAGTGTAGCCTGGAATTGTCAAGGTCTAGCGACAAATGGCCTCATCAGAGAATAGGCTAACCCAGCTTTCCTCCTTTCCCCCCCTCCATTTATCAGCTAATGAGGAATCTAGCAGTTGCATAGCTCCAGCACTCTTTTTGAAATAGGGCCCCTTATTGCCAAACAAGGCCTCGTCTCCAGGGCTGTGCCCCAACCCTCAACCCCCCTGTCCTTCACCCCTTGTCCCCCTCCAGTCCATGAGTCCCATTGCACCCAGAATCTCTTCTCCATCTTCAGAACTGCAGCTACTTCCTTCATGCATTCCACACTCGCAGTCCCAATGTAGGGTGGGCATCAAAGGGGAAAGTCGTCACTCGGCCCCTCAAACACCCTCCCCTCCAACTCCCTGCACCCCTCCCTGGTTTCAACCCTCTCTATCCCCTCCTTCCCCCTCCCTCCACCCTTTCTGCCCCTCCTTATTTCTCCATTCAGTTCAGGGTAATGCGGGGAGCATGAATTGTGCTGGAAGGCTATAGAAGGCTAGTCTAAACAGAACATACCCTACTAGTCTTCAGTCTGCCGGTGACTCGTGATAGATCGTCTAGCCGGCCCAACACACACTGCCTAGTTCCTGGTTCCCACGAGGAACAGGCACAGCCATGGTAGCTTTCAGAACAACATAATCACACTCAGGCATTCCCTTGCCGTTCAACTGTGAAAAGAAGCAATACACATTAATGGAGTCGGCTAGTTCTGCTCACTGTTTCAATGACTTGTATATACAGCTAGTGTCAGACATTTCTCACAGTCCATCTATGGTGTGTGTGGTCTGGTTTGCAGTGCTTTTGGGGTATTTTCCCTCCTCCGCTCCCTTTCTTAGCTGTAACGATAAATGAATGTAAATGACTCCAGCAGGACAGGGGTTACTGATAAAGGGGAAGGGGCGATAAAGAGGTTGGGGGATCAGCATGGATAACGTCCGTTGGTCTGTGGGAAACTGGAGGTGGCAGTTGATATCACGTATCTCCATTTCTTTATTATGACGGAGCATGACTCAGTCTGGACTGAACCGGCCAGGGCCGTAATTTATCACTGACTCTACATAAGCAAAATCCACAAAGCATATCTGGCCCCTTTTCACTATCCATACTCTGCTCTGTTAAGCCAGGAGAAGCCAAGAGTGCTATTCCAGGATTCATAGACAGTGACGCATCTTCCTCGAGTCCAGCAGAAGTCACAGGGATCAGTTGCCATCCCTCCTGAAGTGAAGAGACTGTTAATTGAAAAAAACCTATGACATATACAGTTCCAGTCAAAAGTTTGGACACACCTACTTATTCAAGGGTTTTTATTTTTATTTTGACTATTTTCTACATTGCAGAATAATAGTGAAGACATCAAAACTATGAAATAACACATGGAATCATGTAGTAACCAAAAAAAGTGTTTAACAAATCAGATATATTTTATATTTGAGATTCATCAAAGCAGCCACCCTTTGCCTTGATGACAGCTTTGGACACTCTTGGCATTCTCTCAACCAGATTCACGAGGTAGTCACCTGGATTGCATTTCAATTAACAGGTGTGCCTTGTTAAAAGTTAAATTGTGGAATTTCTTTCCTTCTTAATGCGTTTGAGACAATCATTTGTGTTGTGACAAGGTAGGGGTGGGTATGCAGAACATAGCACTATTTGGTAAACCTTCTTAGGGCTAGGCCCCTTTTTTCTCCACTTCCTGCCTGAATGACATGCCCAAAGTCAACTGCCTGTAGCTCAGGTCCTGAAGCCATATGGATATGCATATAATTGGTACCATTGGAAAGAAAACACTTTGAAGTTTGTAGAAATGTTAAAATAATGTAGGAGAATATAACACAATATATATGGTAGGAGAAAATCCAAAGATTTTTGAGAGACCATCCTCTTAGTAAGGCAAGAGAAAGGTCATATTGAAAATTAGCTCCCTGGATGCAATTCCTATGGCTTCCATGGGGTGTCAGCAGTTTATGTTCAAGGTTTCAGGCTTGTAACTGCAGAAACTAATAAGAAATAACAGTTTTAGTAGAGGGACACAGTCTTGGAAATTCGCGTTTGCATGCGCCATGAAGACATTAGGCACCTGCTAAAATCGGTTTCCTATTGAACATACTTCTTTCCGAAAGAAATACTATAGTTTGATTACATTTTAGGGTATCTGAGGAGTAAATAGAAACGTATTTTGTCTTGTTGAAACAAAGTTTAGGGGTAGATTTTCGGATTCCTTTCTCTGCAAGTTGAATGAGTGGATTAGTCAAATCGATGGCGCCAACTCAACAGACTTTTTGGGATATAAAGAAGGATTTTATCTAACAAAATGACACTAAATGTTATAGCTGGAACCCTTTGATGACAAATCAGAGGAAGTAAAAAAAAAAAAGTAAGTGAATATTTTGTCGTTATATGTGAATGTTTCAAACCTATGCCAGTGCAAAAAAAATATTTTGAAATGGGGCGCCGTCCTCAAACAATCGCATGGCATGTTTTCGCTGTAATAGCTACTGTAAATCAGACAGTGCAGTTATATTAACAAGAATTTAACATTTCAGTCAATATGAGACACTTATGTGTACATAAATGTTTAAAATCCATAATAGTTCTGATTATTTATTTGAATTACGCGCCCTCCAGTTTCACCGGAAGTTGTCCCACTAGCGGGACACCAATCCTTAAGAAGTTGGTAAAAGACCAAGTCCATATTATGGCAAGAACAGCTCAAATAAGCAAAGAGAAACGAAAGCCCATCATTGCTTTAAGACATGAAGGTCAGTCAATATGGAAAACTTCAAGAACTTTGAAAGTTTCTTCAAGTGTAGTCGCAAAAACCATCAAGCGCTATGATGAAACTGGCTCTCATGAGGACCGCCACAGGAACGGAAGACCCAGAGTTACCTCTGCTGCAGAGGATAAGTTCATTAGAGTTACCAGCCTCAGAAATTGCAGCCCAAATAAATGCTTCACAGAGTTCAAGTAACAGACACATCTCAACATCAACTGTTCAGAGGAGACTGTGTGAATCAAGCCCTCATGGTCTAATTGCTACAAAGAAACCACTACTAAAGGACACCAATAATAAGAAGAGACTTGCTTGGGCCAAGAAGCACGAGCAATTGACATTAGATCGGTGGAAATCTGTCCTTTGGTCTGATGAGTACAAATTTTAGATTTTTGGTTACAACCGCTCTGTCTGTGAGACGCAGAGTTGGTGAACAGATGATCTCCGCTTATATGGTTCCCACCATGAAGCATGGAGGAGGAGGTGTGACAGTGTGGGGGTGCTTTGCTGGTGACACTGTCTGTGATTTATTTAGAATTCAAGGGACACTTAACCAGCATGGCTTCCATAGCATTCAGTAGCGGCACGCCATCCCATCTGGTTTGCGACAAAAACACACCTCCAGGCTGTATTTGACCAAGGAGAGTGCTATTTGACCAAGGGCTATTTGACCAAGGAGAGTGATGGAGTGCTGCATCAGATGACCTGGCCTCCACAATCACCTGACCTCAACCCAATTGAGATGGTTTGGGATGAGTTGGACCGCAGAGTGAAGAAAAAACAGCCAACAAGTGCTCAGCATATGTGGAAACTCCTTCAAGACTGTTGGAAAAGTATTCCACAAGAAGCTGGTTGAGAGAATGCCAAGATTGTGCAAAGCTGTCATCAAGGCAAAGGGTGGCTAAAATATAAAATATAATTGTATTTGTTTAACGCATTTTTGGTTGCTACATGATTCCATATGTGTTAGTTCAGAATTATTTCTTGAATGAGTAGGTGTCTCCAAACTTTTGAATGGTACTGTAGTTTAGTATACCTTGAAACAAATTGAATTCAGATTGTGAGGAAGTCACTCCGATGCCACCAAATGAGAGCAAGACAAGCAGTGCCGTATCTCAATTCATAAAATAACATTTTTTTTTAACCTTAGATATGTTGCAGCAATGACCCGCGGTCTGCTTTTTGTTGTAATCGTATACTATAGCTTCCAAAGGGAGATACTCTAGCTTTTCTGTTTGAAGTGGAGGTTTTTAAACAGTCCTGTCCAATATGGTCATCCACTCAGTTGGAAACTGTACTCTTCCATTTCAGAAGATGTCAATATTGCCCCCCCCCCCTTCCCTCCTCATCAGTGCTCCCACCACTCTCTTTGAGAAAGAGTAAAACTAAACCTGTGGTATGTGTGGTTAAGGGAACAGGGCCAGGTCTTTCTTTAAGCAATTGTTCTCCAGTGTGGAGATGTGGAGAAGTAATCTGTCGGTGTTGGGGAGGGGGGAGGGGGGGGGGGTCTGTAGGGAGAGAGCTGGAACACATGCTATCTCCATCAGTGTAGCAGATAGAAGAAGAAAAGACAGGGGGAATAGAGGTAAAGGCCACGGCCCTCCTCTTCTTCTCCTGTCCTGATGTCCTGGTTACCTCAGAGAAGGAGAGAAATAGGTTGACTGGTTCAGACCAGAGACCAGACCAGCAACCAGTAGACAGAGGAGGCAGCAGGCAGGTCCAGCTGATTGCAAAACCAGACACACTGCTATTGAGAGCTAGAGAGAGGGGGGGGGGAGACGGAGAGACTGTCAACTGAGACACCGTACCTCCTCGCTCCTCCTGTCTGGAAGCTTATAGCTTGGGGAATCTGGATCTGGATCGTTGTGTGTGTATGCTAGCACGTGTGTGCGTTATCGTGTGCATTTGTGCGTTAGTGTGTGAGTTTGGGCTTGTGCTAGCTGGTGCGTTTGTCAGTTTCTATGTGTGTGTACATTTCTTAGTAGTTGTCCCCTTTGTCGTCCATTGAGTGCCGGATAAAGGGAGTGGATAGAGAAGTCCTCTGTGACCCAAACCTGTGTACACGTTCTCCAGTGTAACCAATCCTCTAAGATTGTTGGAAAAGCATTCCAGGTGAAGCTGGTTGAGAGAATGCCAAGAGTGTGCAAAGCTGTCATCAAGGCAAAGGGTAGCTACTTTGAAGAATCTCAAATCTCAAATATATTTTGATTTGTTTAACACTTTTTTGGTAACTACATTATTCCACATGTGTTATTTAATCATTTAGATGTTTTCACTATTATTCTACATGTAGAAACCCTTGAATGAGTAGGTATGTCCAAACTTTTGATTGGTTTGGTAGATATTGCCAGTCATATATATAATGAAAAGTAAAAGGAACTGCTTATGAAGGTTGTGTCAGCCAAGCGACATGGGTGAGAAAGGCTATTGTTGTCTCCTAAATGACATTCACTTTTTGATTGATCCACAAATGGATTCACAGAGGAGCAATGTCGGAATGCCAATGAGCAGCTATCACTGTCTAACTGATGAGGTTTTGGAGTTGTTTTGGCATCAAGGTGATCTATACAATTATAAGCCTTGCAGAGAGCACTTCGCTCCATCACCATAGATATCCCTCTTGACTGACTCAAATGAATTCATTCATCAATTCAATTACAACCTGGTTTCCTGCCCCAGCCAGCAAAAATGTACTCTTGGCGGAGACATTGGTCGCAAATGAACTTCTCACGGAGATCAAGGGTATCGATGCAGCCTCATAGTTTGGCTGCGTCTACGTACTTGAATAGAATTGGGCTCCTTTGGCCCACTATGGTTGTGTTTGTTCCCTTGTACCCAGCTCAGAGAAGCACATTTCTAATACACTTCAGTGTTATTACACAGAGAAGAAACACAGCACTCTTTCTTTCAAAATCAATTCCAAAATGTAATGGAATAGACAGACGCCTAAAAATAAAAATGAATTTTGGATGTTATTTTTCCCTGCTTCGATTTGCTAGAGTTACAATTGAATGTTATGTTGACATTCCGTATGATTAAAAAGTTATCTTCAAAGTTCCATGCTGTTTGTTTTAAGGTTGGGAGACACATTTGAAAACGTTAAAGACATTTCTTTGTACGTGCCCTGTTGAACCATATTTGGTCTCTGTTCTTTCTCTCTGTCGCACTTTTTGTAGGATCTTAATTTGAGCCAGTTTGCTGTAGCAGGAAAAGAATCGCACAGCATCAGGAAATGTGAATTATTATGTTGATTATAATTGGTGGACATTTTATGTAGGGCAAATCAAGTCAAATTACGAACTTTAGAAGCCTTTTTAAACAACAAATACACTACAAAATTGCATTCCCTGCTGTGCAGGAAATTAAGATTCTACATCTGTACTACTTCTCTCCTCTTTGTCTGACTTTTTAAAACATTTTTCCCCCCCTCTTCCTTGCATTGAGAAAAGAGGTCGAAATGAAATGCAGCAAAGAAGCGTAAACTCTTCAGGGGAAATTCTAAATCCCACTTTTCTGTAGTGAGACTGATTACTAAGCTCTATAGGCTCACCATCCTAAGCTGCTATTAATCTATTCAGCTTCTTCCTCGTCTCAATGTCCACTTGTATTAAACAGTGCAGACTCTAGAGCTAGTTGGTGAGGCCTGGCCTTGGTAGCATATGTTGTGGAGCAACTCAGATGCAGTTGTCTGAGCAGACATGAACTCTGGGAACATGTTGGTTTGGAAAGCAGGTGGTTGGTCGGGTGAACTGAGAAATGTTCAACTTATTTTCTGTCTTTGACAGGTAATGTTCAACCATAAGAGAGGAAGTTGATCAACTCTCAAAAACCACTGACACTGCAAAAACTGGTAATGTTGTATATGATATGGTAAACATTGATTATGAGCATAGGCTAGAAGATAGTATGGTTCCTCACTGCACTCTCCTTATCTCATCTGTCCATATGGAATCTTAATAAATGCTGTTTTTACTGTGAAATTGATAGCACCATTGATAATTGAGCTGATGATTTTGAGTCTGTCGATATGGGCTTCTAGACAGTTTTTGGACATGGTTAATTGAATGTCCGGATATCCTAACAGACGTTATTATTCGATAACTTGAGTGAGTATTCATTTTTAAAAAAGTAGGCCTATTTTAAATTATTAAATTATCCTTTTGACATTTTTACCTACAATGATATACCATGACATTTGAAATGCTTAATTTAATAAAACAACAACCTTTTGAATGTAGTTTTTATATAAAGGTGTGTTGAGCTACTGCTGTGTATTAAGCCCTTCAGGCTGCCCTGACATCGGTGTGCTGTTTTCCTCACTTCCAATAGCAATTAGAGGCACTCACCTAACAGAGTTTCCACAATACCTGACACAGATCAATGCAAAACACTTTTTTTGTAACAGAATCAGTTCTATCATGGCAAAAATCAGACTTCTCTTTCGCTGTTGCTGTTAGCCAAACTACCATACCTGAGAAAAGCAGCATATAACTGTTTACCTCTGCTGTGGGCATTTGCGTCATTCTGATTGGTCGAGAGTCAGGAGCATTTTTTATTATTATTTATTTATTTATTTTTTGAATTTCGACTATCTGGATATTAGAAAACAATGTAATGATATTATTCTAATAGTAAAATAATTTCAAATGCCCATCCTTAGTGGGTGAAGGCTCTAAAGAACACCTATGCCAGTCATTGCAGGGGAACTATGTAGCGTTGCAGGCACTTTTCTGCACTTGGTGTTCAAAGTAGAACAGAGAAGGGGTGAGGAGGCGGTGCTGGAGTGGTTAAAAGGGACTTAATGTCTCAACACAGTACATATATACGAACGTCCAGGAGCTGTCCTTGATCCTCATCTCTGATGTGAAGTGTGCAATATTTCTGTAAAAGGGAGAGACAGAAAGAAAAATACATGGAGTAAGATGGATGTATCGGCAAGGGAGGATTTTATGGGTCTTGGCACACCTCCAAAGTGGAGTAAATGAATGCTGCTTCCTCTCTTATAATGGCCAGGGCTGATGGAGATTAGACTACCATACTGGGAACCCTCCTACTTTATTAGTAATAACAATCTTTTCTCAGCACAATTTGTGACGGAGAGATTGGTAATTCGTGTCTTTAGGCATTCAGCGCGACATAAATCATGTTTATGTGTCTCGTTAAGGATTGTCATGAATTGGTTATAAATTGGCAGTTGCGGAGCAGGAAATTAATAAGGAGAAAGGAATGTCCCTTTAAACTGTCAATTTCATTTCAAAGAAAATAAATGACTTAAATCATTCAACTTATTTTTAATAATACAAATTTGGCACCAACCTCCACTCCTAAAAGAATTTTGGTAACATAGCTAATTCCCTCATTGAAAACCTGAAAGGACAGAGGACAATACCCTGTGGTGCCCCTAAAATTGGCCTCACTGCAGCTGGTCTGCCTTATCCTGTGATGCTCCCTACTTACTGTACAACACTGAGGAAGCAAGGGAAAACATAAACATTCCTCATTGACAAATGTCCAGGCCCAGGGCTAGTGCATGTGACCCTTCTTAACTGATACTGAGGTCACATCCCCCTCAGAAAACAGAGACCTAATGAGAGCCAAGTTTGATTCAGTGGGTGTCTGCCTGCTTGCCACTACTTTAACTAAGATATGTGTCTACCATCGCCGGTACTGTCTGTGCATCCAAATCATCTGTCATCTGTTTTTATTGAAACGTTTCATTTTGCAACAAGTATAACATTAGACAAGATACATCATTCCAGATTACTAAATAAATCCCATATAGTCTTGAGTTGCTTTTCGTGGATTGCATGACTTCACTGTTTAGTCCTGGCTTGTCTCCATTGCGGAGAAATCTGGTTCCTACCGTTGAATGTCGTCTCCTATTTACAGTTTCATGATGTGTTTCATGATGTGATTGGTCTCATAGAATCTGTGTTAGCATCATGTCCTCCTAGATCAGCCTTTTGGCTACGTTCTTTTATAGCATGGTCATATATTGTGTATGTCAGGGCAGTAAAATAAGCTTTGAACGAGATTTGTGGAGCAGTGTCCAAGCAGCAGGCATAACTCTATAGACACACACACACACACACACACACACACACACACACACACACACACACACACACACACACACACACACACACACACACACACACACACACACACACACACACACACACACACACACACACACACACACACACACACACACACACACACACACACACACACACACACACACCAAAACCCACACACTGTCCTAAGCCTCACACCAAAGCCCTCAACACACTGTCCAAAGCCTTCCATCATACTCCAGACGTTGATCTGATGGTCTCTTCCTGAACAGGGGCAGACGTGACTCATTGTGTCTAAAGTTATGTATGAAATAGCAGACCTTAGCGTGGGACCCTGTAAATTCCCCAAAGGGTCCAGGAGGGGATCGGAAAGCCTCCTGCTGCTGGGAATGTCACGACTTCCGCCGAAGTCGGTCCCTCTCCTTGTTCGGGCGGCGTTCGGCGGTCGACGTCACCGGCCTTCGATCCACTTTTAATTTTCCATTTGTTTTGTCTTTGTTTTCCACACACCTGGTTTTTATTCCCCCCATTACATGTTCATTATTTAACCCTCTGGTTTCCCCCATGTTTGTGTGCATGTTTGTTTTATTGTAAGGCTGTATCTGACGGCTGGTATTATTGTTGCCGGGTTTTGTTGTTACGCCCGTTTATTCCATGGTACCGGTATTTTTCCCAGCACCATAGTATTGTGTTTGCACTGGTGTTTTCTTGAATTAAATACCTTGTCCACGCATCTCAGCTCTCCTGCGCCTGACTCCTTTCACCAGTTACCCACAGCCTTGACAGGGAATGACTATTTCATCCCTCTGGGACTGGAAACGAATGTATTAAGGGACAAGTGTTTGTGATCCAGCTGTCTCAGCTAGCCTGTGTTTGAGTCATCCGTCATCGACAGTGTCGAGTAATCACGCACTTGTTATGTGGAGAACGGGAGGGCGAGAATTGCAATCTTTGAATGGCAGATCTTGAAAGTACCTTTGCAGATTGCAGGTTGACGGGAGGTTGATCTGGAAGGAGGATTTACTCCTTTCAGCAACAGGAGTACTTTGGAGTGTTTCGTACCGACAGCTATCTTCTTTCTCTACAGCTATCACCATCTATAATCATCCACTTGTTATAGAGAGTGGAGACTTCCTTGTTAAAGGTACACTGGCCGATCTCATTGGAGATCAATGTTCTGATACACTGATTCACTCCTTATAGGAGTGCTTAGTCTCATACAGCTATTACACGACTATATTATACAGTCCAAAATTATTGGCACCCTTGATAAAGATGAGCAAAAAAGACTATGAAATATAGGTGTCAAGATTATTGGCACCCATGTTTTTAAATTGGCACAGGTGTTGTTAGGCCCAAGACGGTGCCAATATATCTTCCAAACACCGGCTTCGAGGGCATTGTCACTTAAGTGTTCTCCAATCTCATATTAAATTGTAGAAAAAGTCTTAGTGCTGGTTTCCTCGCAAGGGGATGGTGAACAAAGTATTAAAAACAGTGGTGCCAATAATCTTGACATCAATATTTTGTACTCTTTTTGCTCATCTTTATCAAGGGTGCTAATCATTTTTATACAATAGGCTACCAGCATATTCAAATCATTAGTGACATACTGTATTTTCATTAAAAACGTTATTTTTATGAATTTATTTATAATTTATATATTTAACCTTTATTTAACTATTTAATATAGTCCCGACAGAAATCTAGGGTTGCCGGCAGGTTGTTCGTAGCCACATTTGTTTAAGTTGTTTTCTAGTGACATTTATAATAACAATGAGCTAATGAGGTGCCTGGCATAGAAAATGTACTCACTCGTTTGGACACTGTTGTTCAGAGGAGCTAGCAAAGAACACAGCTAACACAATCACCTCAAATGGTAGCTGGAAAGACTGAAAATTAGCTGCACTTAATTTCATTTGACCTTTTTTCAATTGAAATGTATTTTAATATATCATAACAATTATGCCAGCTGATTCATGATTTCGACTGAGAAACGCTGCCTGCCTGCCTGTCTCGTTGCGACTCCCGACACATTCATTACTATGGGACATTTGAATATTGAAACAATGTTGCAATTGTCGGCTAGACAGACCGCAATGTCTGTTAGTCTAAAAGAAATGTGAGATAATGTCTATATGCTTTTTATAGGAGATCAAGTTTATAAATTGCTCAGGGCTGATGAGACAGTGGGTTGCTCAGTGAAATGTATTTATTTTATTTTTATTTCACCTTTATTTAACCAGGTAAGCCAGTTGAGAACAAGTTCTCATTTACAACTGCGACCTGGCCAAGATAAAGAAAAGCAGTGCAACACAAACAACACAGAGTTACACATGGGATAAACAAACGTACAGTCAATAACACAATAGAAAAGGTCTATGTACAGTGTATGCAAATGTAGTAAGATTAGGGAGGTAAGGCAATAAAAAGGCCATAGAGGCGAAATCATTACAATTTAGCATTAACACTGAAGAGATAGATGTGCAGATGATGATGTGCAAGTAGAGATACTGGGGTGCAAAGGAGCAAAAATAAATAACAATATGGGGATGAGGTAGTTGGGTGTGCTATTTAAAATGGGCTATGTACAGGTACAATGATCGGTAAGCTGCTCTGACAGCTGACGCTTAAAGTTAGAGAGGGAGATATAAGTCTCCAGCTTCAGTGATTTTTGCAATTTGTTCCAGTCATTGGCAGCAGAGAACTGGAAGGAAAGGCGGCCAAAGTAGGTGTTGGCATTGGGGATGACCAGTGAAATATACCTGCTGGAGCGCGTGCTACGGGTGGGCGTTGCTATGGTGACCAGTGAGCTGAAATAAGGCAGGTCTTTACCTAGCAAAGACTTATAGATGACCTGGAGCCAGTGGGTCTGGCAACGAATATGTAGCGAGGGCCAGCCAACGAGAGCATACAGGTCGCAGTGGTGGGTAGTATATGGGGCTTTGGTGATAAAACGGATGGCACTGTGATAGACTGCATCCAATTTGATGAGTAGAGTGTTGGAAGCTATTTTGTAAATGACATCGCTGAAGTCAAGGATCGGTAGGATAGTCAGTTTTATGACGGTATGTTTGGCAGCATGAGTGAAGGAGGCTTTCTTGCGAAATAAGACGCCGATTCTAGATTTAACTTTGGATTGGATGCTGAATGCTTAATGTGAGTCTGGAAGGAGAGTTTACAGTCTAACCAGACACCTAGGTATTTGTAGTTGTCCACATATTCTAAGTCAGAAGCGTCCAGAGTAGTGATGCTAGTCGGGCGGGCGGGTGCGGGCAGCAATTGGTTGAAGAGAATGCATTTAGTTTTACTTGCATTTAATAGCAGTTGGAGGCCACGGAAGGAGTGTTGTATGGCATTGAGGCTCGTTTGGAGGTTTGTTAACACAGTGTCCAAAGAAGGGTCAGATGTATACAGAATGGTGACGTCTGCCTAGAGTTGGATCAGAGAATTACCAACAGCAAGAGCAACATCATTGATATGTACAGAGAAAAGAGTCGGCCCGAGAATTGAACCCTGTGGCACCCCCATAGAGACTGCCAGAGCTCCAGACAACAGGCCCTCCGATTTGACACACTGAATTCTGTCTGAGAAGTAGTTGGTGAACCAGGCGAGGCAGTCATTTGAGAAACGAAGGCTATTGAGTCTGCCAATAAGAATGCGGTGATTGACAGAGTCGAAAGCCTTGGCCAGGTCGATGAAGATGGCTGCGCAGTACTGTCTTTTATTGATGCTGGTTATGATATCATTTAGGACCTTGAGCGTGGCTGAGGTGCACCCAAGACCAGCTCTAACCAAATTGCATAGTGGAGAAGGTACGGTGGGATTTGAAATGGTCAGTGATCTGTTTGTTAACTTGGCTTTCGAAGATTTTAGAAAGGCAGGGCAGGATGGATATAGGTCTATAACAGTTTGGGTCTAGAGTGTCTCCCCCTTTGAAATGGGGGATGACCGCGGCAGCGTTCCAATCTTTGGGGATCTCAGACGATACGAAAGAGAGGTTGAACAGGCTAGTAATAGGGGTTGCAACAATTTCGGCAGATCATTTTAGAAAGAGGGGGTCCAGATTGTCTAGCCCAGCTGATTTGTAGGGATCCAGACTTTTCAGCTTTTTCAGAAAATCAGCTGTCTGGATTTGGGTGAAGGAGAAGTGGGGGGGGACTAAGTTTTTGCAGGGGGTGCAGAGCTGTTGGCCGGGGTAGGGATAGCCAGGTGGAAAGCATGGCCAGCCGTAGAGAAATGCTTATTGAAATGATCAATTATCGTAGCTTTATCGGTGGTGACAGTGTTTCCTAGCCTCAGTGCAGTGGGCAGCTGGGAGGAGGTGCTCTTATTCTCCATGGACTTTACAGTGTCATAAAACCTTTTGGAATTAGTGCTACAGGATGCAAATTTCTGTTTGATTAAGCTAGCCTTAGCTTTTCTAACTGACTGTGTATATTGGTTCCTGACTTCCCTGAAATGTTGCATATCGCAGGGGCTATTCGATGCCAATGCAGTACGCCACAGGACGTTTTTTGTGCTGGTCAAGGACAGTCAAGTCTGTAGTGACCCAAGGGCTATATCTGTTCTTAGTTCTTCATTTTTGAATGGGGCATGCTTATTTAGGATGGTGAGGAAAGCACTTTTAAGAGCAACCAGGCATTCTCTACTGACGGGATTAGGTCAATATCCTTCCAGGATACCCGGGCCAGGTCGATTAGAAAGGCCTGCTCGCTGAAGTGTTTTAGGGAGCGTTTGACAGTGATGAGGGGTGGTCGTTTGACCGCGGACCCATTACGGACGCAGGCAATGAGGCAGTGATTGCTGAGATCCTGGTTGAAGACAGCAGAGGTGTATTTAGAGAGCAATTTGGTCAGGTTGATATCTATGAGGGTGCCCATGGTTACGGATTTAGGGTTGTACCTGGTAGGTTCCTTGATAATTTGTGTGAGATTGAGGGCATCTAGCTTAGATTGTAGGATGGCCGGGGTGTTAAGCATATCCCAGTTTAGGTCACCTAACAGTACAAACTCTGAAGATAGCTGGGGGCAATCAATTCCCATATGTTGTCCAGGGCACAGCTGGGGGCTGAGGGGGGTCTATATAACAAGCGGCAACAGTGAGAGACTTGTTTCTGGAAAGGTGGATTTTTAAAAGTAGAAACTCAAATTGTTTGGGCACAGACCTGGATAGTATGACAGAACTCTGCAGGCTATCTCTGCAGTAGATTGCAAATCCGCCCCTTTCGGCAGTTCTATCTTGTCGGAAAATGTTATAGTTAGGGATGGACATTTCTGGATTTTTGGTGACCTTCCTAAGCCAGGATTCAGACACGGCTAGTACATCAGGGTTGGCGGACGTGTCACTGTATGGCTCATACGTGCATAATTAACAATCTAAAGTCCTCTCCCAATGGAAAAAGGCATTCAATTCAAACTTGCCATCAGTTATTGCATGAGATCTATATGCTTGTTTCTGTCATGTAGTGAACGCGCTATCTGAAGCAACAGGGATTGCCTGGTTGCATGGGCTTACCATTAGTTATTTTAATAACAGTGAAATACATTCAAAACATTGATCAAATCCATGGATCATAAGTTAGAAAACAGAAGTTAGATCTGGATGGTAAGTTGGTGGTTGAAGATATCCCTCTAGTGGTGTGGGGGCTGTGCTTTGGCAAAGTGGGTGGGGTTATATCCTTCCTGTTTGGCCCTGTCCGGGGGTATCATCGGATGGAGCCACAGTGTCTCCTGACCCCTCCTGTCTCAGCCTCCAGTATTTATGCTGCAGTAGTTTATGTGTCGGGGGGCTAGGGTCAGTTTGTTATATCTGGAGTACTTCTCCTGTCTTATCCGGTGTCCTGTGTGAATTTAAGTATGCTCTCTCTAATTCTCTCTTTCTCTCTTTCTTTCTCTCTCTCGGAGGACCTGAGCCCTAGGACCATGCCTCAGGACTACCTGGCATGATGACTCCTTGCTGTCCCCAGTCCACCTGGCCGTGCTGCTGCTCCATTTTCAACTGTTCTGCCTGCGGCTGTGGAACCCTGACCTGTTCAGCGGACGTGCTACCTGTCCCAGGCCTGCTGTTTTCAACTCTCTAGAGAGCAGGAGCAGTAGAGATACTCTAAATGATCGGCTATGAAAAGCCAACTGACATTTACTCCTGAGGTGCTGACTTGCTGCACCCTCAACAACTACTGTGATTATTATTATTTGACCATGCTGGTCATTTATGAACATTTGAACATCCTGGCCATGTTCTGTTATAATCTCCACCCGGCACAGCCAGAAGGACTGGCCACCCCTCATAGCCCGGTTCCTCTCTAGGTTTCTTCCTAGGTTTTGGCCTTTCTAGTGAGTTTTTCCTAGCCACCTTGCTTCTACACCTGCATTGCTTGCTGTTTGGGGTTTTAGGCTGGATTTCTGTACAGCACTTTGAGATATCAGCTGATGTAAGAAGGGCTATATAAATAAATTTGATTTGGAGTAGTTTCAGTTGTCTCTTTCAATACATTTCTCTGGAAACCAAGAAGAAAATTGTGTGCCAAAGATTGGCATTGTATTCAGAAAAATACATTTAGAAGATAATTGTCAACTCGATCAGAAACACTACACTCACAATCTGTATCTCCTAAATGGTGTTGCTGATGTATTTTGTTTAAATTTTTCAATATATTGCACGCTATGCTATAAGGTTTTTACCAGGCATGCGTCCATCCATTTATCCCTTTACGCGAATCACAACAACACACATGGAACTTTAATGCGCTTGAGAAATGTACATTATGCTACAAACTTTCACCCACTTTTAGATAAGAAAATATTGGCCTACCTTTCTTTTTTTGCCAACAATCAATCTAAATCAAATAATTCCATGAGTCAACTTTTTGTCCTTATAAACATTCACACAGGTATTCATGATAATCCAACATTGCAGTTGATTGCCAGCAATCATTCATCACATAGACAAATGCTATATATAATCAATACACGACTTTCAATGAGTAGAATATTTTTATGCAAACGTATCATTTTTCCATTGTATCATTTTTTTTTGCTTGGCATACTACTCTGAAGCAACAACCGGAACTAGCCACAACCGAACATGAGGAACAATGTTGATTGGCAGGTGGGTTGATATCCAATGAGGTTGCAAGGTTAACGTGGGAGGTGGGATCAGATCGGCACAGCATTGTCCATTAAGGTTGCGGAGTGAGCCCAACATGCACACCCAACAAGGACCCCACATGAACACCACAGATTAGATGTTTTACTGTCTTTGTGCACATGCTGAATGGGCACGAGCAATTACGTGATGACGTTATACACAATTGTGCACATTTTCGGGGACCCTTTTCAGCCAGAACTACTGGCTAAAAAGTATACACAACATCTGGAAAACCTCTTTAAAAGGGTCCCAGGACCAGTGGACGCAAAACAGACCCATAACATCAAAGATCCACCAACATATTAGACAGTATGTATGAGGTTATTTTCTGCATATGCATCCTCTTTTGAGTTCAAACCCACTAAAGTGCTCTATTTTTGTCTCATCTGACCATAGCACCCGGTTATAATCCAAGTGACAATGTTGTTTAGCAAACTCCA
The DNA here is from genome assembly GCF_002910315.2 of Salvelinus sp. IW2-2015. Lineage (NCBI taxonomy): Eukaryota > Metazoa > Chordata > Actinopteri > Salmoniformes > Salmonidae > Salvelinus > Salvelinus sp. IW2-2015. The sequence goes on from NC_036876.1 coordinate 13,789,762, forward strand.
GGCATTTACATTTGTTGGTTGCTCTCAATAAAGTTATTTTTTTTTATGGCAACCCTACCAAATAGACTATTGACATGGAGGTGGTGTCTAATTGGAGAGTTGGAGACTTGGTGACCCCAAGAAGTTCTGTAATTCTCCAACTTTTACATTTTTTTGCCTTCCGAACCATCTTCCTCACTCAAGATACAAACGTGTCCTCTACCAGGCAAGTTCACCACTGTTCCAGTGGTTTTAAAGGGGAAGTTCACCACTGTTCCAGTGGTTTTAAAGGGGAAGTTCACCACTGTTCCAGTGGTTTTAAAGGGGAAGTTCACTCAAAAACAGTTCTGGGCCCTTTATAACACTTGCCTGGATGTTTGTCAGTAGCCCAGACAATTTTTAGGTCCATTGCTTGAGTATTTAGATTTCTGTATTTTTATGTCAAAATTAAACATGACTAAAATCCATTAAAAACTATATGTATGTATCGTTACATAAACAACAATTGGTGTCTCTGCATTGACCTGCCAAATAAATGTGTTTTTCAAATCAAATCAAATGTTATGTGTCACATGCTTCGTAAAAAAGCAGGTGTAAACTAACAGTGAAATGCTTACTTGGGGTCCTTTTCCAACAATGCTGAGTTCAAGATGAAGATGAGAAATAAAATACAAAATAGTGACACTAGGAATATATACACAGTGAATAACTCATTTACAATAAATACGCTTCTTAGCTACATCTAAATACTCAAGCAACGCACCAAAATCTGTTTTAGGGAAAAAGTGTACATTTGACCTCCATCATCTAGGACGTGACAATGGTTAATAAAATCTCTCAATTTCTCCCCATTTTCTTGCACGGTCTTTTTGCAGGCCTTCTCATACAGCTGCAACTGTAAGTGCATTTGTAAATCAAGACCTTTTTTGAGTTGGGCTCTGGGATGGTGCAACTGTTGAGAATGTGAGCCCATGGTTGTGTGGGGGAAAGGGTTGAGTGTGTGTGAGTGTGTGGGTGTATGTGTGTATCCCACAACTGTTGCAAAGGGGTAAAAGATGTTAGTGACAATAGAGGATGATTCACAACAATTGTTTGCTAATATAATAATTGCTTGTAATAATGTAATTTTGATAATGGCGAGACTGGTGAGAGGTAAAATCCTTTTCATAAATTGCCTACATTACTACAAATATTAATAGCTAATTATGAAAAATAAGAAACAGGATTCTTAAAATATATATTTTTTGATGGCTATATATGAAACAAATCGAGGTGAGGGCGATGGAAATGCATTTGGCGGTTGATCTACTTCGGTTCTGTAAATGGCACTGTGTGCTCTTTTCGAAGGATGGATCCCAGTCTTTTCAGAGCTATGGGATACGGGGGGTCGGGGGTGGTCTGCTGGGCATTGGGATGACAACCCAACTCGGGATGAGGAGGGCTTTTAGAGGGTGGAATAGTGGGGACCAATTGGAGGTTTACTTAGTAGCAATGAAAATGTCATGGTACAGCTATATAGACACTTAATCATCATGTTACTTTTTAATGGTACGTTTACAAACATATATTTTGATAAATAGAATTGAAAGTTGTGTCTCATTATGGTAAGTGGTGAAATAAGTATAGCCAGTTACAATTGTAATGGCCTAGCAGATAATAAGAAAAGCTTATTTACCTGGCTAAAAGATAATTAATATAATATATATTGTTTACAGGAAACCCATTCAACAATTTTAGATGAAGTTTTGTGGAAAAAGAACTGGAGGGGGTGAAATATATTTCTCCCATGGGCAAAGAAATTCAAAAGAGGTGATGGTTTTAATTAACAGTAATTTTGATCCAAATGTGCAAATTGTCCAAACAGATCATCAAGGTAGATGGATTATTTTAAATATGTTATTGGACAATAAACAGATATGGCATATTAACCTATACGGTCCAAATAATGATGATCCAAGCTTCTTTGAAAATATATATAAGAATTGATCAACTCTACAAGCAACACTAGACTCTATTATGATGGTGGGAGATTTTAATACGGTCTTAAATACTTCTATGGACCAGAAAGGAAATCACACTACAAACTATCCCCCTCAGGCACTTAAGGAAATCATGAATGTCATGGATATATTGGAATTAGTGGATATATGGAGACTTAAATACCCTGACCTAGTGAGGTATTCATGGCGGAGGCTTAATCAAGCTAGTCGTCTTGACTACTTTCTTATGACATTCTCTCTGGCACCAAAAGTTTAAAAAGTGTTGATAGGGGACAGACTGCGGTCGGATCATCACATAATTGGCATATATATTACTCTTACAGAATTTCCACGTGGGCGAGGATATTGCAAATTCAATCAAAGCCTACTAGATGATAAATTGTTTAGAACTAGGACAGAATAATTTATAACTGACTTTTTCAGACATAACATAGGTACAGCAGATCCCCTTATTGTATGGGACACTTTTAAGAGTGCCTTTAGAGGCCATGCAATTCAGTACTCATCTATAAAACAAAAGCAATTTAGATCAAAAGAGTCCATATTAACAAAGGAAATTGAAGGACTAACAGTACAGTTAGATAGCAATAAAAACTGTACCATAGAGGCACAGAATAAGTTAGAGGAAAAACAAAAAGAAATGGAGGAACTTATTCAAGAAAGATCCAGTGTAATATATTATAAAAATATAGAGAACTGGATGGAATATGGGGAAAAATGCACCAAATTCTTTTTCAATCTTCAATATAGAAATGCTACCAATTTTTTTTTATTAAAACTTGTTACAAATGATGGAGTCACGCATGATTCACCAAATTATATTTTGAAAGAGGAAGTAAAGTACTTCAAGAATATGTTTTCGTTTCAGTCTCCTCCATCTCCACTAACTGAAACTAATTGTATGGATTTTTTTCCTAATAATAATGTAAAATTAACATCTGTACAGAAAGACTCATGTGAAGGCCAAATTACAGAGGAGGAATTTCTTGATGCAATTGGGGCATTTAAGGATGGGAAAACTCCAGGGATACCAGTGGAAGTATACAAAACTTTTTTTGATATACTCAGAGGACCATTATTAGCATGTTTTAACCGCTCCTAAATAAATGGTAGATTATCAGACACGCAAAAAGGTCTGATATCATTATTACTGAAACAGGAACCAAATGGTATATATAAAGATTCAGTCCATTTTAAAAATGTAACGCTCGTCGTTAGGTGGAAGAGAGGAGGACCAAAGCGTAGTGTGGTATGTTTCCATATTTATTGGAAACACTTAACAACACGAACAAAAACAATGAACAGAAAATGAAACTAACGACGCTACAGACCTGAACATGTGAACATACAGACAACGAAAAACGCAATGAACAGGAACAATCACCCACAAACAAACAGTGAGAACAGCCTACCTAAATATGGTTCCCAATCAGAGGAAACGTAAAACACCTGCCCCTGATTTAGAACCATATCAGGCTAGTTGACAACCCTAAACCAAACATACAAACACATAACATAGAATGCCCACCCAGCTCACGTCCTGACCATCTAAACAAGACTGAACAAAGGAAATAAGGTCAGGAACGTGACAAAAAATTGGAGACCTCTTACACTTCAGTGTTGTGATGCAAAAATCTTAGCAAAATGCTTGGCGCATAAAATTTAAAAAGTATTGTCAGATATTATTCATCCTAATCAGACAGGTTTTTTACATGGACGATACATTGGAGATAATATAAGACAAGTACTGGAAACAATAGAAYACTATGAAATATCGGGGACACCAGGCCTGGTTTTCATAGCTGATTTTTAAAAGGCCTTTGATAAAGTACGACTGGAGATTAGTTTATATATAAATGTCTAGGATATTTTAATTTTGGGGAATCTCTTATAAAATGAGTTAAAATGATGTATAGTAACCCTAGGTGTAAAATAGTAAATAATGGCTACATCTCAGAAAGTTTTAAAGTATCTAGAGGAGTAAAATAAGGTTGTCCACTATCGGCATATCTATTTATTATTGCCATCGAAATGTTAGCTGTTAAAATTAGATCCAATAATATTAAGGGATTAGAAATCCGTGGCTTAAAAACGAAGGTGTCATTGTACGCTGATGATTCATGTTTTCTTTTAAAATCACAATTAGAATCTTTCCACGGCCTCATAGAGGATCTAGATACTTTTGCTATCCTCTCTGGATTAAAACCAAATTATGATATTACGTATTGGATCACAAAAAAATGCTAATTTTACATTACCATGGAGTTTACCAATTAAATGGTCTGACGGAGATGTGGACATACTCAGTATACAAATCCCAAAAGAAAGAAATTATCTGACTCCAATAAATGTTTATAGAAAGTTAGCAAAAATAGATAAGATCTTGCTACCATGGAAAGGAAAATACATGTCTATTTGTGGAAAAATCACCCTGATTAACTCTTTAGTCATATCACAGTTTACCTATTTGCTTATGGTTTTGCCTACACCTAGTGACCTGCTTTTTAAATTATATGAACAAAAAATATTCAATTTTATTTGGAACGGCAAGCCAGACAAAATTAAAAAGGCCTATTTATATAACGAATGTGAATTCGGAGGGCAGCAATGATTAAATATTAAAGCATTAGACCTCTCACTAAAGGCATCAGTCATACAAAAGTTATACATAAATCCAAACTGGTTCTCTAGTAAATTGGTAAGAATGTCTCGTCCTATGTTCAAGAAGGACCTTTTTCCCTTTATTCAGATTACACCTGCTCACTTTCGGTTGTTTGAAAAGGACACAATCTCCAAAATATAATTTTCTCCATTCACTCTCGACATGCTTCCTTGAAAGTTGGTATCTAGGTCAAGGACATTGAGAAAGTTCTGAAAGGGACCATTTTAATGGCAGTAGCTGTTCAAAGAAGCAGCGGTCTATAGAAGTCATAGAAGTCAGGAAGAGAACACTAGTTACCTCTGTGAGTGTGGCTGTGAACATGTGTCCTGGAGGGAAGAGAGGTAGAGGGGATTTACAGACTGCCTGTGGATGGGGAATAGGAGATAACAATAGGAGATAACAATAGGAGATAGCAATACGTTCCAGTAGTTAAAGAAATGATTGTAAGCAGCAGAGTAAGTGTCTTTCAAGCATATTTGCTAGACAACTTCATTACATTTTGGCTGACTCAACTCTCATATTGTTCGTATCAGACTCGGTTTAAGGCTTATAATTTTTGGATCTTGTGATACATTCCTTAACATTGTGAAAGGATAACAAGGCAACAGTGTGAATGATGCAGCGCAGATCGATCATTCGATGCCAGAGGAGTAGCCTTTTTAAGTGTTTTTCACAACATTTAAAATGGTGGAAAATCCATCATGCAGACCTTATGAGTCCCGAGGCAAATGTGTTCCTTGTGAGGAGAGGGACCTATGTACCAAATTGAATTACTTTAGGTCCAACAGGGTGTGGGGCGTGACCTTTAACAGTTTGCATTTTCAATCGCTTGTTATAGCGCCACCACTCAGTGTCATTTTGTAAATGCCGGATCTCTATGTCAAGGCGCATCATTCACTCAAGTTTCGTCAAAATCGGGCCAGTACTGTCTGAGGTATCGCATGTGACGAACGTACTAACAGACAGAGACAGATCCACATCGTTGGGGGACAATTAGTCTGTATTCAAGCCCAGCAAGGGACTAGTTCTTAGATGCCTTTTTGCAGACACTCTATTTGGGAGTAGAGAAGAGCTAGCAAGGGGAGTAGTGATCATTAAACACCATTTAACTTCCAAACACTTTGCTGCCATAAATTAAGCTGTGCCTAGGTCCTCCGGCTTAACGGCTGTCACAAATGGACTTGGGTCACTTCTTGGCTAGAGTTTCACTGCACCGCAGCTCAATCTATTGGCACGTGTTGGAGGGGGGCTCTACCCCCTCCTATACCTCACTCCCAAAACCTTGTCCTTTGGCTCAGAGGAACCCAGACGTGTGTGTGTGTGTTCTTCTTCTGTTCCATCAGAGAAGTGTGCCTTTGAGCCTTTGAGTGCCCTTTCCCTGTAGAGAATCATTGTACCATATAAACTGCTGTGCAATATAATTTCCATAACCAAAATATTGTGTTTTCAGCTGTTTGAAGCTGGTGTACAAAACCGAAAGTGAAAGACGCAGAAACTTACTAACGGTTAGAACAGAAATAGCACACATAAAACATATCTACCGCTTCTTAGACTTGCTTTCAATGAGAGTGACAGATCTATAACACACATTTCTATGTGAATTTGGTCAGGTCGCCCAAAAAGTTACATATTGCAGCTTTAATTGGATTCCGTGAGTTGCGTTGGTAAAGGAGAATAATCGAGGGATAAGCGAGTAGGGCATGCATTATTTCTAAAATGTATTACAAGTTGGTGTGTGCACACACACAAACAGAAGAATGGACGCACATACAGGTATTTCTTAGATAAACAGACAGACCTGTTTATCTGACAGATAAACAGACAGATAACCATTCAAGCCTTTTGTGAACTTTCACTTAATAGACAATAGACATTAAAGATGGAACTGCGCTGCGCCACCACTGTTATTGCTTTTGTTGACGAGCTGAGGAGCATGGCTCAGCATGGCAAAAAAAATGGCAGTACATATTCTCTTTTATCACACGTGCAATGATGTCTGAGGCAAAAAATCTGTGTTTGCTGTTTGCAGTAACGTCTTCGTTGTTGTAATATCGCAAATGGACATTTTTATCTCATTATCAAATCATTTCTGGGTAACAATTAAGTACCTTACTGTGATTGTTTTAAATTAAATTTGTCAAAAAGGAACAAAAATAGCTTCTGAGCAAAGAGCTATTTCTCAAGAAAGCATTTTGCTAGGAGTGTCTGGGAGTGGTCTGAGTGGGGAGGAGAAAACTGAAAACTAGCTGTTATTGTCAAAGATGTTTGAAACTATCTTTTTTATTAGTCTATTACCAAATTTAACCAGGCAGGCCAAAACTCCATCCCACCAAAACAGGCTGACATTTCAGGCGGTCTTTTCAAACATTTCTTACACTAAAATGGCATTATTATCATTTTCACAATTTCACAGTATTATTCCAACTTCATAGTGTGGAAATATATATATAAAACACAGGTAAATCAAGTTTTTGACTGCACTGGGGCCTTTAAGGATTCCAGCTTTAAGCAAACAGTGTTCATGTTCTCTCGACAAACTCTCTCCATGTCAACAACTTAAGATGCCAATAACTTGAGGAAGTATTGAACCCATCTGTCAGGTTAAGCACACAAGAAAATAACAAATGTATAGAGAGAGGGAAGAAAGGTGGAACAAAGAAAAGATAGAAGAAAAAAAACTTTAGCGGTGGACTGAAAGGAGACCAAGGCCAGGGGAAGAGACTGATGGGTTCTTGGAACACAGAAAGGGCTTTGTCAGATAATCTCTTTCCTCCTGCTCACTGAATTATTGAAGAAACAAAACCATGTTTAATTGTCATAACTGGATTTGCCTTGAAGGCCTGGTGGGGATGGTGTGAGTGTTTGTGTGTGTATGTGCTTGTGCTTGTGTGTGTGCCTGTGTGTGTGGGGGGGAGGGATGGGGGGGAAATGCGGGTCCCAAGCCATTTCCATAAACGGACTTATGAAACAATACGAGACACTCTGAGAAAAAAAACCACACACTGCACTTCCCCAAACCCCCCCCCCCCCCCCCCAAGACTCTCAAAAGCATCACACACACACACACACACACACACACACACACACACACACACACACACACACACACACACACACACACACACACACACACACACACACCCTCTAGCAAAAACGTACAATTATTTTTTCAATTCCCTCCCTCACTCCTTCCTCTTTTGCCCACCCTCCCTCCCTCTCTCTCTCTCTCTTTCTGAAATCTGGGGACAATCTGCAAGCACTCAACTCCAGCATAGAAGAGTGAGAAGTCGGAGAGAGAAAGAAAGAGAGAGAGAGAAGTTTTGAGAGGTAAAGTGCAGATGAGGAGAGAAAAGTTGGTATATTAAGGGAAGAACAAGACGAAACCAATACAAAAAAAAATTAAGAGGAGAGAAAACAATCAGGCAAAGTATAGAGTGGGCAAAAAAGAGAGCAAGAGAGAGAGTTGGAGAAGTGAGCCGTGGAGAGTGAACAAACGATGGGTTCCCCAGTGCGGTGTGCTGCTGTTCTAGTCCTCTCACTATTGGGTCTGTTCTGTTATACTCCCCCTGTATGGGGCCAGGATCTACAAGAGAGGGACGCTCTGTGCAACAAGGATGGCTGCTTCGTGGTCTACTTCCAGCGCAAGACCTTCCTGGACTCCTGGAGGAGCTGCAAGGAGAAGGGAGGCAACCTGGCCACAGTCAAACTCCAGGAGGAAGCTGACACTATCGCTGCTCTCTTCTCTGGCGTGGAGCTACGCAGCCAGAGGACCAAGGTCCAGGTGTGGATTGGTCTCCAGAGACAGCCTCGCCAGTGTACCGCCTCTCGCCCTCTCCGTGGGTTCTCCTGGACTACAGGTGACCAAGATACCCGCTACACCAACTGGCTGCGGGACGACTCGCCCAGTACCTGTTCAGCCCCACGCTGTGTGGTTATGACCTATGGCACAGCAGCCCACGAGCAGCATGATAATTTTAAATGGCTGGACGGCTCGTGTTCGGTGCCAGTGGATGGCTACCTGTGCCGCTACACGTACAAGGGCATGTGCCCGGCGGTTTGGAGCGAGGGGGGCGGCAATGCCCTCTATAGTACCCCCTTCAGCCTCCTCAGTAGCCTCCTTACCCACGTCCCCTTTGGATCTGTAGCCACGGTGCCCTGCCCGGGGGGCTCCAAGGAGGAGCAGTCTGTTCTATGTGTGCTAAGGGAGGATGGCACTGTGGGGTGGTCCAGGGAGACACCCCTCTGTTCCGACACCGGAGAGAAGAGCTGGTGCGATCGGAACAACGGAGGGTGCGAGCATTTCTGCCAGGAGGCCGGGGAGCACTACTACTGCGAGTGCTCGGACGGCTTCCAGCTCGGCGATGACGGGCAAACATGCGTCGCTGCCGACCCATGCCACAGTGCCCCCTGTGAGTTTGAGTGCCTGCCCCTGTCGGACGGCTACCGCTGTGCCTGCCCCGAGGGCTACATGCTTTCCCCGGATGAGCGCGGCTGCCTGGACGTGGACGAGTGCCTGCAGAGCCCCTGCGAGCAGCTGTGCGTCAACGCCCCAGGGACCTTCGAGTGCCGCTGCCGCGAGGGCTACCGACCGGTTGAGGAGGGCGAATGTGAGGACGTGGACGAGTGTATGGAGGACCCATGCGAACACGCCTGCGAGAATACACCCGGCTCTCACGTTTGCCACTGTCACCTGGGCTTTTCCCCTCCTACCGAGGAACCCTCCCACTGCCAGGATACTGACGAGTGTCAGATCCCTGGGACATGTCAGCAGATGTGCGTGAACTACGAGGGGGGCTTTGAGTGTTACTGCGAGGTGGGCTACGAGCTACTCTCTGACCACTTCTCCTGCAGGAAGATAGGGGAGGGAGAGGACTCATTCCCAGCAGCCACTCCCTCCTACCCTTGGGTCACCCACCACCCCGGCTCCATGTGGGACCCCCACGAACCCCTGTACCCCTGGACCCCTGCGCAGACCAACACTGACTGGCCTCTGGAGACGGAAGAGTCCCTGGACTGGCTCACAGACCCCCCCAGGGTGGAGAATGATGTCATCTGGGTCACCAGCGCACCCCAGGAGGAGCCAGTCCCAAACCACAACCCATTCATGGTCCCCCCCATGGAAGAGCCCGAGGAGGAGGAAGAAGAAGAGGAGGAGTATACACCGGACTGGAGCACCATGATTTTGAATTCTCCAGCCCAGGTCCAGCCCGAGCAAGAGTCTACGCCCAGTCCCTCTCCCAGCCCCGAACCCACCTCTACCCCCACCCCAACTCCCACGTCCGACTGGTATGAGGAGGAGGATGACGAAACCACTACCAGTTCCCCAGTCCTCCCTACTTCCACTATCTCGGGAGGGGCGTGGAACTGGCTCTGGTTCAGCCCGGCCAGCCAGGATCAAGTACTCACCACGTCGCAGGAGCCAATCACTGACCAGCACGTCCCGGCGTCCAACTATGATGATACTGATGATAATGAGGAAGAGGGGGACATTGACAATGGGAAGGTGACTTCCCTTCCAGAGCAGGATCAGGGTCAGGGTGAGAACCAGGACCAGCACACCCCCTCCCTGCCTCCTTCTGTGGCTCCCAAAACCCCAATCACCCCCAACCTGGGCGTGGTGGAGGTGGTTGGAGTGAATGAGAGGGAGCCGGCCCAGGAGGACGAGAGCAGCCAGAAGCAAGGTGGTGGCAACTGGCTGCTGGTGGGCCTCCTGGTGCCCCTCTGCATCTTCATCCTTATTATGGTGGCACTGGGTATCGTCTACTGCACCCGCTGCGCCGTCACGCCGCGCAACAAGACCGCCACCAACTGCTACCATTGGATCTCCGGAGCGCACGACAAGCAGGGCGCGCCCAATCCCAGCAAGGGGATGCAGTCACATGTTTAAACAGATGAATGAGGAAAGACTTGTACATAAATAAACTGTTAAATAAATAAGAGATAGGAAGAAGGTAAGAGAGTGGTGGTTGTTGTACTGTATCTGCCTCCTCCTGTCCCATTGCCACTCTGTTGCCGTACTGGGACTCTTTGAACACTTGAATGTTTCTGTGGAATATCGGTTGAAAGAGAAGAACAGGGAAGCAATACTAAAAAAATCACTAATCCCTTTCATGGGCTCCTTTTACATGTGGTAGAAAAAAACGGCATAATTGTTGCTTACACTGATCTCAAAGCACAATATAAAGGCCTATGATTGCACTATAGGTACAATAGAAACCGTCCATTGGGATTGTTGTTGAATACATCTGGTTATATTTATGGAGGCTGTGGGAATATACTTTCAATATATCACCAGTGCCATCTGAAAGCAAAGCCAAAGAACTGTACTGTAGCTTTTAGCATTTTGTTGTCGTCCATGAAATCTGGGTGTGGGTCTTTCAAAAAATGCTGAGGTTTTTAATCCTCAATTGAGCTCATTTCCAAGTATGGTGTCGCAAATGACTATTGATGTCAACTTTGTTAAAGAAGCATCACATGCAGCTTCGTATTTAGCTGTGCAAACTATGCAAGCATGACTGTCATGACGCTGTTGAGGAAAAGCAATCACTCGGATATTACTTTTATGGCGTGTGCTTTTTAAAGTATCGCAACAAATCAACTCACAACACAGACCAAACAATGGTATATGCCTGTATATGTGTTTGTGTTACTATAATTGTGTACTGTATAATTTGTAGCAATGAATTTTTTTGAATTTTTTTTTGAAAATGAAAATGATTTAATGAAGTGTCTTTTGTTTTATTTAGACCACACAAAACTCTTGGTAATTCCATGGAATGTCTGTCTGAGGGGATGTTTCCTTTCATTCAACTCCAATTAAACACTCCTAGTCCTCTCACCCACATTCCTCATATGGGTTAGAGTGCAGATGTTAGATGTGTTCGTATTACACACTATAGGGACTGCAATGGGGGTCACAGGCTCCCGATTGACTTTAGCATTGACCTTGTTCACGGAGTAGTGATCTTTCAATCGTTCCCTAAACCCATGTCACTTAACTCTTTAGCACGCCTCCCTCCCCATTGTCACAGGCTTGCCCATAACATTACATGGACTTTAGCCACGGTGGAGCAGTACCAACCTTTAGGTGTTTGAAATCAATGCTCCCTTTAGCAACTCAGGAAGTAAGTGCAGTCCCCATTCAAGGGATGACGTGTACAATGTCAATGACAGACAATCAAATCAACTGAAGATCTGCCTTCTGATCAAAGGACTGTTAAATTATGCCTGAAGCCTTTTCATTTTTGTTACGTTTGAAGTAATTGCTAATTAAATGTTACGAGAAGGGTGCCGTCAATATTCATGTCTTGTGTTTTAAAGGTTCATGGTGCAGTCACTTCACGGTATAGGCCCTAGTGCAGTGTCTGCTTTATGTTTTGAAATCACAGTTTCAATGTGATTCCTTGTGCAGAGAGAGAAAATGGGAGTGTCAGTAAGTCTAAGAGGCCCTATGGGGTGTTAAATGGGAGTCCCAGTAAGTCCAAGAGGCGCTATGGGGTGTTAAATTAACTCCTTAATTAGCTGTCCTTCCAAATCAAATTCTATTGGTCACATCAACATTTTTAGAAGATGTCATTGCGGGTGTAGCGAAATGCTTGTGTTCCTAGCTCCAGCAGTGCAGTTGTATCTAACAATTCACAACAATACGCACACATTTAAAAGTAAAAGAATAGAATTTAGAAATATATAAATATTAGGACGAGTAATGTCGGCGTGGCATTGACTAAAATACAGTAGAATAGAATACAGTATATACATATGAAATGAGTAAAGCAGTATGTAAACATTATTAAAGTGACAAGTGTTCCATTATTAAAAAGTGGCCAGTGATTACATGTCTATGTATATAGGGCAGCAGCCTCTAAGGTGCAGGGTTGAGTAACCACGTGGTAGCCTGCTAGTGATTGCTATTTAACAGTCTGATGGCCTTGAGATAGAAGCTGTTTTTCAGTCTCTCGGCTCCAGCTTTGATGCTACTGTACTGACCTCGCCTTCTGGATGATAGCGGGATGAACAGGCCGTGGCTCGGGTGGTTGATGTCCTTGATGATCTTTTTGGCCTTCCTGTGACATCGGGTGCTGTAGGTGTCCTGGAGGCCAGACAGTGTGCCCCCGGTGATGCGTTGGGAAGACCTTACCACCCTCTGGAGAGCACTGCAGTTGTGGCTGGTGCAGTTGCCGTACCAGACGACGATACAGCCCGACAGGATGCTCTCAATTGTGCATTTGTAAATGTTCTTAAGGGCCAAACCAAATTTCTTCAGCCTCCTGAGGTTGAAGAGGCAGCGTTGCGCCTTCTTCACCACAGTGTCTGTCTGGGTGGACCACTTCAGATAGTTGGTGATGTTTACGCCAAGGAACTTGAAGCTTTCCACCTTCTCCACTGTGGTCCCGTTGACGTGGATAGGGGCGTGCTCCCCCTGCTGTTTTCTGAAGTCCACGATCAGCTCCTTAATTTTGTTGATGTTGAGGGAGAGGTTATTTTCCTGGCACCACTCCACCAGGGCCCAAACATCCTCCCCGTAGGCTGTCTCGTCACTGTTGGTAATCAGGCCTACTACTGTTGTGTCGTCTGCAAACTTGATGATTGAGTTGGAGGCGTGCGTGGCCACGCAGTCTTGGGTGAACAGGGAGTACAGGAGGGGGCTGAGCACGCACCCCTGTGTTGAGGATCAGCGAAGTGGAGGTGTTTTTTTCTACCTTCACATGAGGGCGGACTGTCAGGAAGTCCAGGACCCAGTTGCACAGGGCGGGGTTCAGACCCAGGGCCCCGAGCTTAATGATGAGCTTGGAGGGTACTATGGTGTTGAAGGCTGAGCTATAGTCAATGAACAGCATTCTTACGTAAGTAATCCTCTTGTCCAGATGGGATAGGGCAGTGCGATGGCGATTGCATCGTCTGTGGGTCTATTGGGGCAGTAAGCAAATTGAAGTGGGTCTAGGGTGTCAGGTAAGGTAGAGGTGATATGCTTCTTCCGCACTGGGAGGAGAGGCGGGAGGCCGTGTGAACGCAGGAATACCACAACTCTGCAACCAACACAACATTTGAAATCCGTCCATCAAAGGGTTGGGAAATTATTCATAAAAAGTCTCCCACAACAATCTTATTAGGCAACACCAGTCCATATCCAGGCATTGGGGGATCGAAGGACGCCAGATTAGCGCACATTCAACAAATCTGATCTAACAAAGTGGATATTTGTCAAATTCATCATCATTTATGTATCGTAACGGCCCACAATGTGGTTACTAAAGTCCAATTTGTATATATTTGTCTGTTTTCACTGTATTTAGAAGTAGTCCATTTTAGGTTTTAATGAATTGACTGCTAATTCTAGGAACATACAGAGTATGTATCTCTGTATGTTCCTAGTGATAAATGCTAACTCCTGTTCGTATAAGCTGGTAGCATAGCTAGCATAGATACATTGGTGGTGGTAGTCCAAGTCGTTTTTTAACTGTAATGCAGTTGATTGGTGACGATGACATAAACATGTATTGGGGTTGACATACAATCCAGCATTTTACTCCGATTTCTACCTCAACATAGTATTAAATACACATATAAACAATAGTCTAAATGTTAGCAACCAGGAGATTTGGAATCTTTCCACCATGGCATCTTTCCCCCACACGTTTCCATGGATTTTCCATTGTTTTGGTCAAGTTCCATTGACCTCTTTACCGCATCTATAGGAGAACCCATTTTGATTCCAGGTAGAACTCTTTTGGGTTCCATGCAGAACCCTCTGTGGAAAGGGTTCTTCCTGGAACCAAAAAAGTGCAGCCAGCCAGAATGCAGCCAGCCAATGGCCTCCCTGTGAAGCTGTGAGGTGATCGCTTACAGCTGATAGATCAGTTGGTTTAGAGCCTCCTGTGTCCCTAACTACAGAGATATATTTTTGTTAGTGTCTTTATTCTGTTCTGTGCCACAGACAGACTGCAGCCAAAGGCCTCCCTATAAGGTGATCGCTCACGGGCCCTTCTGTGTGTTCAGGTTTATCCACTTAGACACAGTAGGGTTGTGTTGTGATATACTGCATTTTGCTATATGTCGTTAAGCGGCTCTTCCTTTATGAAGTCAGCCCAGTAGGGACGGTCTGGTCAGCCACTCTGCCTGCCTCCCGCCATGCTCTGGCGCGTCTGTCACGCTAACCAGCTGATTACGCAATAGAAGTGCCGCCTGATCACTTCATGGATTGACGCACAGGAATCATATACCGCCAAACAGTAATGTCAGCAACAGCTGGCTTCGCCATACGTACGCTCCTACTTAGCTGGGCAAGTCAGGTATCTCCGAAACGCATGAGGGTATCAGTGGAATAACGTTGTGCTGGAGCTCTGTCAAGAAAGTTAAATATATAATAAATCACAGAAAGGGTTCTCATTCCTTGGAGTATAACAGTGAAGGGATGAGGAAAGTTTAGGCTGACAACTCCCATTCGATAGTCTGTAATGCTGATGGGTTTTGGGGCAAGCTCCTCAATCAGAATTATAATTGGTGTTAAAACTATGTGAGTTATCACAATTATAGAATTCATCCCTCATTTGGAATCATCCAGAATTTTTTTGTTGTTGTTGACAACAGCTTTAAAATCTGCCTCTAACTTGTCGTTGTGCCTGTCAAAATCTCTTAATGGCGTGGTCCGCTTCCAAAATGAAGTGAAATCCAGACACACATGCAATCAATCAGCTTCAAAAAGTTTGTTTTTCATAGCCCTGACTTTTTGCAGGCGCAAAAAGAATAAGAGCTCTCATTCATGCTTTGACTGTTAATGCACTGGCCTTGTGAAGCTCTTTTCTGAGATGAGAATCTGTACCATCCGTTTTACTCATTATACATTCCGAGGTGAAGTCAGAAATGCACTGAACAGAGCACAAATAAGGATAGGTGCCAAATAGGTCTGTGAGAGAGACCACGAGTCTGCGTCTGCGTCTGTGTCTGTTTTTTTCATACGCACAGTAATGTTACAAGTGAAAGCCATCAATTTGCAACCATCACCACCAGCAAATAATGCCAGACTCCTCCTGGAAAGGCCAACTCCTCCTTTTCTTAAATGATATCAATAAACATAGGAAGTCGATTCAGAACTAATACGTGGCGTTTATATTAGAGTTAGAGAACAGACATTCTCCAGGTCAGGAACCAGATCCATTCTTTAACCCTTCACGGTCCTCCCCCGGTCGGTCCTCCCTCAGCCCCTGTGCTGAAGCCTGATCTTAGTCATTAAAGCAGGGTCCTTTCCATTTCCTCTCCGGCCGCGAGGATTACACCGCTGGCTGGCTCAGAGCAAAGAGTCCCTGATGGGCTGAACCCCCCCCTGCCCTCCTTCTCATCTATCCTGCGCCTCCCCCTCTCCTCCCCTCCAGACATCTGACAGAGGATCTCCCTGACTCACTCAGTACTTTTCAGAGCTGCCGTGGTGCTTCGTTTTCCATCATGGAAAGCACATTCGTTGCTGTTGTATTGAGCGAAGTAATTTGAACGTTTTTTGAATATCGATGGGACTGTCACTCTCAGTCTCACCCTGCTCAGATCAATGGTTTGTAATTACAAAATGTGCTCCTTTGCAGGGGACTGTGTTGAATCAAATGGATAGCGGACAGTGACGCAATTGACTCCAAGTGTACAGATGTAGGATCTTAATTTGATCACTCTGTTGAAGGATAACTTTCCTGCCATGCAGGAAATTTAAAACTTGTATTGTTTTTGAGGTTTAAAAAGGCTTCTGAAGTTTGTGATTTCCAGTTAGAAATGTCCATTTCCTGTTGCTGTAGGGTTATTTTCCTGCTGTAGCAAACTGGCTCAAATTAAGATCCACATCTGTAGTTGACTGACTGGATTTGTCTGCCTCTTTGCTTTGAGCAACCATTGGGTTTCTGGTCGAGTGCCAGATAGACCCTGAGGCATTTGGGCTGGGGCTGGACCACATGCGTTCCTCTATATAGACCTGCCAGTTCTCTCTGATCAACGCTCGCCTGTGGCCTCGGGGGCTAAGCAGGGTTTCTTTCTACCCCTGGTTTTTTTTACCCCTGGTTTTCTAATTAGAACCTTGTGGAATGGGTACTGATTCTAGGTTGGAAATGTTTTGCTGCAGAACACTGGTGATGGGAATATGTATCCCCTTCTCACTGCAAGGGATCTGTCTCTATCCACATCTGTTTGTTTTATATACAGAGCTATGTTTGTGTGTGTGTGTGTGTGTGTGTGTGTGCCTGTGTGTACGTGCATTCCTGTGTGTGTCTGTGTTTGTATACGTGTGTGAATATGCATGGGAATGGATTCAGAGCATATGCATTTTTGTGTGAACATTTATTTTCACTGTTTTTATGATTTACTTGTCGGTTCGTGCCGGAAGTATGGCATGTTAGTAGTGCAAACGCACACAGAGATTTTTCTCAGGCTTGTCAATCAGCGCTGACTTTATAGTGCTGAGATTACAATACCCTTTAGCCGTTCAACAACATAATGCCCATTTGTTCTCTGTCTATAAATCTCCATATTGACTGAGCCTAGTATCATGATGGATTGTGTCAGGGATCACTGAATGTCTCTCAGTGAAAGTGTTTAATACAGGTCAGATTCGACCATAGATGTAATACAGGTCAGTGGCGTGTATTCATGGATGCCAAGGAGAGCCAGGCCTCCCCCCCCAAAATACATACAGAATAATAAATGTTTCATCTCTCTGTGTTTCATTCATGTCCTTCAACTCACAAGAGGCAGAATGTATCTAACCGGAGAACGCATTCAAGTGAACTAAACAGCGCCACCCCCCTGTCTCCGTATGTGTAGCCCATGTATGCTGTCTGGTCAAAAAGAGTATAACATTGTTGCCGCCAGTAGTATTGAATGCAAGGGAAGCCAGCATTTGGCCTCCCTGGATGAAAGAAAAATGTAATAATAGCCAATCAGGGTTGAGCTAAACTGGGTGAGCTCAGCTGTGACTGGTCCTGAAGCACCAAAATAAAGTGTCAAGGGAAGCCAGATGACCTAAAACTTGAAATGTTGCATCTCGTTGTGTTGTTGTCCTCTGGTGGCCCTTTCCTAAATTAGCCATGGATGGAGATAGGGATTTGGACTTGTGGTTTTACTTAATTCTCCATACTGGCCAATGATCATATTATTATATTATATTATGATCCAACCATAAATTCATACATTGTGCCCCTGGCCTGAGAGAATGGAAGTTCAACAGATGTAGTAACGTTAGGCTAATGTTAAATAGCTGTCCTGGTGCTTTGTTGCCCATAAAAGGAAGTTAGGCTAGCAAGCAAGCATTTTAGCCAGTTAACCTAAGACAACATGAACTAAAAGTGTGTTTGACAGAGTAATCGACCATTTAGGCAACATGAAAGACAAAGATGGCGTTGGCGTTTTTATACTTGGGCACAGGGACTATGGTGGTCTGCTTAAAACATGTTGGTATTACAGACTCGAACAGGGAGAGGTTGAAAATGTCAGTGAAGACACTTGCCAGTTGGTCAGCGCATGCTCGAAGTACACGTCCTGGTAATCCGTCTGGCCCTGCGGCCTTGTGAATGTTGACCTGTTTAAGATCCATGGAGCAATCAGCCAGAGAGGTGGTTAAGGCACTGGATTCAGAATCTGGACAGCCTATACACAGTAGCCATGCTGCACCCTCGACAACTACTGTGATTATTATTATTTGACCATGCTGGTCATTTATGAACATTTGAACATCTTGGCCGTGTTCTGTTATAATCTCGCACTTTGAGATATCAGCTGATGTATGAAGGGCTATATAAATACATTTGATTTGATTTAAAGGTCTTACTCACGTCAGCTCCTGAGAGCGTGATCACACAGTCAACCGGAACAGCTGGTGCTCTCAACCATGTTTTAGTGTTATTTGCCTCGAAGCGAGCAGAGAAGTAGTTTTGCTCGTCTGGTAGGCTCGTGTCACTGGGCAGCTGATGACTGTGCTTCCCTTTGTAGTCTGTAATGGTCTGCAAGCCCTGCCACATCCGATGAGTGTCGGAGCCGGTGTAGTACGATTCGATCTTAGTCCTGTATTGACACTTTGCCTGTTTGTCGGGGGGCATAGCGGGATTTCTTATAAGCTTCCGGCAGCTCTAGCCTTTAGCTCAGTGCGGATGTTGCCTGTAATCCATGGCTTCTGGTTGGGGTATGTACGTACGGTCACTGTGGGCGTCATCGATGACGTTGTCATCGATGCACTTACTGATGAAGTCCATGACTGATATGGTGTACACCTTAATGCCATAGGAAGAATCCCAGAACATATTCCAGCCTGTGCCTGCAAAACATTCCTGTAGCTTAGCATCTGCTTCATCGGACCACTTTTTCATTGACAGAGTCACTGGTGCTTCCTGCTTTAATTTTTGATTGTAAGCAGGAATCAGGAGGATAGAATTATGGTCAGATTTGCCAAATGGACGGCTTTGTAAGCGTCTCTGTGTATGGACTAAAGGTGGTCTAGAATGTTTTCCCCCTCTGGTTGCACATTTAACATGCTGATAGAAATTTGGTAAAACCGATTTAAGTTTCACAGCATTAAAGTCCCCGGCCACTAGGAGTGCCGCCTCTGGATAAGCGTTTTCCTGTTTGCTTATGGCGGAATACAGCTCATTAAGTGTGATCTTAGTGCCAGCATCGGTCTGTGGTGGAATGTAGACAGCTACGAAAAATACAGATGAAAACTCTCTAGGTAGATAGTGTGGTCTACAGCTTATCATGAGATACTCTACCTCAGGCGAGCAAAACCTCGAAACTTCCTTAGATATCGTGCACCAGCTGTTGTGTACATATATGCATAGTCGACCACCCCTTGTCTTACCAGATGCCGCTGTTCTATCCTGCCGATACAGCGTAAAACCAGCCAGCTGTATGTTGATAATGTCGTCGTTCAGCCACGACTCCGTGAAGCATAAGATATTACAGTTTTTAATGTCCCGTTGGTAGTTTAATCTTCCCCGTAGGTCGTCGGTTTTATTTTCCAATGGTCGCACGTTAGCTAGAAGAACGGAAGGCAGAGGGGGTTTATTTGATCGCCTACGAATTCTCAGAAGGCAGCCCGACTTCTTTTTCTCCGTTGTCTCTTCACGCAAATGACAGGGATTTGGGCCTGTTCCCGGGCTCGTTAAAGGAAAAAAAGTTTGTGGTGAGTAATCGCTGTACTGATGTCCAGAAGTTATTTTTGGTCATAAGAGACGGTAGCAGCAACATTATGTACAAAATATTTTCTTCTTGTTCCCACGCTCAGATTGCTTCTTGAGCCTCTAACGAGAAGCACCGATGCAAATATGTCTTTATATTGGCTCTTTGTACCTCTTACGTCTCGCTTCACACTAATATGAATGCTTTCTGGAGGTGCTTTGATGCCAACTTCTTAGTTCTCTCAGAGCACCATACAAACCAGAGAAAGAAGAGATTGAGGTGACTGCAATTGTACTGCACCCAATGGCCTTCTACATCAGGAAGAAGTATATATCCTGCCTCTTAAAGCTGCTGCAGTACACCTCCTTGAGTTCAGTTTAAGACTTTCTTGCCGTGATAGAAGGGTCATTTTTCTCTGACAAGCTGTCCTTGTATGGGGTTGGCGTTTCCTTATGCAAGCATGGAAAAATATCCACTAGCCACTTGTTATTCGTTGCTCGTTCCTAAGGCTTCGGGTGTCAGTTATCCAGGCCAGGGGCTTAATTAAAGACTGCATGCGAGTGTCCATAATTCTACATTTGTTGACACTGCAGCTGGGTCCCTTTTCAGTACTAGCTCATCTTCGATAAAGCAAACAACTCTTAAACGTTACTATAAGAACCACTTTTATTTTCATAAGCTTCATTGTATTTTCATAAATGTATTCGATTCGGTAATACTTATTTGTTCTTATTATGGTGTATTCACAGTGTAATAAGTATTATATTGACTATTGTAGTCAGCTGCATTGCACTTTGTACAATACTTCGTTACCTTTGATTCAACTGAAGTGGTTCAACAGGAACAAGACTATTGTGGTATAACCAAACCATTTCCTTTGAGTGTAATCCATTGCATGACTGTAGTGAAGGATGGAGCCAAGCTGAATGGGTCACCCAAGGCTACTGTGTATAGGCTGTCCAGGTTCTGAATCCAGTGCCGTGACCACCTCTCTAGCTGATTGCTTCATGGATCTATGGATCCAACTCAATAAGCTAAGGGGTCAGAGAGCATAGAGTTTAGCTGTGATTCAGCCAACAGTTTTAACAAAAAGACATCCTCCTCGGCTTATCTAGATAATGCCTGTGTGTTTTCGTTCACCGCAAACTCATCCCTAATCCCAACAATCTCTGCTTCTACGTACGACACACACTACAAGAGGCTAGGATAAATGTTTTCCTAGAGAACCTCATCGCTGTGTCTAACACAATGCGTAGTCGACAGTGAGTCATATTATTTGTCATTTAAATGTCAGGAGACATTTAGGTGCAGCACGTATTGTATTATCGTCACGATGAATCCACACAAGAACATTGTTGTCTTTCTAAAGAAAAAAACTTGACATTTAGAAATTAGCCCCAATGAATTAGCCCCATGAATGATAATTATTTCTCGATCCAGTGTCTGATGATGATCAAGGTGATCCGATTGCGCTTCAGTCTACCATGAAAGAATGCCAAAGAAACTCTCTGGCTGTATACATTTGATATAAATCAGGAGACTTTCACAAGACTTTGTGAAGAAAAAAGCAGCAGCGTCTGACAGTGAGATAGAAAACCGGTGAAGGTCAGAGCTGAATCTCAGTCAGGTGTGGTCTGGCTGGCGTGCTTGGCAGACATACTCAGCTGGCTGGGATACTGAGAGGCCAGAGTGGAGCAGCAGTCGACCCACAGAGCACTGACAACAATGGCAAGGCTGACTGGGGGGATGGACCGGGGGGAGAAGGGAAAAGTGCACGAGGAGATATTAGAACCAGATGTCTGAAGAAACTCTGGGCCATGCAGCCAGGCAGACTGTCTCCCTCTGCCTCCCTCCCTCCACACACACACCAGCCCAATATCGCTTTGTTCCCCAAACAGGGAGGACAGGGGTAAGATAAAGTATCTTGGGAAAAAAGAGACCGAGCTCCTCAGCCATGTGCAGAGAGATACTGAAGCCCCCATCACTCCTTCTCTACATCTGTCTATTCGCTCCCATTCACCCTCTCTCTCACACTCTCTCTCTCTCTCCCTCTCTCCAGTCTAGTCCAGACTACTGTCCTGGGAGCTACCCGGGGGTAATGGGGAAATAAATAACTCTGAAATAATACGTATTCTCTTGCTTTGCATTTCGCCCCTCGATGCTCAAGTGATTCAAATTAGAACCATTTGTGCCTGGGCTCCTGTACTCCCCAAACTCTAGGAGGTGCTGACCTGAATGAGCATTGCCTCCACTTTACTATCTGTGAGACATTGCCTAGAGGAACCCCCATAGCGTGTTGTCTTTTCAGCTTCGACACTGAAAACTACAGAGCCTGCTGAATGCCAATTAACTGCTCTCCATTTCCTTTCCTTTCCACCCTAGAGTGTGATTTAACCTGCGAATTGAGCTGTAGTATGCAGATTGGAAATTAAGCAGCCATACATGCAAATGGAAAAGGGTCTTGAAACGGAATCAGAACTTCTGTGTTCTGTATATGTACAAGTACAAGGCTGTTCAGTGTCAGGCAGATGAGTGATGGCTCATTATGTGAGGTTCAGATCCACAGCAGACGGGTTGCATTCATCATTTTGCTAACTTAGCTAGCCAACATACATTTCGAGAAAACAAGTTATATTAAGTGGCTAGCTAGCTAGTGTTAGTCACTTTTGGTGGTCAATGAGACTGAGCACTAGCTAACCAGCTGAGCTAGCAAACAATTCAACAAAAGTATAATTTCGGATTTGAAAAATACTCCAACAACAGGCGTTGCATTTCAGGAATCAATGTAGCAAGTACTCCTCGTGCACTGTTCCGTTATTTAGCATTTTTGTTTTATAAATAAGAAAAGGCTCAGTTTATGCCATAGCCCTCATTGGCTTTCATCTGAATTTATCGAGGTGTCGGACTTGACGACAGTTGCTATCCATTGGAGAGCTGTGATTGGTTGAACTAAATTCTGAGTCAATTTCTTTATAGTATCGAGTACATGCCTAGAGGAGCTATATGGACAACATCATTGACTTTCTAACACTTTAGGCACACCTCAAGATATTATAAACAACAGGTCTATATGAGCCAGGCAAGAAATCAAATCAAATGTTATTGGTCACATACACATATTTAGCAGATGTTATTGGTCATATACACGTTTAGCAGATGTTATTGGTCACATACTTGGTCACATACACATATTTAGCAGATGTTATTGGTCATATACACGTTTAGCAGATGTTATTGGTCACATACTTGATCACATATAAATATTTAGCAGATGTTATTGCGGGTGTAGCGAAATGCTTGTGTTCCTAGCTCCAACAGTGCAGTAATATCTAACAATTCACAACAATACACACAAATCTCAAAGTAAAATAATTAAGTTAAGAAATATATAAATATTAGGATGAGCAATGTCGGAGTGGTATTGAATAGAATACAGTATATACATATGCAATGAGTATGAGTATGAGTAAAACAGTATGTAAACATTATTAAAGTGACCAGTGTTACATTATTAAAGTGACCTGTGATTCCATGTCTATGTACATAGGGCAGCATCCTCTAAGGTGCACGGTTGAGTAACCGTGTGGTAGTCGGCTAGTGACAGTGACTAAGTTCAGGGCAGGTTACTGGGTGGAGACCAGCTTGTGATGGCTATTTAACAGTCTGATGGCCTTGAGATAGAAGCTGTTTTTCAGTCTCTCGGGCCCAACTTTGATGCACCTATACTGACCTCGCCTTCTGGATGATAGTGAGGTGAACAGGCCGTGGCTCAGGTGGTTGATGTCCTTGATGATCTTTTTGGACTTTCTGTGACATCGGGTGCTGTAGGTGTCCTCAGTAATGATGGACGTATATGCACGCTCAATATTGATACAACACAGACTTATTGAAAGATAGGTATTGGATTTGCATACTACAGTAATTACATTGACTCATTGGGGCTATGATCATCCATTATTTTTTTCTCCACCTTACCAACTGTTTTTCAGTTCCTAGCCGGTTGCTGATTCATTCAATGAAATATTTTCTCTGGGTCTTTAGGGTCAAACATGTGCTCCTAAAACCTTATCTCGCAGTTTATTGTATTGAAACACAAAGAGCCAGTAAGAACGAGTAGGACGAGTCCCTGGATTATTAGAAAATGTAGACCAATCTCTCTCTCTCCTCCCTATTCATTTCAGTTCAGGCAGTTATTTGGACGGGCCGTGTATATAAGGCGGGGATCCGCGGTTTGTGTTGCTAAATCCTGCTAAATTACTTCCTGGATAAAAGACTGGAGAACAATGGCTGGTAGAACCAGATGTGGGGGCTAGCTGGCTAATAAATCCTCTTGGAAGAGAATTTCTGTAACTGGGCTCTGTTACCTCAGGCTCTGACACTATGTATCACTGCTACGACCGGACCTCGTTTCCCACGTAGGTGTGGCTACTACCAGGCACTCTACTGGAGCGGTGGTCCGTGCTGTCTGCTTTTAGGGTGGTCCATACAAAATGCCTGTCTGACTTGATGGGGGTGTTTTTTCCCCCCCTTCTATACATTGGGATATTTGGCATCAGCCTTATACTTTTTTAGGGGCCAACCCAATGGGCACACACTGGTTGAATCAATGTTGTTTCCATGTCATTTCAATGAAATGATGTTGAACCAACATAGAATAGACTTTGAATTGTTGTCTGTGCCCAGTGGGAAGGTCACCTCGAGTCAGAATGCTTGTCTTAGTCATGCACACCATATAAAACAACAAGGCAACAGTAAACATGTCATCCCCCACAAATGATGGGGGATGACTGGTAACTGGTTCCACAGCCTTTTTAAGTCAGTGTTACCCGAACGTAACATTTTTAGTTGGCCCAAACTTGAGAAAACTTCCCGTCAACTTAAAATGATGTGTTTGCTCAACTTGTTTCATGTTCAATCAACTATGAATAAAGTAATTCATATTTGACATGTCCTCACCTGGGTTTTCAACTCACAATCTCTTGGTTAACGGCATACCGATCTTCCTGCTGCTGATTTCACCTGTATTGCTTCACTTTGCACTTCAAAGTAAATCTAAGCTCTGTTAAAAGTACACTCAAGAAAAACTACTGAATGTATAATAGTGATAAGGAGTAACATTAAAAAAATTGTATTATGCCCCACCAACATTAGACAACTAACTATACAGAAAACCCTAAAATTAAGTCAATCAAATCAATGATGAGAGAATAGCAGGAAGGTCAGAATGCAGTGAATCAAGAGGTTGTGAGTTCAAATCCCAGGTGAGGACATGTGCAGTCGTAATTACAGTATAAATGAACATACACAATGTAATCATGCATGTCAATGTGTTTCAAATAGGTTGAAGACATTGAATGTTAAAAGTCATTGTTGTGTGTGTAACCAGTTGCACAGCCTTTCTTAGTTAAGATGGCCAAATAATAATGTATAGTTGAATGAACAGGTTGAGCAAACACATCATTTTAAGTTCACTGAATTTTTGTCTAAGTTTTCTAATGTTTTGGGCAAACAACATTTTTTAAGGTCAGGTCACACTTGGAGCAAAAAGCTGAGTAAACAAAAAAAAGCTGGAACCAGTAACTTAATAGCAATTAGTTGAAACAACTATATATTGTTTTAAAGTGCACATCAAAAAAATGATATTGTTGACTCTTTTACTCTACAGGGAAATCAAAAACAGTACCCCTACTTCAACTGTGTCGTAATAACAAGCAATTTTCCCCAACAGTCTTCCCCACAGTTACCTTAGGGGTTTGTTGTCCTATATTACACCAGAATATACAGGCGTAGCTGCTTGGGACTAACTTACCTTAACCTTTCAATAACCTAGAACCAATTTAGGGTAGTGCTGGGTATATACAGTGCTTTCGGAATGTATTCAGACCCCTTGACTTTTCCACATTTTGTTATGTTACTGCCTTATTCTAAAATAATTTAGAGTTTTTTCCCCTTCATCAATCTAAACACAACACCCCATAATGACAAAGCAAAAACAGGTTTTTAGATTATTTTGCAAATGTATTAAAAAATAAAAACGGAAATATAACATTTACATAAAATAAATATTCAGACCCTTTACTTAGTACTTTGTTGAAACACCTTTGGCAGCGATTACAGCCTCGAGTCTTCTTGGGTATGACGCTACAAGCTTGGCACACCTGTATTTGGGGAGTTTCTCCCATTCTTCTCTGCAGATCCTCTCAAGCTCTGTCAGATTGGATGGGGAGCGTCGCTGCACAGCTATTTTCAGATCTCTCCAAAGATGTTCGATCGAATTCAAGTCCGGGGTCTGGCTGGGCCACTCAAGGACATTGAGACTTGTCCCGAAGCCACTCCTGCGTTGTCTTGGCTGTGTGCTTAGGGTTGTTGTCCTGTTGGAAGGTGAACCTTCGCCCCTGTCTGAGGTCCTGAGCGCTCTGGAGCATGTTTTCATCAAGGACCTCTCTGTACTTTGCTCTGTTCATCTGTCCCTCGATCCTGACTAGTCTCCCAGTCCTGCCGCTGAAAAACATCCCCACAGCATGATGCTGCCACCACCATGCTTCAGCGTAGGGATGGTGCTATGATTCCTCCAGACGTGACGCTTGGCATTCAGGACAAAGATTTCAATCTTGGTTTCATCAGACCAGAGTATCTTGTTTCTCATAGTCAGAGTCCTTTAGGTGCCTTTTTGGTAAACTCTAAGTGGGCTGTCATGTACCTTTTACTGAGGAGTGGCTTCCGTCCGGCCACTCTACCATAAAGGCCTTATTGGTGGAGTTCTGCAGAGATGGTTGTCCTTCTGGAAGGTTCTCCCATCTCCGCAGAGGATCTCTGGAGCTCTGTCAGAGTGACCATTGGGTTCTTGGTCACCTCCCTGACCAAGGCCCTTCTCCCCCGATTGCTCAATTTGGCCAGGCGGCTAGCTGTAAGAAGAGTCTTGGTGGTTCCAAACTTCTTTCATTTAAGAATGATGGAGGCCACTGTGTGCTTGGGGACCTTCAATGATGCAGACATTGTTTAGTACCCTTCCCCAGATCTGTGCCTCGACACAATCCTGTCTTGGAGCTCTACCGACAATTCTTTCGATCTCATGGCTTGGTTTTTGCTCTGACATGCACTGTCAACTGTGGGACCTTATATAGACAGGTGTGTGCCTTCCCAAATTATGTCCAATCAATTGAATTTACCACAGGTGGACTCCAATCAAGTTGTAGAAAACATCTCAAGGATAATCAAAGAAAACAGGATACACCTGAGCTCAATTTCGTGTCTCATAGCAGGGTCTGAAAGGGTCTGAATACTTATGTAAATAAAATAAGGTATCTGTATTTATTTTTGAAATAACTGTGGCAATTTTTTAAATTTAAATTGATTTAATCAATTTCCGAATAAGGCTGTAACATAACAAATTGTGGGAATAGGGAATGGGTCTGGATACTTTCCAAATGCACTGTAGTTGGCTATAACCCAGCACGGAAATGTTCTAAGATGGTTTGAGGTTATTGGGGGTAAGGAAGAAGTTTGTCACAAGCAGCCTCAAATTTGAAGGACTGTTAAGGTCTGCAAAGATCTCACATCTGTGGATGTAATCACTTTCTGGTCCAGGGGTCATTGTATGTCTGCCTTTCTAAAGGGTTGCTCTCTCTCTCTTGCTCACTCTCTCTCTCCTTCCACTGGGCATACACTGGTGAATCAACATTGCTTCAATGTCATTTTCCAAACTATTGTGATGTGGAACACATTTGGATTTGCTTAAAGTCATCAACCAGTACTGTTTTCATCTAATTTCAACCAGATTTGTAAACATTTAAATTAGGATAAAACCTCAATTTAAAGGGGAATTTCGCCCTGGGGGAATCTGGGCTTGCTTTCATCATGTCTGAGACATTTCTAGGACAGTGAGATGTGTTTCACACATAATTGCCTAGGAGGAAGGCAGGTCTGGGCTTCGTGTGCTGAATGAAACACCCTATGACAGTTTGTTAGCAAATGTAAAACATCAGCAACTGTAAATAATTGTACTAGCTAGCTATGTAACATCATTGATGAGGGTTGACATTGGTTATGATCGTGACCTTGGATGCATTTAAAATCTCACAATATTATAGGCATAACGCAGGATTGGAATCCTAACAGATGTAAATAATAAGTATTGCATATCCAGCAAGCTAGCTAGCTAAGTTTACTAGCAAACAGTGATGAGAAACAATAATACAAATATTTACTATTGTAAATCTCTAAAACTGCAGCTGGTTCAACCATAAAAAAATATTTGCCTAAGCATACTTTCTGCCTACATACCTAAGTATATTTGTATGGTCTGGTCACTTTGCAAAGGTTGAGGGTTATGCCATATTTCATTCTATTAGTAGGCTAGATGTTGTTGTAAATGTAATGTATGTGCCTGTGCACATGTATGCATGTTCAACTAGTCTACCCTAATGTTGATGTTATGCTGGCACGGTTCATTCTTGAGTGGATTCTAGATACAGAAACAGAATTCCTTTGCTTGTGTGTCATTGTAGCAGAGCTGTTCCTGTGAACTGTATCCCTTTCAAGAGATTAGACATTATGCTGGATTTCAAGCAGATGACTCATGAGGAGCTGAATGGCAGTTTGATCATGACAACACTCCTCCCACAGCTTTACAAGTATTGCCTGAACATTACTGCACTGCTCATACTGTATTTTCTTACTGTATGTTTCTTTGTGAATGGCAATTTCATCATGACCACCAGTTCTCTTAGCTACAGATTGTTACACCAGATAATGAGATTTAACCAAATGTTTTTGGTATCCATTCCTGGGAGTTACAGGATAGTTTTGTTGTAGCTCAGAGAATTTCCGTCTTGATTTGATATCTTTCAGTGTGCCTCGATAGTTTCTGTCCGACAATCTTGTTGTGCTCCATAACCGCAAGGTGTGTCCGCTCCCTCGTGCTCATGTAACAAAAACGCCGCCACTCTGGGGTATTTTTCAGTAGAGCACTGTGGAATGACTCCAGATAACATGAGTTTTAAAAAGAGACACAGGTAAAAAGAGAAGATGGGTAGACTGAATTGATTACATGATCTGGAAGGTACTCTGTGGTCCTCAGGTTACCTCTAACCACCAGTAACCCCATAACACAAACCATACAAACGCTACCCAATTCATGTTCATTCCATGCTTACTGTTAATTGGGCTATCTTAGTCGTCAGCTTGTGAATATTTCTGCCAACTTACTGTCACCTTGGGCAGAGCGAGAGGTTGGAAGCACAAGCTGGTACCATCTACAACAAAACACACAACAATGCACAATTGAACCACCCCACTAATTGTATTGATCACTTTTAGACTGGCTAGCTTATCACACATAACATGGACATTTCAATATTGTCAGCTTGCTGTTATCTAACTAGCACAAGATTGCTAGCCACCGGAGACTGGCTGAGAACCAACTAACCAACTATAGACGATTTATACACATTCATTGCTACCAACACGCAGAGAGTGAGTTAGCTATATCGACAAGTCTATTTTTTAGTAACGGAGTGTTTTCCAAACAATAGATGGAATAGATGGCTACCAGATTGAGTTCCTCTTATTTGCTAACGTTTGCTAGCTTACGTTAGCTAGCGTCAGTCAAAGGTAGAACGAACAAACATGTTCACTCTGCTGCTGAAGGTAACTACCAGTCTAGCAATGACTACCATGGCATAGGCGAAATTGATTGACAGTGTGTATGCAAAAAATATACACTATATATACACAAAAGTATGTGGACACCCCTTCAAATTTGTGGATATGGCTATTTCACCCACACCCATGGCTGACAGGTGTATAAAATAGAGCACAAAGCCATGCAATCTTCATAGACAAATATTGGCAGTAGAAGGCCCATACTGAAAAGCTCAGTGACTTTCAACATGGCACCTTCATAGGATGCCACTTTTCCAACAAGTCAGTCAGTCAAATTTCTGTCCTGCTAGAACTGCCCCAGTCAATTGTAAGTGCTGTTATTGTGAAGTGGAAACTTGTAGGAGCAACAAAGGCTCAGCTGCGAAGTGGTGGGCCACACAAGCTCACAGAACGGGAACGCAGACTGCTGAAGCGAGTAGCGCGTAAAAATCATCTGTCCTCAGTTGCAACACTCACTACCGAGTTCCAAACTGACTCTGGAAGCAACGTCAGCACAATAACTATTTGGTCGGGAGCTTCATGAAATGGGTTTCCATGGCCGAGCAGCCGCACACAAGCCTAAGATCGCCATGTGCAATGCCAAGCATCGGCTGGAGTGGTGTAAAGCTCGGCGACCATCTATGGAGTGATGAATCACGCTTCACCATCTGGTAGTCCTATGTACAAATCTGGGTTTGGCAAATACCAGGAGAACACTACCTGCCCAAATGAAGTGCCAACTGTAAAGTTTGGTGGAGGAGGAATAACGGTCTGGAGCTGTTTTTCATGATTCGGGCAAGGGCCCTTCGTTCCAGTGAAGTGAAATCTTAACGCTACAGTATACAATGACATTCTAGACGATTCTGTGCTTCCAACTTTGTGGCAACAGTTTGCGGAAGGCCCTTTCCTGTTTCAGCATGACAATGCACCCGTGTACAAAGCGAGGTCCATACAGAAATAGTTTGTCAAGTTTATCGGTGTGGAAGAACTTAACTGGCCTGCACAGAGCCCTGACTTCAACCCCATCAGACACCTTTGGGATGAATTGTTATGCCGACTGTGAGTCTGGCCTCATTGCCCAACATCAGTGCCCGATCTTACTAATTATCTTGTGGCTAAATGGAAGCAAGTCCTCGTAGCAATGTTCCAACATCTAGTAGAAAGCCTTCCCAGAAGAGTGGAGGCTGTTATAGCAGCAAAGAGGGACCAACTCCATATGCAAAAAATTGTCTGGGTAGCCATTTGATTAGCTGTTCAGGAGTCTTATAACATGGGTGTAGAAGCTGTTTAGAAGCCTCTTGGACCTAGACTTGGCGCTCCGGTACCGCTTGTCGTGCAAATCTTTTCAGTCTCCTGAAGGGGAATAGGTTTTGTCGTGCCCTCTTGACGACTGTCTTGGTTTGCTTGGACCATGTTAGTTTGTTGGTGATGTGAACGCCAAGGAACTTGAAGCTCTCAACCTGCTCTACTACAGCCCCGTCGATGAGAATGGGGGCGTGCTTGGTCCTCCTTTTCCTGTAGTCCACAATCATCTCCTTTGTCTTGATCACATTGAGGGAGAGGTTGTTGTCCTTGCACCACATGGTCAGGTCTCTGACCGCCTCCCTATAGGCTCTCATCGTTGTCGGTGATCAGGCCTACCACTGTAGTGTCATCAGCAAACTTAATGATGGTGTTGGAGTCGTGCCTGGCCTTGCAGTCATGAGTGAACAGGGAGTACAGGAGGGGACTGAGCACGCACCACTGAGGGGCCCCTGTGGTGAGGATCAGCATGGCGTATGTGTTGTTACCTACCCTTACCACCTGGGGGCCGGCACATCAGGAAGTCCAGGATCCAGTTGCAGAGGGAGGTGTTAGGTTCCAGGGACCTTAGCTTAGTGATGAGCTTTGAGGGCACTATTGTGTTGAACGCTGAGCTGTAGTCAATGAATAGAATTTTCACATAGGTGTTCATTTTGTCCAGGTGTGAAAGGGCAGTGTGGAGTGCAATAGAGATTGCATCATCTGTGGATCTGTTGGGGCATTATGCAAATTAGGTGGGTCTAGGGTTTCTGGGATAACGGTGTTGATGTGAGCCATGGCCAGCCTTTCAAAGCACTTCATGGCTACAGACGTGAGTGCTACGGGTCGGTAGTCATTTAGGCAGGTTACCTTAGTGTTCTTAGGCACAGGGACAATGGTGGTCTGGTTGAAACATGTTGGTATTACAGACTCAGACAGGGAGAGGTTGAAAATGTCAGTGAAGACACTTGCCAGTTGGTCAGCACATGCTTGGAGTACATGTCCTGGTAATCCGTCTGAATGTTGACCTGCTTAAAGGTCTTACTCACATTGGCTGCGGAGAGCATGATCAAATAGTCGTCCGGAACAGCTGATGCTCTCATGCATGTTTCAGTGTTACTTGCCTCGAAGCGAGCATAGAAGTTATTTAGCTCGTCTGGTAGGCTCGTGTCACTGGGCAGCTCTGGGCTGTGCATCGCTTTGTAGTCTGTAATAGTTTGCAAACCTTGCCACATCTGACGAGCATCGGAGCTGGTGTAGTACGATTCGATCTTAGTCCTGTATTGACACTTTGCCTGTTTGATGGTTCGTCGGAGGACATAGTGGGATTTCTTATAAGCTTCCGGGTTAGAGTCCCGCTCCTTGAAAGCGGCAGCTCTACCCTTTAGCCTAGTGCAAATGTTGCCTGTAATCCATSGCTTCTGGTAGGGGTATGTACGTACAGTCACTGTGGGGACGACATCCTCGATGCACTTATTGATAAAGCCAGTGACTGATGTGTACTCCTCAATGCCATCGGAGGAATCACAAAACATATTCCAGTCTGTGCTAGCAAAACAGTCCTGTAGCTTAGCATCTGCTTCATCTGACCACTTTTTTATTGATCTAGTCACTGGTGCTTCCTGCTTACATTTTTGCTTGGAGGATAGAATTATGGTCAGATTTGCCAACTGGAGGGCGAGGGAGAGCTTTGTACACGTCTGTGTGAGTGGAGTAAAGGTGGTCTAGAATTGTTTTCCCTCTGGTTGCACATTTAACATGCTGATAGAAATTAGGTAAAACTGATTAAAGTTTCCCTGCATTAAAGTCCCCGGCCACTAGGAGCGCCACCTCTAGATGAGCGTTTTCCTGTTTGCTTATGGAGGTATAAAGCTCATTGAGTGCGGTCTTAGTGCCAGCATCGGTTTGTGGTGGTAAATAGACAGCTATGAAAAATACAGATGAAAACTCTCTAGGTGGATAGTGTGGTCTACAGCTTATCATGAGATACTCTACCTAAGGCGAGCAAAACCTTGAGACTTCCTTAGATATCGTGCACCAGCTGTTGTTTGTATATATATGCATAGGCCCCTGCCCTGTGTCTTACCAGAGGCTGCTGTTCTGTCCTGCCGATAGAGTGTATAACCCGCCAGCTGTATGTTCTTAATGTCGTCGTTCAGCCACGACTCGGTGAAACATAAGATATTACAGTTTTTAATGTCCCGTTAGTAGGATATACGTGCTTTCAGTTCTTCCCATTTATTTTCCAGCAATTGAACGTTAGCTAACAGGACGGAAGGCAAAGGCAGATTAGCCACTCGCCGCGTGATCCTCACAAGGCACCTTGATCTTTTTCTGAGAACTCTCAGTTTCTTTCTCCAGCGAATGCCGGGGATCTGGACCTGGTCGGGTGTCTGTGGTATCTCCCTCCCGTCCGACTCATTGAAGAAAAACTTGTTTAATCTGAGGTGCGTAATCGCAGTTCTGATGTCCAGAAGCTCTTTTCGGTCATAAGAGACGGTAGCAGCAACATTATGTACAAAACAAGTTATGAACAATGCGAAAAAACAAACCAAATAGCATGGTTGGTATATGACGGGTAATGCACCTCAGTGAGCGAGTCTACCATCTAGTTGGCCACCTCTACATACCCTGCTTAGCTTTGTAAGCGGTGTTCTTTTCACCTGAGCTATCATGTCAACACATTTAGACAGCTTCCATACTAATTTATGTGCCTACCTAAATAACATTGAATAGTTTAAAGTAGCCCTTTTAACTTTTCTTACACAAGCTGTATGTGAAAGTCCATTCAGAGTGAGGTTGCGTTTATGTCGGCCACATTGATGATTTGCCCAAAGGACACCATCATTACAATGTGTAGCTAGATATACTATCATTCATCTATGGTTGATTGGATCTTTGGAAGTTTGGAAGTACTTATCACTAGC
Organism: Salvelinus sp. IW2-2015; assembly: GCF_002910315.2. Taxonomy (NCBI): domain Eukaryota; kingdom Metazoa; phylum Chordata; class Actinopteri; order Salmoniformes; family Salmonidae; genus Salvelinus; species Salvelinus sp. IW2-2015. Next base: position 13,823,394 of record NC_036876.1, read on the forward strand.
CCTATAAATACGATAATATTTTTGTATTTATTTTTTATGCTTCTATGTGGAATTGTCAATGCAATTTCCACGTATACAGAGTTCTGATAATTATGTTGAAATCAGACTGATGTAACAACCTGTTAGTCAGGTTAAGTCAATGTGTTTAAGATGAAGTTTTACCCAAATTTCAATGTTTACGACACTGGTTGAAATTAGATTAAAATAGTACTGGTTGATGACTTTTTATAAATCCAAAAGGTGTTTCCCATGTGGATTCCATGTCACAATAGGTTGACAAATGAAAGCGTGCCCAGTGGGCTTCCGTCTCTCTCTCCCTCCCTCCAATGGGCAGCAGCAAGGCGTAGTTGCAGTCGTGCGGCAGAATTTTTAATAAACAAGTTCCCAGCCACCAAAACAACATTATCATAAGACAAAAGGTGATTTAAAATGTTGTAATTAAAAAATGGGTGTTACAGCTGCTGCTCAGGGAGTTAAAAACAATTGTCTGGATCGTAATGGCTGCAGTCTTGGTTTAATTCCAACTCTGACACCTCAAGCGGTCAGGCCAGCCCTGGTTATTTTTTGACATCCGGAAGGCTCAGCTCTTTTTGAAGGTGGTATTATTGGGTGAAGTATTTTGTAATTTGTGCTTTCTATTGTGAAGAAGTTTAATTTGGATAGAAGGACATGCAAGCAAGAACGCACTTACACACTATAAATCTCGATAAGTTCTGTAAACATTTTTTGTTAAGGAAACCAGTTACCTCAAAGATTTTACGTTAACAAACTTAAAAGTAAGGAACACCTAATCCTTTTGAATTACTTGTAGTTAACCTAATGGTTTTATGCAAACTCCATTTTTTCAACCTTCATTTCATACATTTTTTATTGCTGCATATTTACATTTAAGTCATTTAGCAGATATTGAATTGCTATGCTTTAACTGTACTCAACTTCATTGAGTAGTGCAATAGTCATAACTCAAAATATTTACTTCAATGAAACGCAAAAACGGATTACCTCGATTTAGTTAGGTACTATTAACTCAAAACGTACCAAACCATACTATATTCTTAGTACACACAACTCAGTCAGTCCATTTTCCGACATTCAAGGAATCTTTACTAAGGCTTGAATAATATAAAAACAATAATATAGATTACTATAAATCAAATATAGTGTATAGAATAAAAAAGTAAGTAAACAATTTAAAATGGTCTTGACAACTCAAACCCGACTTCAATATTCCTATGTCTGTGTATTAAACTTTACAAAATGCCTGCCTCCATCACAATAAACGAATGTGACACTAACCAGGTGTGACACTAACCACCTTTTTATGCGAGTAATGTTGACAAAACGAAATACACTAGGTGACAAGGTGGGATCTTTTTGTGTCGGTAAAAGAAAATTATGCAAGATTTGTCAGTGGAAACGCTTTTATGTGCAAATATTCATATAATAATCAACATCTATGTAAACCTGGAGTCACGCATAACCAAAAATCAATACTGCCTGATGACTGGGGTTTACTGAGGGCTACATGATGGGAGAGTAATTAGGGTGATGATGAAGTCCCAGGTGTGCTTAACGATGGGGAGCACATGTGCGCAATTTGGGTTGCCAGGACCGGTGGGCCGATCGAGCTCGAGTAGACGTGACAAATGCGATGATGTGTTGTGTGATCCTCCCAATAGACTCGTCGGGAAAACATGCAGTTTATTAGGCTACAGATTAAATAAATATTGACGAAATTCACAGGGTGGTGAAAGTGCAAGGTGATGAGCTTGATGATCCTTTCCAGTAAATACAGAGGGTCTTATTCTGGTGACGTGATCATCGATGCCTGGTTACCGTTTGACAGATAAAAATAATCTTGCTCTTTTGTCCATAATAATCTCATTATGTAGGCTATACGTGCGAGCACGTGCCAATACCGGCGTGGGCACTCTCTCTATACGACACATTTTTTTTGAAAACCATCAGTAAAGTTGAAAATGCATTGGAAACCCATTTAACTTTTATTTTTTTAAAGGTATATTAGAATTGAACTGCAAAATGTATTTTTATGTGCACTACTTCATCACGCACAGCCTTTAATCCGAAACAGGTCAAGTTGATGGAAATCTCTGGTGTGTTTCCATCAAATTGTTTTCATGTAGATTTTATAATACTCACATGAAAATCTGTCCAGTTGGATGGAAACCTAGCTAGTGTCAATTATGGACAGCCGTGATAGAAAAAAAACAACTTATATTACATTCATGTCAGAACATACGTTCCAGCTTTATTTCAAGTGCATACCAAATCTCAACTCTCGCTTAACTCCACTAAGCATTCCACATCGTTTGCAGCTGACTGACAGCGGCAGTACAGAAAGAGCCATCTCTGTTTCTATTGAGTTCTACTGAAGAGCAGAACAGCTCTAAAAATGTGTGTGGTCAAAAATAACACCCACTGGACGTGGTTTAGGTCAGACATCAATAAAATGAAAGGAAAACATTTATAACTTCGAAAGAATGTAGGGTTTTCTATTGGAAACATTGTCTGTTTGAGGCTATACAGCGATTAACAAGACAATGATGGGACAATGTGGAGCCACACATTAACTCTTGTGTGGTGTTCGGGTCTGTGGGACCCATTTTCAATGTTTACTTAAATAAAAATGATACAAATAATTTTTTTCAACCTGAGACTCATTGGCCTTGGCTCATTTTCTGTGAAGAACATATAAAATAACACATTGAGTGCACACCGTGCATGCCCTACGCATTTATATTAAATATGTGGTGTTCGGGTCCAATGGACCCGAAGGTAATAAGTGTGTATGTAAGTGAAAGCAAGTAAAAATGAAACAAAAAGGTTTGCTGTGTGCCTTCACTCGGTCTTCCTCCTCCCTGGGCCTGCTGTTTAAACATAGCACCAAGAACCTGTCTGTCTCCTGGTTTTCTCGCAGTCTTTACCCGTTGTAGTGTGTGAAACTACACAATGTCATGCGGGAACCTGCACAATGTTATTACAACACATTATTTCGATACATTATTGATAAAGGAATTTATATGTTTAAAGTAATGACTAAAGGATTCCACCCTGAAATCATTTAATTGTATGAAATGTGTTAGAGTCATAATTCCATAATGTGTGACTAGACCATTGTGTTACTATGTAGCAATGTGAGAGTTGAGACAAAGGTCAACTGAACTACAGATGACCTTGTTGTAACTCTGAAAACTGACAACAGGAAAGAGGGCCCTTGCAAGAGGAACGACGAGAAACTGCCAAGGCAGGTAGAAAAGTGATAAAACTGTGTGTGTGTGTAAGTAGGTGGGGGTGGGAGTTATAAAATGACTGTTTTTGCATTTTTGACTTCAGAACGTTCTCTGAATAAAGAACTAACCTATTGCAGACTGGGGGCTTTGTCTAATTCTTCATTAACCAGGGTCTTACAAACGTCTGGGAATTGGTCAAAGCTATAGTGATAGTTGAGTTCAACTATTGGGATCAAAATTCTTGTGACAATTTTTTTTTTTAAACAGCCAGGTGCAAATTGGGGGAGGGACACAACAAATAAACTAAGTGTTTTCATCCTTCTAGATTGCAACTGGTAGCAACAAGAAGAAGCACTGCGATGTGTGTGGACCCAAGAAGGACAGGAAGACACAGTACACATGCATCATGTGCAAGAAATACATTTGCAGCACACACACAGTAAAACTCTGTCCCTCATGTGGTGTGTAGACCGGCCTTAATTTGTGTTCAATGGGGCTCATTTATCATTTCCATAAAATACTGTAAGTAAAATTTGTCCTTCCAATGTGTTCAGTTCAAATCAATAAACATCCAAGTGATGAAAACCTTGTTTCATTTATATTCATTCAAGATAAAAACATGATTTATTTACACCCATGTCTTGATTACATAGATTTTTGTTTATTGATAAATGTGATCTAGCAGAGGTAGATGGCAAATATTAACCATGTATGCTGTCTATATTGCTTGTAATTGATAAAAGTCAACATCTAAGCATTAAGTATTTTTACGTAAATTGCTCTGGCTGTTTGGTTTCAAAAACCCAATAATGTCGCGGGTCCATCAGACCCGCAAACATTGGACGAATAGCAAAAACATGAACAACACACAAGGGGTTAAAGACAGATCTATAAGAAAGGTCTTGCAGCCATCTAAGGACATGAGTTGGAGATAACGTCTACAACAGACCCATGCATCATGCTCTTGTTCCATTGGCATACAGGTGAACAAACTTGAGATGTTAACAGTTAAGCGTGTATGCAGGAAATACTTAACATTCCAGGTCTTGAGAAATCCTCACGAAGGTAGATGGGGAGACGACGAAGGGAAGCAGTACACCTGGTGTTCACATCAAGTTGCTCCTTTTAAGAGTCACACACACACGGTTCAGAGCAATTAAAAAAATATATAGCTTGTCTATAGTCATGCATTCTTATGGTGAATATGATCAAATTAATGTTTGAATGCTCAAATTGGTATTCCTTGTTAATAAGCTACATGGAGATCATAGATCCTTAAGATGCTCACCATAGCCTCTGTTTCATGGCCTAATCAGCTCTTCAGATTAAAAAAAAATATATATATTTCACCTTTATTCAACCAGGTAGGCCAGTTGAGAACAAGTTCTCATTTACAACTGCGACCTGAACAAGATAAAGCAAACAGTGCGACACAAACAACAACACAAACAACAACAACACATGGAATAAACAAACATACAGTCAATAATACAATAGAAAAAGTCTATAGACAGTTTGTGCAAATGAGGTAGGATAAGGGAGGTAAGGCATAAATAGGCCGTAGTGGCGAAATAATTACAATATAGCAATTTAACACTCGAGTGATAGATGTGCAGAAGATGAGTGCAAGTAGAGATACTGGGGTGCAAAGGAGCAAAATAAAAAATAATAAAAAATTGATGTTTGTTATGCGGTGGGACTCTGCACACACCTGCACAAAAACACAACAAACCACAAATAAAAGCCACAACACAATGTTGATTGAAACAAAGATCTTACAAAGGGAAAGAGGATTAAAGGGAGAGAAAGAGACAAAGACAGAATAAGATAAAAATACATTGAAGGGCAAAAGTCATTTGCATCAGTTTGTCTGTTAATGACAGGTTTCTCTCCGTCTTTGAAACTTTGTTGATGATTTACTGCGTCAGCAAGCTTGAGACTCTGGGTCTTCCCCTCTCAGGAAACTCGGCAGGAAGTTTACCTATGCTCGTCTGGGTCTCTTGCCATTTGAGTGGGGTGAATCTCTCTGGGTTGTTTCTGCCCCTCTTCCCTGCATTCACAGAGACCTCAGGAACTCCAACTCTGCTCAACTTGGTCCGATAGTTCCCCATCTTGAACTTCAGACTAGTCATCCGTGCATACCATCCAGACTGACTCCCGGCTTTTTTGAGACATGGGTGCTTGGTAACAAGCGCTTCGGCAGTCTTGCCAATTTCTCCCCCACTTGGATGGACCTTGAAGCAGTAATTGCTTTGGCCATGTTCTCAAAAACATCCTTCTGGGCTCATGTTAATTCATGAATCCTTCCAGTTCTCTCATAGCAAGTCTTTCCCTCTAAGCATGTGCTCAATAAAAAAATGGCACAGGTAAAACATCAGGTCACTTCTCTAGGTGCTCTGGAGACTATGTGGGGCAGTATCATGTGATTCCAAGATGGCGTAGCAGTCGGACGTGTGTTTGTCTTGTCCCGTGTAAATAGTCCTCGTTTTTTTTTCGTATGCATTTCTTATATATTTTAATTTCACTTTCCATTTAGGAACTGAATATACATTCCGCCTCACCCAATGTGGTACGGATCTGCTATTTCTTTTATACTTTAGAACCGTAACCCCAATCAGAAGCTAGCCAGATAACTAGCTACTAGCTAGTAGTCAGTTAGCCACTGCTGCGGTCTTCACCCTTAACTCGGACACCAGCCAGCTTCAGCTCGGGCCAATACCTGCCAGTCTGCAAGCGCGATATCAACCCAGAGCATATAGGACTGCTTTTTCACTACCACATCACCGGATTTTTTTCCCCTTCTACTTCATCACCGGATTTCAGCCGCAGGCTAGCTAGCTAGCTAGCTTATYTGCACGCTAGCTAGCTGCAAACCGTGTGTCTATTGGCTTACGTCGATCCCGGAGCAAACGTAATTTATTCCGGAGCTAGCTGAGGAGCTCCATCAGCCATTCCTGGGCTACAGTCACCTATCCGGACCCGTTTTTTTTGTTTTTTTGTTGTTGTTGCTGCAGATACGGAGCCCCACCGGGCCTTCACGACTGACTGCCGACGTTATCTGCCCGAGGGAGTTATCCAACTGGCACCCCCGTCCCGACGTTACCTGAACGCTCATCTGGGGCCCGCTAATCGTTAGCTGTCTTATCGGCTGCTATCTGAATAAGTATATCGGACAATTATTATTATTATTATTATTTATTTTTTATTTTTTCTTGGGTCACTATATCTATTTTGCCAATTTGGATTGATCCCCTCTACCACACGGAACCCCACTAACCTACCGACGGAAACGCACGAGGTATCTACAATTAGACCTCCATCCTATGCTATCTTGCTACCGATAGCCTCTACCCGGCCTACTGTCTGGATCGCCGTGACCCCAACCAACCTCTACTCACTGGACCCTTATTGATCACTCGATTAAGCATGCCTCTCCTTAATGTAAATATGCCTTGTTCCATTGTTGTTCTGGTTAGTGTTTATTGGCTTATTTCACTGTAGAGACTCGAGCCCTGCTCACTATACCATATCCAACCTCTCAGTTCCACCACCCACATATGCGATGACATCACCTGGTTTCAATGATGTTTCTAGAGACAATATCTCTCTCATCATCACTCAATACCTAGGTTTACCTCCACTGTATTCACATCCTACCATACCTTTGTCTGTACATTATTCCTTTAAGCTATTTTATCGCCCCCAGAAACCTCCTTTTACTCTCTGCTCTAGTAGCTCTAGACGACCAATTCTCATAGCTTTAGCCGTACCCTTATCCTACTCCTCCTCTGTTCCTCTGGTGATGTAGAGGTGAATCCAGGCCCTGCAGTACCTACGCTCCACTCCTATTCCCCAGGCGCTCTCTTTTTGATGACTTCTGTAACCGTAATAGCCTTGGCTTCATGCATGTTAACATTGAAGCCTCCTCCCTAAGTTTGTTTTGTTCACTGCTTTAGCACACTCTGCCAACCCGGATGTTTTAGCCGTGTCTGAATCCTGGCTTAGAAAGACCACCAAAAATTCAGACATTTTCATCCCCAATTACAAGATTTTCAGACAAGATAGAACGGCCAAAGGGGCGGTGTGCAATCTACTGCAAAGATTGCCTGCAGGTTCTGTTTTACTATCCAGGTCTGTTCCCAAACAATTTGAACTTCTACTTTAAAAATCCACCTCTCTAAAAACAAGTCTCTCACCGTTGCCGCATGCTATAGACCACCCTCTGCCCCCAGCTGTGCTCTGGACACTATATGTGAACTGATTGCCCCCTATCTATCTTCAGAGCTCGTGCTGCTAGGCGACCTAAATTTGAACATGCTACACCCCAGCCACCCTACAATCTAAGCTTGATGCCCTCAATCTCACACAAATCATCAATGAACCTACCAGTACCACCCCAATTCCGTAAACACGGTACCTCATAGATATCATCCTAACAAACTGCATACACCTCTGCTGTTTTCAACCAAGATCTCAGCGATCACTGCCTCATGCCTGCATCCCGTAATGGTCAGCGTCAAACACCTCCACTCATCACTGTCAAACGCTCCTGAAACACTTCAGCGAGCAGGCCTTTCTAATCGACCTGCCGGGGTATCCTGGAAGGATATTGATCTCATCCCGTCAGTAGAGGATGCCTGGACATTTTTTTTAAATGCCTTCCTCACCATCTTGAATAAGCATTGCCCATTCAAGAAATTTAGAACCAGGAACAGATAATACCCTTGTTCTCTCCTGACCTGACTGCCCTTAACCAACAGAAAAACATCCTATGGCGTTCTGCATTAGCATCGAACAGCCCCCGTGAATATGCAACTTTTCAGGGAAGCCAGAAACCAATATGCACCATTAGAACAGCCAAGGCTAGCTTTTTCAAAGCAGAAATTTGCTTCCTGCAACACAAATTCAAAAAAGTTCTGGGACACCGTAAAGTCCATGGAGAATAAGAACACCTCCTCCCAGCTTCCAACCGCTCTGAAGATAGGAAACACTGTCACCACCGACAAACCCACTATAATTGAGAATTTCAATAAGCATTTTTCTACGGCTGGCCATGCTTTCCACCTGGCTACCCCTACCCTGGCAACAGCACTGCCCTCCCCTCTGCTACTCGCCAGCCTTCCCCATTCTCTTTCCCCAATATACAGTCAGCTGATGTTCTAAAAGAGCTGCAAAATCTGGACCCTTACAAATCAGCCGGCTAGATAATCTGGACCCTTTCTTCTAAAACTACTCTGCTGAAATTGTGGCCACCCTATTACTAGCCTCTTCAACCTCTCTTTCGTGTCGTCTGAGATTCCCAAAGATTGGAAAGCAGCTGCGGTTATCCCCCTCTTCAAAGGGGGGGTCACTCTTGACCCTAACAGCTACAGACCTATATCTATCCTACCTGCCTTCTAAGTCTTCGAAAGCCAAGTCAAACAACAGATTACCGACCATTTCGAATCCCACCATACTTCTCCGCTATGCAATCTGGTTCAGAGCTGGTCATGGGTGCACCTCAGCCACGCTCAAGGTCATAAACGATATCTTAACCGCCATCGATAGGAAACAATACTGTGCAGCCGTATTCATTGACCTGGCCAAGGCTTTTGACTCTGTCAATCACCACATCCTCACGGCAGACTCGACAGCCTTGGTTTCTCTAATGATTGCCTCGCCTGGTTCACCAACTACTTCTCTGATCGATTCAGTGTGTCAAATCGGAGGGTCTGTTGTCCGGGCCTCTGGCAGTCTCTATGGGGGTGCCACAGGTTCAATTCTTGGACCGACTCTCTTCTCTGTATACATCAATGATGTCGCTCTTGCTGCTGGTGATTCCTGATCCACCTCTACGCAGACGACACTATTCTGTATACTTCTGGCCCTTCTTTGCACTGTGTTAACAACCCTCCAGGCGAGCTTCAATGCCATACAACTCTCCTTCCGTGGCCTCCAATTGCTCTTAAATACAAGTAAACTAAATGCATGCTCTTCAAGCCGATCGCTGCCTGCACCTGCCCGCCTGTCCAACATCACTACTCTGGACGGCTCTGACTTAGAATATGTGGAAACACTACAAATACCTAGGTGTCTGGTTAACTGTAAACTCTCCTTCAGACTCACATCAAACATCTCCAATCCAAAGTCAAATCTAGAATTGGCTTCCTATTCCGCAACAAAGCATCCTTTACTCATGCTGCAAACATACCCTTGTAAAACTGACCATCCTACCAATCCTCGACTTCGGTGATGTCATTTACAAATAGCCTCCAAAACCTACTCAATAATTGGATGCAGCTATCACAGTGCCTCCGTTTTGTCACAAAGCACACCCATTACTACCACACGCAGCGTCATCCTCACATATACACCCACCACTGCACCTTACATCTCGTTGGCTGGCCCTCGCTTCATACTCGTCGCCAAACCCACTGGTTCCAGGTCATCTACAAGACCCTGCTAGGTAAAGTCCCCCTCTTTCTCAGCTCGCTGGTCACCATAGCAGCACCTACCTGTAGCACGCGCTCCAGCAGGTATATCTCTCTAGTCACCCCCAAAACCAATTCTTCCTTTGGACGCCTCTCCTTCCAGTTTCTGCTGCCAATGACTGGAACGAACTACAAAAATCTCTGAAACTGGAAACACTTATCTCCCTCACTAGTTAAGCACCAGCTGTCAGAGCAAGCTCATAGATACTGCACCCGTACATAGCCCATCTATAATTTAGCCCAAACAACTACCTCTTTACCTACTGTATTTTATTTATTTGCTCCTTTGCACCCCATTATTTCTGTCTCTACTTTGCGCTTTCTTCCACTGCAAACCAACATCAGTGTTTTTTTAGTTTTATTTTACTTGCTGTGTTGTATTCACTTCGCCTCCATGGCCTTTTTATATTTTATTTATTTATACATATATTTTTTGCCTTCACCTCCCTTTTCACCTCACTTGCTCACATTGTATATAGACTTATTTTTTTCACTGTATTATTGACTATATGTTTGTTTTACTCCATGTGTAACTATGTGTTGTTGTATGTGTCGAACTGCTTTGCTTTATCTTGGCCAGGTCGCAATTGTAAATGAGAACGTGTTCTCAATTTGCCTACCTGGTTAAATAAAGGTTAAATAAAAAATAAATAAATAAAAATCTCTGTGTCTCCAGTTCAGGTTAAGCTGGCATCACTTTCGGATATGATTATAAGAAATGTCCAATCAATGTCCAATAGACGTCACAATTTCCCATTCAATTCAGGGTCTTCGTACTGAAGGGTGAAGTCATAGTCCAAATTGAATTTTTTTTGCGTCACGGTTTTCAGGTCAACCACCGATTTTGGACTGGAGGGGAGGTTTATCTTCCACACCATATCCGTTGCTATATGGACACGAAATAGGAAGGTCTGAATTGTAGGTTCTCTCATCTGATGGAGGATCCACATGTGTGCCACAGAATTTTTGTCATACATTTTTCATAGCATCACATTCCTTTACGTATCAATTCCCTTTTCACGAGTAAGAAGGGAAAAGATCACTCACCTTTTCAGTGCAGTAGTATGAATCTCGAGTGTTAGTAGCAACCTGGCTCCTGTGTTGAATGCTGAGCGGGTGGATATATCGTTCAACTCGGATAGAGTGAACCAACAGGTTGCCTGAAGACAATTCATAGGACCGTAGATGTTCCACGTGGCAGGATTGTACTTTCTAGAGAGAAAGGAAACATTATTCACAAAAGATCTGTTTAATTCTGCAGAGCTGAGGGAGTCCTCCATCCATAGACTCCAGTTTAGGCTACTTCTTTATACGTTATGGCACAACAGGAGATCTCCGTGGACATTCAAATGATACAGCCTTCCATTGAGACATAGCTTTAAGTATTACATTAATTAAGGACTGCCACTCACCGTTCTCAGTTGAAGCCTAAGGGAGCAAGAATTCGGCTTTTGAAACTTTAACTAAGATATAACCAAGCGTCAGATACAGTTGTCAGGCCAGACATTTCAGATTGCGATCAAAATCCCTCACTGGAACTTAGCCCTAGAACTACATTACAATTCAACCAAAATCTATTAACTGATTAACAACAACAACATTAGATGAAGCCACAGGTTGATTCAACAAATACATCCAAATCTGAAAACAGAGTACTCAATTGTAACTCAATCAACAGGAGTTTGCTTGTTGGATAATGTTAGCTAGCCCACATGCTATCATTGCTTTGCATGCTTCTATATAGCAAGCACGATGTACGATGGCGTAAAAAACTAGCTAGTGGGGTTACCTAGTCAAATATCGCGCAGATTTGTTAGAATACTTTTTACACAGCAATGAATTAAAATGTGCTGGTAATTTATAACTCAACAAATCAGCACGCTCAATACGCATATGACCACCGTATTGTAGCAGAAGATGAGTGTTCTGTGACCAACAATGGCACCAACTAGTTGTTGCTCCGTATCTTCAACGCCTGCACCCTTGGCACAACGTTAATAAACCCATGCTGTCGCCATACTATGTCAAACCATGCACTTGTCAAGCAGCGCGCTAACATACCAAGACTAACGTTAGCTAAGGTGAATTTCACGATACTGTATGTCCGTAGAACTCACGAATAACAAAAACTCAAATAAAACTCAATCAACATGTTAGTTGTCCAATGCTAATATGCTCACCTGTTTGCTAATCTTCCCATCTGTTTAACGTTGCCAATACCGGAGCTAACTGGACTATTTAGTTCCAGTCACACAGTAAAACCTGTTTGAATATACAGTCGTTCACAAAACAGTTAATTAGCCCCTTACTTCAAAACTTTCCGCCAGAGATTTTTGTTCTTTTTTTTTGTTCTTCTTACTACAAAAATTCTTAAAGGCATTTGAAATTCCCTCGCTTGAAGCGAACAGCTATCTTTGTCAAGACATTTTGAGACGCAGAACGTTGTTGACGCACAGTTAAAATGTATGAGTACAATTGCACTAGAATTGCCATATGTATATATGTATTTTTTGTATGTATTTAGTATTTTCTTGTTTATACCTGTGTTTTCTTTTTGACATGTTTGATGTAGGGATGTAAGTTGTTGATAATGTTGTATCATGAAAAATAAATACAAAATACAAATAAAAAATGAAACAAAAACAGTCCAGATAAGAAAAAAAAGAAGATAACAAAGTATGAATACAGTTACAGTATTCAGATAAAACAGTTGAGATTAGGAAAAGTAAATGCTACATAAGAGTTACGGTTTCCCAATACTTGAGAGTCAAGACAACGATTTTCTTACTTTATCGACTTTATTGTCCCACCAGGGGGAAATTCATTTGGTCATGTGCTTAAAAAGACGGTACATAAAACATGAAAACACAGAAACGACACAATAGAGTTCAGTCAAAGTGCTATAGCTACACATTTAAAGTGAAAGTACAAAATGCTATATACTCGAGGGACCAACAGACTATCTATTAAACATCCTAATGGCTGTTGGAATAAAAGAGTCCCCATATCTATCTGTTTAATTTTCTTTTGAAGAAGTCTCTTTCCCCTTGTCTGGCTGCTGCTGTGACTGAATTTTGAGGGGATGAGTACAGTCCTGTAAAATGCTTTTAGGAGGATATGTTTTGTGTACAGGTAGGTGGCTGATTCTTGTTCTTGATCTATACCAATTTTTTTCCACATAATGTGTTTACATCACTCTTTTTTTAAAAACCTGTCTCTTATACACATCTAGATGTGTATAAGAGACAGCACACACACACACACACACACACACACACACTCACACACACACACACACACACACAGATGTCTCTCCTTTTCTCTCTGTCTGAAATGATTCAGTCCGTGGAGATCACACATCCATGCTGCCATTCTATATGAGCTCTTAGCCGTGTGTATCCTTCCTTCAGAATACACGGTATCAGATAGAAATACAATATTGTGAATCGACCTGTCTTATTACAACCTTTCCCTATACCTGGGACCTGGGTATGTACATGTGAAAGAAATGGCACAAAGGTGAAAATGTGAAATATTCCTCTTTCAGCCTCTCTACCCTGGCCTTGTCATATTGTCATTCAGCATTCTATAAAGAGCACAATGGAACATAGAATGGGAATGAAGAAATGAATGACTAGAGAGAGAACATCTGCGTTACTGCGAACAGTGGCTTTCATCGCTGGATAATGTGCTCTGTCATGGGATGTCTTAGTTCTATTGATGCTGTATGTCAAATCAAATCAAAATCAAATTGTATTTGTCACACGCGCCAAGTACAACAAGTTTAGACTTTACCATGAAATGCTTACTCACGAGCCCTTTCCCAACAATGCAGTTAAAAAGTAAGAACATTTAATAATAGATCAAAATAAAATAGTAACACAATAAAATAACAATAACGAGGCTATGTACAGTGCCTTTGGAAAGTATTCATTCCCCTTGACTTTTTCCAAATGTTGTTAGGTTGCAGCCTTATTCTAGAATTGATTAAATTGTTTTTTTCCCCCCTCATCAATCTTTTATTTTTATTTTACAAGGCAAATCAGTTGACTTGGAACAGTGGGTTAGGCCTAGGAACAGTGGGTTAACTGCCTTGTTCAGGGGCAGAACGACAGATTTTCACCTCGTCAGCTCCGGGGATTCGATCTTGCAACTTTTCGGTTACTAGTCCAACGCTCTAACCACTAGGCTACCTGCCGCCCCAATCTACACACCATACCCCATAATAACAAAGCAAAAACAGTTCATAAGACATGTTTGCAAATTTCTTTAAAAAAAAGAAATATGACATTTACATAAGTATTCAGACCTTTACTCAGTACTTTCTTGAAGCAACTTTGGCAGCGATTACAGCCTCGAGTCTTCTTGGGTATGACCCTGCAGGCTTTGCACACCTGTATTTGGGGAGTTTCTCCCATTTTTCTCTGCAGATCCTTTCAAGCTCTGTGAGGTTGGATGGGGAGCGTTGCTGCACAGCTATTTTCAGGTCTCTCCAAAGATGTTCGATCGGGTTCAAGTTCGGGCTCTGGCTGGGCCACTCAAGGATATTCAGAGACTTGTCCCGAAGTCACTCCTGCGTTGTCTTGGCTGTGTGCTTAGGGTCATTGTTGGAGGGTGAACCTTTGCCCCAGTCTGTGGTCCTGAGTGCTCTGGAGCAGGTTTTCATCAAGGATCTCTCTGTACTTTGCTCTGTTCATCTTTGCCTCGATCCTGACTAGTCTCCCAGTCCCTGCCACTGAAAAACAGCATGATGCTGCCACCACCATGCTTCACTGTAGGGATGGTGCCAGGTTTCCTCCAGACGTGGAGAGTTGGTCTGAGAGTCTTTAGGTGCCCTTTTGCAAGCTCCAAGCGGGCTGTCATGTACCTTTTACTGAGGAGTGCCTTCCGTCTGGCCACTCTACCAGACTGAAGCCTTTTGCAAACATTTTTAAAAACCTGTTCTTGCTTTGTCATTATGGGGTACTGTGTGTAGATTGATGAGGGAAAAAAACTAGGGGTCTGAATACTTTTCGAATGCACCGTGGGTAGGGGGTGAAAAGCAGAAAATCCAGGTAGCTGTTCAAGTAACTGTTCAGCAGTCTTATGGCTTTGGGGTAGAAGCTGTTCAGGAGCCTTTTGGTCCCAGACTTGGCGCTCCGGTACCGCTTGCCGTGCAGTAGGTGAGAGAACAGGCTGTAACTTGGGGTCTGGAGTCTTTGACAAATTTTTGGGCCTTCCTCTGACACCACCTGGTATAGAGGTCCTGGATGACAGGGAGCTTGGCCCCAGTAATGTACATACTACCCTCTGTAGCTGTCACGGCCGTCGAATGAAGAGGACCAAAGCGCAGCGTGGTAAGCGTACATATTCCTTTTATTAGGATGACGCAATCAAAACAATAAACAATACAAAAACAACCGTGAAGGCTATGTGCCACAAACAAAGTTAACCTCCCACAAAGAAAGGAGGGAAAAGGGCTACCTAAGTATGGTTCCCAATCAGAGACAACGATAGACAGCTGTCCCTGATTGAGAACCATACCCGGCCAAAACATAGAAATACAAAATAATAGAAAAACAAAACATAGAATGCCCACCCCAAATCACACCCTGACCAAACCAAATAGAGACATAAAAAGGCTCTCTAAGGTCAGGGCGTGACAGTAGCGCCTTGCTACAGAGAATGCAGAGCAGTTGCCATACCAAGCAGTGATGCAATTGACTCTTTGCTTGTTTGATGGTTCATCGGAGGGCTTGGCGGGATTTCTTATAAGTGTCCGAATTTGTGTCCTGCTCCGGCAACTCTATCCTTTAGCTCAGTGCAGATGTTGCCTGAAAGCTTTGTATGCATCTCTGTGTGTAGAGTAGAGGTGATAAACTATTGTTTCGCCTCTAGTTGCACTGGAGACATGCTGGTATAAATTAGTTAAAATGGGTTTCAATTGCCCTGCATTAAAATCCCCGGCCACTAGAAGCGTCGCATCTGGGTGAACATTTTCTTGTTTGTTTATGGCCTTATATAGCTTGTTGAGTGCGGCCTTAGTGCCAACATCGGTTTGTGGTGGTAAATAGACAGCTAAGAAAAATATTGGTAAATAGTGTGATCTATAGCTTATCATGAGGTATTCTAACTCAGCTAAAAATAACCTTGAGACATACTTAATGTTAGATATGGCGCACAAACCTGTTGTTGACAAAGAGACACACCCCCTCCCCTCAACTTTCCGGACGCAGCTGTTCTGTCCTGCCGATGTATCGTAAAAACCAGCTAGATTTATATTTTCCATGTCTTTGTTCAGCCAAGACTCAGTGAAACATAGGATATTACAATTCTTCAGATCATGTTGATAGGATAGTCTCGAACGGAGCTCATCCAGTTCATTTTCCAGTGATTTCCAGTGATTAAAACGGTGGCCATCCCCTCCGCGGCATTCTCATACCATTCTTTTATGTGCTCTGTATGCTGTGAACAATGTGCTTGCTCCCCTTTTCTGTAGACAATTGCAATATGTAACAGCATTGTTGGTAACCTTCAAGCCCAAACTGAGACAAAGCATTGACTGAACCCTTAACATTTTACATTAAAAAATGTTAGTCATTTCGCAGACTCTCATATCCAGAGAGACTTACAGTTAGTGCTTCACAGCAAATACACTGTGAGTCCATTCTCCTTTTCTATGAACGTGTCGTAGCTCTGTGAATTGAATTTCAAAGGTGCTGTTTAGCCACCAGTGACGAAGTCGACAAGCCAGTGACGGAGTCGACAAGCCAGTGACGGAGTTGACAACAGATACTAAGTTGCCGAAATGCCATGTGTACATTTGTATCAGTGCATTCGTAACAACCTAACCATTACGAAACTTCTATTGAATCAAATAAGTCTCACGTAGCAAATGATCGATTGCATTCAACACTCTCTCATTGACCTCCATCAAAGAGGAAGAGGTGAAGCGAGAGAGATAACTGGGCCCAAGTTCTGTCTTCTCCAGCAGGTGGCATTTAAAATAAATGAATTTGCTCACCAAGTAAGGAGTTTTTATATGGAAGTCAAATTTGGTTAACAACAAATCTAATGGTTTATTTGCCTATTGTGTCTTATTTGATCGAATAGAAGACACTTTATATCTGAGTTGTGCCTGTTGTTCACACTCGTATCTGCCCTGTCGTTGGCTAGAATGGTCCCACCTGATCTTGCCACCTCCGGACTGCCTTCAATTTTTTAAAGACGTTTATTTTTATTGTTAGAGAGCCCACTCGAGTATCTGGTCAATATAATGGATAATATGTGCCTCCATACAAAAATTCCTCACTTCGTGGGCTTACTTTTTCATGGACACATTTTGGGCTTCACCTCTTCTTCTCTGACTACATGTTATGAGGACACAGTGAGGGGTCCTTATGGTATAGCTGACCCTGCTCATTTCTGATTCATTTAGGATTTTTTACAAATCTGATAGAGTTGACCAAATCTCCGCACACATCTTTTAGGAATCACAGTTTTGAGATAAATATTCTTTAAAGTCACAGAGAGCTATTGCAAGAAACTACATGAGATCATGTTTAATATCCAGTATTGACAGATTTTAGAATGTTTTTTTTTTTTTTATCAATTGGGATCCTTTGCTCTGGACAAGGGCATTTCCAGGCTTAGAGCCCACATGGAAATGAATCATATTGAAAGTATTTAGAAAATTCCAAAAACAATATTTATTAATATTATTATCATTAAGCTCAAATAATGCAACAATTAAAAAAAAAATATATATAGAAATGACGTTTCCCTGCCGGACAAGGATTGTCCGGACTTTCAAGAATCCCTGAAATATATTATACCAAGAATAGTTTCACCAACAGTGGAAATGGCTTTTCTATTCACTGTACCTCATTAAATTAATATTTTTTTAAAGTTTTTATTTTATTTTATGTAACCTATATTTAACCAGGAAAATACCCTTTTTTATAGGTGGACCTAGCAAGAGGTCAGCAGGAACTAGTCAACATGAACACATAACACAAGAGCAAAATACAATATTAAAATCAATTACAATGGTAAATTAAATGTTCTTCTATCAGTGCTTTAAACTCAGGCAGCAGCACACTCTCTTCCAGTTTTAAAGTATTTTGTAGTTTGCTTTCAAGACCAAAAAGCATTATAGGAGAAGGATTGTTTCCCCATTGTAGTCCTTGCCCTAGGAACTGAGAATGAGAGCACTGACTGAGAGTGGAAGCTGTAAGGAAAGATATGTAGGGAGCAGGCCAAGCACTGCCTTGTACACAAATACAGTATGTACCAGTGCTTACGCCTTCTGGTATGGAGGGAGGACCACTTCACCATGTTCTATTGTTCACAGCAGGTATTCCCCCAGGGGTACGCTCAATGCCGTCAGGGGTACGCCAAATAAAAAAAAAATTTAAATAAAAACTACCTATTATTATTATATATATATTATTTTTTTCACATTTTCAAACAGTCCATTTATATTTTCCAACGAGGCTATACATTTGGGTGAGGTTTTTTTCTCGCCTGAGTAGCCTCGTTTCACTGCCAAAAATAAAATTCAACCACCTAGTGTTCAGAGAAATAACAACACAATGTCAAATACAGGAAGCCTAGTCAGATAATTAACATAAAATCACATTAACTTTTACTTGGTACTCATCCCGGATCCGGGACCACCCCCCACAGTAAAAAAGCTGACTAGCATAGCCTAGCATAGCGTCACAAGTAAATACTAGCATCTAAATATCATTAAATCACAAGTCCAAGACACCAGATGAAAGATACACTTCTTGTGAATCCAGCCATCATTTCTGATTTTTAAAATGTTTTACAGGGAAGACACAATATGTAAATCTATTAGCTAACCACGTTAGGGCAAAAGACACCACTTTTTTTACGCTCCACCGTGTTTTACTCCATCAGTAGCTATCACTAATTCGACTAAATAAAGATATATATAGCCACTAACCAAGAAACAACTTCATAAGATGACAGTCTGATAACATATTTATGGTATAGCATATGTTTTTGTTGAAACATTTGCATTTTCAGGTATAAATCATACGTTTACCATTGCAGCACTATCACAAAACTCACCAAAGCGACTAGAATAACTACAGAGAGCAACGTGTAATTACCTAATTACTCATCATAAAAATTTCTAAAAATACACAGCGTACAGCAATTGAAAGACACAGATCTTGTGAATCCAGACATATTTTCAGATTTTCTAAGTGTTTTACAGCGAAAACACAATATATCGTTAATTAGCATACCACATGAGCTAACATCACCCCAGCATTGATTTCAAGGCAAAAAGAGCGATAACGTTATCACCACCAAAATATATAAATTTTTTCACTAACCTTCTCAGAATTTTTCAGATGACAGTCCTGTAACATCATATATACACAATGCATATAGAGTTTGTTCGGAAAATGTTGCATATTTAGCATCACAAATCTGGTTATGAATGTAATCTGTTCAAAACATGGCATGCATTCTGGCTGCGCCATCTTGGAAACGGCCTAAGTTTACGATTATTTATCGATTAGATTGAGACTACAAAAAAATACAGGTTGGACAGCTAATGAAAAGATGCATTAGTTATTAATGCAACGCTGAGTTCAGATTTTTAAAATTAACGTTACTAGACATACAGGTGTGCGTTACAGCCAGACTGTTGCCGACAAACAATTGGCCGGACCAAATGCTGTTTACATTTTTCCACATTAAATACGGAATAAAATCATAAATAGCTCTTACTTTGGACGAGCTTCCATTCAGTATCGTTGGCAAGTGTCCTTTGTCCAAAAGAATCGTTGCTTTGTTGTAAAACGTCCTCTTCAACTTCGGAACTAGCAGCTAACAATAGCTACGTGGCACACACATGTCCAAATCCTCAAAGCGCAATACTACGAAAATTCCGAAAATAGCAATATACTCGCATAAACTGATATAAATCGGTTTAAAATAACTTCGTTATGATGTTTCTAACACCTATATCGAATTAAATCACAGACGGATATATCTTAGCCCGATAACGAGAGCTTTTGAGCATGCCATTCTGATGTCCTCTCTTGCGCCTTGACGAGCGTCCAAAAGAACGTACATGTCACTCCATGGCGTTTCATAAACTCTGAGAAATACGTAGAGACTCCATTCCACTTCTCATTGGTTACTAACATCCAGGGGAAGGCGGGTGCAGTTCATTTCGACCCATAGGGCACATACAGAGTTTTAAACTGATCTCAGAACAGAGCCTAGTTTTCAGACCTTCGCATGTCCTGTCATGATTTTCGCTGTAGAAAGAGTTCTGGTTCACCCACAGACATAATTCAAACGGTTTTAGAAACTAGAGATTGTTTTCTATCCAATAGTAATAATAATATGCATATTGTACGAGCAAGAATTGAGTATGAGGCAGTTTAATTTGGAGACGATATTTTCCAAAGTGGAAACAGCACCCCCTGTATTGAGAAAAGGTTAACCGTTACTCTCTCGCGGGAATTCCACTGACGGTCCGTATGTAGCCAAACGTTGCTGCTGCTCATTCCGTTTGCTCGGAAATGGATAAATGGTTAAAAAAAGTAAGGCCCGCGTCCATAGAGACACATACAAGCTCTACTGGTAGTACTACCAGCAGTACTACACCTGCACCTGTCGACGACAGAAGTTGTTCTGCTTCCACAAGCACATCCAATGCTAGCATTTGTAATTCTGCATTTGTTGTTAGCCCAGCGAGCATGGACACTGACAGTTGTGAATCTGATGCAGCCAAAGAGCTACTGCCCCCTTACCCGGTAAAGCACCGAACAACAGACAGGGACGTTGGACCATTGAAGACGCGCAAATATGATGAGAATTACATCGATTTGGGGAGTGGTGCCTTTCCTCAGCCACAGTGTGTTATATGTGCACAAGTACTCTCACAACTCGATGAAACCTTCGCTCTTGCGCAGATATTTAGAAACAAAACATGCCAATAAAAAAAAAAAAGCCACGCACGTTTTTTTGGCGAGAATTAAGACAACTTTTGTGTAGTAAGACGTATAAAAGCAACAGATACCATTAATAAGAAAGGTCTAGAAGTATCTTATATGGTGAGCTACCGAGTGGCTTGGACAGGCAAGCCCCATACTATTGTGGAGAACTTAATTCTTCCTGCTGCCGCGGATATGGCTGGGACAATGCTGAGGGAAAAGGCCCGAAAAAATATACAGACAATGTCTTCATCAAGCAACACAGTTTCACGACACATCAGTGACATGGCAGGAGATGTTTTGAAACAATTACTGCTTCGCATACAAGCCAGTGAATTCTATGCGTTACAGCTGGATGAGTCAACAGACGTTGCGGGCCTGGCACAGCTCCTGGTATATGTCCTTTACGTTTATGGGGGTCAATTAAGGAAGACATCGTCTTCTGCAAACCACTGGAAACCAAAACCACAAGAGAAGATCTTTTTTAAGTACTGGACAGCTTTGTGACATCAAATGGACTTTGGTGGTCAAGATGTGTTGGTGTCTGTACTGATGGCGCAAGCATCCACCGAGAGGCTCTTGCTGCCAAAAGAATGCCTGACAGCTTGAAAGACGTTTTGGACACTACAATGAAAATGGTTACTTTGTTAAAGCAAGGCCCCTGAACTCTCGTGTATTTTTTGCACTATGCAATGATATGGGCAGCGACCATGTAAAGCTTTTACAACATACAGATGTGCGCTGGTTATCAAGGGGCAAAGTATTAACCTGTTTTTTAAAATTGAGAGACGAGCTTAAAGGTTTCTTTTACTGACCATGATTTTCACTTGCCTGACCGCTTTCATGATGACGAGTTTCTCAGATGACTGGTCTATCTGGGTGATGTTTCTTCTCACCTGAATGATCTGAATCTAGGATTACTAGGACTCCGCAACTATATTCAATGTGCGGGACACAATTGAAGCTATGATTAAGAAGTTGGAGCTCTTCTCTGTCTGCATTAGCAAGGACAACACACAGGTCTTTCCATCATTGTATGATTTTTTGTGTGCAAATGAGTTCAAGCTTACGGACAATGTCAAATGTGATATAGCGAAGCACCTGAGTGAGTTGGTTGCGCAATTAAGCAGGTACTTTCCTGAAACGGGTGACACAAACAACTGGATTCGTTATCTCTTTCATGCCCTGTCTCCAGTCCACTTACCGATATCTGAACAAGAGAGCCTCATCGAAATTGCAACAAGCGGTTCTGTGAAAAGTGAATTTAATCAGAAGCTACTGCCATATTTCTGGATTAGGCTGTGCTCAGAGTATCTGCCTTGGCAAATCGCGCTGTTAAGACACTGATGCCCTTTGCAACCACGTACCTATGTGAGAGTGGATTCTCGGCCCTCACCAGCATGAAAACTAAATACAAGCACAGACTATGGGTGGAAAAAGACTGAGACGCTTTCCAATACAATCCAACATTGCAGTTATGTGCATCCTTTCAAGCACACCCTTCTCATTAACCTGTGGTGAGTTATTCACAATTTTTGATGAAAAAATAAGGTTTCATACATAAGATGGCTAAATAAAGAGCAAATTATTGATTATTATTATATTAATATTTGTGCCCTGGTCCTATAAGAGCTCTTTGTCACTTCCCACGAGCTGGGTTGTGACAAAAACTCACACTCATTCTTATGTTTACTAAATGTATCGTATAGTGTGTGGCGGGCTTACAATGATGGCAAAAAACAACATTTGAGAGTGCGCTGACCCTGGTGCTAGAGGGGATACGGAGCTGGAGGTTGAATGTCTGAAGGGGTACGGGACTCTAAAAAGTTTGGGAACCACTGGTTCACAGTGATGGGTGAGTGGTCTTGCATTAGTTACGAACCTAAGCATTCAATGATACACCACACCCAGCACCTTAAGGGCAACTAAGGGCACTGGCATAGGCTCACATGTAAATAATGTCACCATAATCCAACGCAGATAAAAATGTGCCTTGCACAAGATCCTTCCTGACTGACCTAAAAAAAATATATATATATTAAAAAAATCAACTTCAG
Organism: Salvelinus sp. IW2-2015; assembly: GCF_002910315.2. NCBI lineage: Eukaryota > Metazoa > Chordata > Actinopteri > Salmoniformes > Salmonidae > Salvelinus > Salvelinus sp. IW2-2015. The sequence continues at coordinate 13,846,136 of NC_036876.1, forward strand.
TTTCTTTGTCAAGTTTTCATCTCACCAGATGCTAAGGTACTTATCCTGAAAAGCCTTCTCAATTTTAGAGGCACAGACGTAGACATCAGCATTTAGGTGGAGTTTTGCAGAGCTCATACTTTCATCAACATCATTAATATACAGTGTAAAAAGGACTGTCCCTAAAATGGGACTCCTTTCATGAGCTGTCAAAACTGATTTCATGCCCTCCTGTTCCACACACTGGGTTCTGTCAGAGAGGTAGTTTTGGAACCAATCCAACGCTCCAGCACCAAAACCAATTTTTTCTAATCTATGCAGTAACAGGGCACGGTCAACAGTGCTGAAAGCTTTCAATAAATCAGTCAAATTGGCCCTGGTGTGTTAGCCTGCAGCACTTAAAGTCAGTACAGGGAAGATTCTCACTGCCTCGCTTGCATTTAGGCCTTTTCTGCTGACTGTGTTTGTTGGACTAATTCTCACCACTAAAATGGCTGCCTTACAAACCACCAAAGAACATCACTGTTTCAGACTAAAGGCCGTGGTTAAAGTGGATGATGGTAAGACGGTTAGTCCATTGCGGTAGAACATGGCCCCCATACTGACTTTGCACCCCCTAACCTGTCTCTGTCTAACCCCCGCTCTGTCTGTGTGTACGTAATGGAGGCTTTCTTCATCAGTAGCACCATGGTAAAGACAGGGACTTGTTTAAGTGCATCATACCGGCTGTATTTCTGTATTTTGAAAGTTATATATCTTGAAAACTTGATTGCTGACATGCAATACATTTTGGGACTATATCAACAATGGACGGAATAAACAAATACAAAAAGAGTTGGGTGGAGTTTTCCTTTAATTCCGTCATAATTACACCACCTTCATGTGTGAGGAAACCATAAATAAGGTCTAGCGAACCTGACGTTTACAAGTGGAAAAAGCATCTACTTTCTTTTTTTTTTGAGAAATAACAGCATTCTCCATGCAATGTAATTTATAAATTGATGAGAGCTATTTTATTAAGCGCTAGGTAAATCAGTAATCCGTTGAGAAGCCTCTTGGACCTAGACTTGGTGCTCCGGTACCGCTTGCCGTGCGGTAGCAGAGAGAACAGTCTATGACTAGGGTGGCTGGAGTCTTTGACAATTTTTAGGGCCTTCCACTGACACCGCCTGGTATAGAGGTCCTGGGTGGCAGGAAGCTTGGCCCCAGTGATGTACTGGGCCGTACGCACTACCCTCTGTAGTGCCTTGCGGTCGGAGGCCGAGCAGTTGCCATACCAGGCAGTGATGGATGCTCTCGACGGTGCAGCTGTAGAACCTTTTGAGGATCTGAGGACCCATGCCAAATCTTTTCAGTCTCCTGAGGAGGAATAGGTTTTGTTGTGCCCTCTTCACGACTGTCTTGGTGTGCTTGGACCATGATAGTTTGTTGGTGATGTGGACACCAAGGAACTTATCGGGAGCCACCGTCAGTAATACCCATATCCATTTGTAAAACCGTCACTTTATTTTTGTATTTTGTATTTTTTATTTCACCTTTATTTAACCAGGTAGGCCAGTTGAGAACAAGTTCTCATTTACAACTGCGACCTGGCCAAGATAAAGCAAAGCAGTGCGACACAAACAACAACACAGAGTTACACATGTATAAACAAACGTACAGTCAATAACACAATAGAAAAAATCTATATACAGTGTGTGCGAATGAGGTAAGATTAGGGAGGTAAGGGAATAAATAGGCCGTAGTGGCGAAGTAATTACAATTTAGCAATTAAACACAGGAGTGATAGATGTGCAGAAGATGAATGTGCAAGTAGAGATACTTGGGTGCAAAGGAGCAAAAAATAATAATAACAATATTGGGATGAGGAAGTTGGATGGGCTATTTACAGATGGGCTATGTACAGATGGTGCAATGATCTGTGAGCTTCTCTGGTAGCTGATGATTAAAGTTAGTGAGGGAGATATTAGTCACCAGCTTCAGTGATTTTTGCAATTCGTTCCAGTCATTGGCAGCAGAGAACTGGAAGGAAAGGTGGCCAAAAGAGGAATTGGCTTTGGGGGTGACCAGTGAAATATACCTGCTGGAACGCGTGCTATGGGTGGGTGCTGCTATGGTGACCAGTGAGCTGAGATAAGGTGGGGCTTTACCTAGCAACGACTTATAGATGACCTGGAGCCAGTGGGTTTGGCGACGAATATGAAGCGAGGGCCAGCCAACGAGAGCATACAGGCCGCAGTGGTGGGTAGTATATGGGGCTTTGGTGACAAAACGGATGGCACTGTGATAGACTGCATCAAATTTGCTGAGTATAGTGTTGGAGGCTATTTTGTAAATTACATCGCCGAAGTCAAGGATTGGTAGGATAGTCAGTTTTACGAGGGTATGTTTGGCAGCATGAGTGAAGGATGCTTTGTTGTGAAATAGGAAGCCGATTCTAGATCTAATTTTGGATTGGAGATTTTTTTTAAATGTTTTTATTTCACCTTTATTTAACCAGGTAGGCTAGTTGAGAACAAGTTCTCATTTGCAACTGCGACCTGGCCAAGATAAAGCATAGCAATTCGACACATACAATAACACAGAGTTACACATGGAATAAACAAAACATACAGTCAATAATACAGTAGAAAAAATAAAACAAAAAGTCTATATACAGTGAGTGCAAATGAGGTAAGATAAGGGAGTTAAGGCAGTAAATCGGCCATGGTGGCGAAGTAATTACAATATAGCAATTAAACACTGGAATGGTAGATATGCAGAAGATGAATGTGCAAGTAGAGATACTGGGGTGCAAAGGAGCAAGATAAATAAATAAATACAACATGGGGAAGAGGTAGATAGATGGGCTGTTTACAGATGGGCTATGTACAGGTGCAGTGATCTGTGAGATGCTCTGACAGCTGGTGCTTAAAGCTAGTTAGGGAGATATGAGTCTCATAGATGCCTAATGTGAGTCTGGAAGGAGAGTTTACAGTCTAACCAGACACCTAGGTATTTGCGTAGTGATGTTGGACGGGCGGGCAGGTGCGGGCAGCGATCGGTTGAAGAGCATGCATTTAGTTTTACTTGCATTTAAGAGCAGTTGGAGGCCACGGAAGGAGAGTTGTATGGCATTGAAGCTCGTCTGGAGGTTAGTTAACACAGTGTCCAAAGAAGGGCCAGAAGTATACAGAATGGCGTCGTCTGCGTAGAGGTGGATCAGAGAATCACCAGCAGCAAGAGCGACATCATTGATGTATACAGAGAAAAGAGTCGGCCCGAGAATAGAGACTGCCAGAGCTCCAGACAACAGGCCCTCCGATTTGACACACTGAACTCTATCTGAGAAGTAGTTGGCAAACCAGGTGAGGCAGTCATTTGAGAAACCAAGGCTGTTGAGTCTGCCGATAAGAATGTGGTGATTGACAGAGTCGAAAGCCTTGGCCAGGTCGATGAAGACGTATTCATATACGGCTGCACAGTATTGTCCTTGAGCGTGGCTGAGGTGCCCCCATGACCAGCTCGGAAACCAGATTGCATAGGGGAGAAGGTACGGTGGGATTCGAAATGGTCGGTGATCTGTTTGTTAACTTTGCTTTTGAAGACCTTAGAAAGGCAGGGTAGGATAGATATAGGTCTGTAACAGTTTGGGTCTAGGGTGTCTCCCCCTTTGAAGAGGGGGATGATCGCGGCAGCTTTCCAATCTTTGGGGATCTCAGACGATACGAAAGAGAGGTTGAACAGGCTAGTGATAGGGGTTGCAACAATTGCAGCAGATCATTTTAGAAAGAAAGGGTCCAGATTGTCTAGCCCAGCTGATTTGTAAATGTCCAGATTTTGCAACTCTTTCAGAACATCAGCTACAGTGGGGAGAACAAGTATTTGATACACTGTCAATTTTGCAGGTTTTCCTACTTACAAAGCATGTAGAGGTCTGTACTTTTTATCATAGGTACACTTCAACTGTGAGAGGTGGAATCTAAAACAAAAATCCAGAAAATCACATTGTATGATTTTTAAGTAATTAATTTGCATTTTATTGCATGACATAAGTATTTGATCACCTACCAACCAGTAAGAATTCCGGCTCTCACAGACCTGTTAGTTTTTCTTTGAGAAGCCCTCCTGTTCTCCACTCATTACCTGTATTAACTCCACCTGTTTGAACTCGTTACCTGTATAAAAGACACCCTGTCTCTTATACACATCTAGATGTGTATAAGAGACAGGTGTAAGGACATCAGGGATAAAATTGTAGACCTGCACAAGGCTGGGATGGGCTACAGGACAATAGAAAAAGAGCTTGGTGAGAAGGCAACAACTGTTGGCGCAATTATTAGAAAATGGAAGAAGTTCAAGATGACGGTCAATCACCCTCGGTCTGGGGCTCCATGCAAGATCTCACCTCGTGGGGCATCAATGATCATGARGAAGGTGAGGGATCAGCCCAGAACTACACGGCAGGACCTGGTCAATGACCTGAAGAGAGCTGGGACCACAATCTCAAAGAAAACCATTAGTAACACACYACGCCGTCATGGATTAAAATCCTGCAGTGCACGCAAGGTCCCCATGCTCAAGCCAGTGCATGTCCAGGCCCGTCTGAAGTTTGCCAATGACCATCTGGATGATCCAGAGGAGGAATGGGAGAAGGTCATGTGGTCTGATGAGACAAAAATAGAGCTTTTTGGTCTAAACTCCACTCGCCGTGTTTGGAGGAAGAAGAAGGATGAGTACAACCCCAAGAACACCATCCCAACCGTGAAGCATGGAGGTGGAAACATCATTCTTTGGGGATGCTTTTCTGCAAAGGGGACAGGACGACTGCACCGTATTGAGGGGAGGATGGATGGGGCCATGTATCGCGAGATCTTGGCCAACAACCTCCTTCCCTCAGTAAGAGCATTGAAGATGGGTCGTGGCTGGGTCTTCCAGCATGACAAGACCCGAAACACACAGCCAGGGCAACTAAGGAGTGGCTCCGTAAGAAGCATTTCAAGGTCCTGGAGTGGCCTAGCCAGTCTCCAGACCTGAACCCAATAGAAAATCTTTGGAGGGAGCTGAAAGTCCGTATTGCCCAGCGACAGCCCCGAAACCTGAAGGATCTGGAGAAGGTCTGTATGGAGGAGTGGGCCAAAATCCCTGCTGCAGTGTGTGCAAACCTGGTCAAGAACTACAGGAAACGTATGAACTCTGTAATTGCAAACAAAGGTTTCTGTACCAAATATTAAGTTCTGCTTTTCTGATGTATCAAATACTTATGTCATGCAATATAATGCAAATTAAATACTTAAAAATTATACAATGTGATTTTCTGGATTTTTGTTTTAGATTCTGTCTCTCACAGTTGAAGTGTACCTATGATAAAAATGACAGACCTCTACATGCTTTGTAAGTAGGAAAACCTGCAAAATCGGCGTCGTATCAAATACTTGTTCTCCCCACTGTATCTAGATTTGGGTGAAATAGGTTTTGTAGCCCAAGGAGTGGCTGATGGACCTCTTCAGCTAGCCGGGAGATGGGCCTAGCACAAGGCTAGTGCCAGGCTAACTGGTGCTTGCTTTGGGACAGAGACGTTAGCCAGGAGTAGCCACTCGGATAGCAGCTAGCTAGCTGCGATGTTCCAGGTGAAAGGTTCAGAGCTTGCGGTAGGAATCAGGAGATGGAGATTTGGTGGAGATAAAGCAGTCCGATATGCTCTGGGTTGAATCACGCTGTGCAGACTGGCAGGAGTTAACCGCGCTAAGGTTAGCTGATGACCGCTAGCAGTGGCTAACTGACTACTAGCTTGTAGCTAGTTAGCTGGCTAGCTTCTGTTGGGAGTAGCCTAGCGCATGGTCATACAACTTGTCATACAGCCCCATGATTAGTGAGGATTAAGGTAGAGTTATAGAACTATTGTTCAACGCTATTGTACACTTTTTCCCACATTCCAATATTTAAAGGATTGAACTTAATTATGGTAACTTTCAGGATGAATCAAACCCCTTTATTTTCGATTCATCGATTTGTTTCGTGTATAAAAGGCTCTTATGATCCATACAAACTTTCCTGACACTAAAATGTACCGAAATAATATACAAGTGTATTTTTAACTCTGAAACGGAGACGAATATGCATATATGCAGATGGATTTCTTTCATCGAGGCCTATATTCTGAATCGTTCTCTCCATACATTCCCGTCTTGAATCGGGGCCTTACTGTAGTTCAATAACCAAAATATATTTTTTTAATTGTCTATGTGCCATTTCATAGCTGACACCCCATTCTTTCTGCAGACACCTTTGAATCTTAATTCAGAGCAGATATTTACAGTTCTTGGAAAACGTGGTCACATAAAAAAAATTGGGAGATTTGACCGTAATTCCATTACCAAAGTTTACATCAGCACAGTTCTTCCGCTGAATTAATTTTTGTAAATTATTCAATGGAAATTGTAAAAAAACAAACATGTTTTTTTGTTTAACTTTGAAATCAATATTTTTTGTTTGGCATACATTTTAAAGTGAAAAAACTGACTCAAAACGTTCCGTTTCCTTCCGTTACCGTTGAATTGCCCATGTTTGTTTTAAACCCATAGAGTTTTCTGAAAGACTCAAAATGACTCAAATTTGAAAAGAATTCACAAACAAAATCAAGGATGCTGATAATCCTAAAGTTGTTTTGATAAAACGTATCTTCATTAAAAACAACCCTTTTCAATTGAATTGAGACACGCGGTTCTTATGTGGTCTACTTCACATTCTATTACACAGTGTGTCTCTCTTTCCATTGTCTACAACATGGAAACTGTAAGAGCAGCCAGAGAGCACTCCGAACGTGACATGTGCATTTGATTCGTTTTTTTCCTGCAAGCGGCAATTTGTTACTCTGCTTGTTGTTATTCACTTTTATTGTAGACCAGTGTCTAACATATGGTACGCTGCCATAAAACTAGCACGTGGACCCTGCTTGGTCTCCCTCATACATGGCGTAGACCTGAAGTAGTCGTTAACGATCATTACATGTAATAGCTCTAGGTCAAGTTATGACTTAACGACCAGACGTTTTTCCTAGTCAGGTCACATGGCTTGGAAAAACTCCAGGCCCTAGTCATAATTCATCATGTGGATCCGTTTTTCCTGATCATTTGACCAGGAAAAACTCCTGGCCCTAGTCAAAACCCCTGTGTAATATTGTCAAAAACGTGACGCAGAGCATTTTGTAGGTTCTTATTATGACCGAACACACAGATGAAGAGTCGCTGCGGTGCTTGTCCAAAACACTGAGGCACTTTATTTACAGTCGTTCCAAATAAAGCTGCTCTCATTGAATCAAAGCTGCTCTCATTGAATTTAAAGTGTGTGTGTGTGCTCATTTTTATTTAACCTTTATTTAACTAGGCAAGTCAACATAAGAACTAAATCTTATTTAGAATGACGGCCTACCAAAATGCGTGAGGACGTGAGGACGAGGCTCTGCTCTGCTGTCATGGCTAAACTAGATTAGTTACAGTGATGTTACCTGTTGGAGCGAGGAGATAGCGTTAACGTGGAGTTTCTGATTGGTTTCTGACTGCTTCCTGATTGGCCAGGTCCACCTGTGGTCCGTACCTCGCAGGGTTAATAGCCAGACACAATCTCATTAATTCATTGTGCCATCTCCACGGCGATATCGTTCCATAAGCGATGTGAGGCAAATCGATTGGACAGATAATATGGAATCGTTTAAGCCACAAGCCTGTTATCCATTATAATCATAGAACGGTCTGTGACGACAGGCGTTGCATGCCTTCATTTGCCCCTGTAGCCAATTCAGTATTCACAATCACTGTATAATGTGGAACAGGTGTTTTTCACTTCTTTCTACCCCATACCTGTGTTGTGTCAGCAGGCATGTTATCTTGCTGCTGAGTTGTGGGCGACACCATCTGTGAGTGTCTGTCAGAGGCAGTGTGTGTGTGCGTGTGTGTGTGTGTGTGTGTGTGTGTGTGTGTGTGTGTGTGTGTGTGTGTGTGTGTGTGTGTGTGTTGTGTGTGTGTGTGTGTGTGTGTGTGTGTGTGTGTGTGGTGGGTGTGGTGTGTGTGTGTGTGTGTGTGTGTGTGTGTGTGTGTGTGTGTGTGTGTCAGAGGAGCGTTCTGCCTCACGAAGCCCATGTGAAAAATGATCACAACTGCTTTCTAAGCTGACTGACTGCAGTTCCTTTCGAAAAAATGTGGAGAGTATTTTTTTTCTGTGCTACTGACAGAGTTTGAATGTCAAAACCATCAGTGGACCGTTCTTTTCCAAACATAATCACCACACTTCCAAATGAAACATTTATTTCAGCTCGGCTATTTACAGTTGTCCCTTTGGGCTGCTTGTATGAATGTGTTTGAGCAAGTGAAAGCAACAGAGAGAACACAGCAGGACTCAACAGAGACATTGGGCATTAATGCTTTACAACCCCTATGATTCAGACTTGACCTCTGTGGCAAATGAATGATTCTGCCAATTATCCAATTATTGCCCATGTACTTAAGCATAGGCAGTTTCGGCTGATCATCCAACCCCAAATAAATAAATACATAATTACATATATAGCATATACAGTACAATACATAGGTTTACAGACAGAAGGACAAAGGTCAAACAAACACATGTGCTCTAAACTCCAGGTAAAAGACCAAGTCAAAATGATAAACTTGTCATAGCTGCACCACCTCAGTATGAGAAACATCACTTGACTTGGCTTGCAGTCAGTCATCCATCACACTGACATCTAACATCTCTATTTTGTGCATACATTCTCCTGTGCTACGCAGTTAAATAATGCTCTTTCTCCAGTGGGAAAAACAAAGCCCATATAATTGTCACACTTCAGAGCAGCATGTGAACATCTACTTTATTTTCAAAAGACATGTGTCGTCCTAATCAACCACTGGCCTCACTCATTGTTCATGTGTGGTGTTATTCGTGGCCATACGTCGCTATCCTATCATTCACCGTGTGGCATTGTATTTTATCATCTACAACTATTGGTTCCAGTCACAGTGTAGTAGTGCGTGACGTGCATGTCCCATTCCGGAACACCATATCAGATGCCAGACATTCCTTAGGGAAGTCTTTTTGTCCATTGGTGGCCTGTCTCTTCAGAGCTACGGCACGGTAGTCCACCTGTTCTCCGTCCAGTCCAGACTCCAACCAACGGAAACACACAATCCTCTGGAACGACCGCCGGAAATTATCGGACACGAAGCCGTAGAGGATGGGGTTGGCGCCGCTGTTGGCGTAACTCAGGATGACAAAGAGCTGGGTGACCATGGCGTCCGGGGGGCGGTGGAACACGCTGACCAGCTGGACGATGTAGAAGGGCATCCAGCAGAGCACGAAGACCGCCACAATGCACAATACCATCCGCGTGATCTTTTTCTCTGAGCGCCTTCGCTGCAGCCAACCGGCTTTGAGCCCGACTGCACGCATGCGCGCCACCATCAGGCAGTAGCAGAGGCAGATAGCACCTACAGGAAGCAGGAAGCCGAGCAGGAAGGTGTACACCACGAACGCCACTGACCATGCAGCCTCAGGCCACAGGAAGTTGCAGTCCACGCCGCCGTCCTGCGCCGGGACCGTGTCAGCAAAGATGATGATGGGGAGGATGACGAGGAGCGAGAGGCCCCACACGCAGACGTTGACCACCTTTGCCACGGTGGGACGGCGATAGCGGGCAGCCTTGATAGGGTGAACCACGGCCACATATCGATCCACGCTCAACACCGTCAGACAGAAGATAGATGTAAACATGTTGATGCCGTCCACGCTCAACACCAGACGGCACATGAGCGAGCCAAACGGCCAATGACGTACAGCCGCTGATGTCGCCAAGAACGGAACACTCAACATAAACAGTTCATCTGCAATTGCCAGATTTAATATATAAATATTGGTGGCGGTTTTCATCTTGGCGTATTTGAGGATGACATAGATGACCATGGCATTGCCTGTAAGACCCACACAGCAGACCAGTGCGTAGATGGAGGGGATGATGATCTTACTGGCATCAAGTTCCTGGTCGTAGTCCTCATAGTCTAGACTGGAGTTGTAGGGTAGGCCGGTGGGGTATTCTGGGTAGTCACCGGTCCGGTTGGTGGCCATGTTTTCCATTTTACCTCAGTTTTTGCCTCTCCTAGGCCCCTTGGAACTAAGATGTGACTTCGTGTGTATGTTTTCCTATTCAGTCCAGTCTGCCATACCTACTGATGCGAGTCTCTCAGTCCCATTATAGCGTATAGTGCTCTTCTCAATGCTCTTGGCTGGCTCTCTGTTAACACCAACGTTTAGTGTAATGTATCATGGATCTCTGTTAAACCCCTTTCATAATTGGTTCAAAAAGAATGGATAGAGCAGAATTCTCCTCACGATGGAACCCTAAAGGTCACTTCTGCTTTCTGCTGATTTTCTGGTGTTAATCGCTAAAGTGTCATTGACTTCCGTTACACTCCTTTGACAAACGGGTCAAAAAAGGAGTGATGAAGGAGCAGTGGGAGCATGAGAGATCCTCCTTTTTGTAGAGGTGCAGCTCTGAAGAGACAGGAGAGAATGTAATGTCTGGAAAGTGTTGTTCTCCGAGTTCACGATCCACGTGCAACATAGAGGGGGTTAACCTAAACAAAACCAGAGTCCTTGAGTCTCTCAGTTCTCATGTCGCTCTGTTTCTCATGGATTTCTCATTATAAAGCCCAGCCTTGGTAGTTTTTACTCTCCACTGACTGAAGATATTGAAGCAATTTGTGTCCTCAGGCTGAAACGCCCTCATCCACGGATGAAGTCTTGGCAGCCAAATGTGTAACATTCCATATTCATTCACAAATAAACTCACATCTTATTACCCATCTGTTTGCAGGTGGTTCTTTTTATTCAATTTAAATCAGGGCGAGGTTTCTGGGTCTCATTCAAACACAAGGAACCTCGCCAAGGGAGAACATTCATTTTTCTTGATTAGAACGTCCTATTGGAAGGAATTGGACCTGGAGTGGTTAGGAGTTGCCCTGTTCTGTCTGGCTTATCCCAGCTGGTCGAATGGCATACTCATCAGGAGTGGTCTTTGGTAAGAAGTGGTGTGGGGAATTCGACACTTTCACCATTCCATGTTTCTGTTTCCGTGGCGATAGAGGGGAGCGGGTTCTCACGGGCGGTCATTCAGTCGCTACACCCCGGCTGAACAAGTACATGACAATTCCTGGCTTTGATATGAGCTCTTCCCCGGGATACGTTACACTCCCATTTTCTTTGAGTTGGCTCCAGGATGCCTGTAAGAAAACACAAAAGAGCAATCACTCGTTTATTCTCTAAAGGAACTCCAAACAAAACATCAGAAGAGCTCTGGCTCTAAGAACTCGTGAGTTTCCACAAGAGGCAGCTATCACATGTCAATAGCAATTAATGGCATTGTTTGTTCTTTTCATTCATGTTTCGCTAGCAGTTTGTGATTATTTTAAAGACAAGTCTATTCCTTCGATAGCGTATGATTAAATACGGAGGCGTTGCGGTCTCTCTGAACCTGAACGGCACATAAACTAGGATTCCATTTCGCCTCCGTATTCCCCAGATGTCACGCCGACATGACATTCAAAAAATTCTCTGTTGTGTTTGTACAAAATGAAAAGTGAGGGGAAAATACATCTGTCACATGTATCGCCTGGCTTGTTAGTATGTGAGTGTGTGAGTGAACCTATGCAAGGTCACTGCTCTCCTCGTCCAATTACAGCCGAATGCGAGAGAACAGAGAGACACCTTTGACACTTGTTTACTTTCTTACAATGAGCAAACATCTAAGGAAAAAAGAAAGGAAAAAATAAAACAGTTGAGATGTTCACGGCTGTCTAAACAAGAAAAGAAGAAAAATATGGGAATATGGACTAAACAAACACCCTCTCCTTTCCATCCCTCTCCTCCACTCTCCAACCAACAGAACATCAAAAACGGGCCCAGTCTATAGGAAGCAGGATGCTAATTGCGTTCGTGGCTGGAATATGAAACGCTGTTTGAATGCCAGTTTTCCTCTATTACGGTAGTAAGGGGAGGGGGCAATCATGGTTCATCTAAAAGTCAACTTATTCTACTCACTGTGAGTAGAATAAATAATATAGTAGTAGAATAATAATAATAATAATATATAATAGTAGAATAAATAAATATAGATAAATATGCCATTTAGTAGACACAGAATACCACAGAATACCGAAAGTAAAGCGGTGAGATTGCACAACACTACGAAATGTGTAAACAATGTGTCTGATATGTCAAGGAGCGTGAACCGCATGGATATTGTGATTGTGTCACCTGTTGCGGCTTTAAAGCCGAAGCTAAACATGAAACATACACTGAGTATACAAAACATTAGGAACACCATGACAGACTGACCAGGTGAATCCAGGTGAAAGCTATGAT
>NC_036876.1:13861133-13952357 GCF_002910315.2 Salvelinus sp. IW2-2015
TTTGAAATCAGTCTAGGGGCAACTTCCCCCTATACCTTCAGCTCAACCTGTTAAGCGTGCTCGACAGTCTAGCACCACATTGAGTAGATATCATCACTGGTGACAAATTGGCACCATGACTCAGGCAACATGGAAGGGAAGAAGGTGACACAAAGAAAACAATAAATTATTTGAGCAGTTGGTGATAGAGATCAGCAATATAACAAGCTCCAGTGTTTATGCTCTCTTCTTATCTGTACTGTTCCTTCTCTCCCTGCCACTCACACAGACACTAGACAGTCATAAATGGGTAGACACCTATTCACCACACACACACACACACACACACACACACACACACACACACACACACACACACACACACACACACACACACACACACACACACACACACACACAACAAAGAGCGACGCTGCTCCTGAAATTGGAAGTTCAATCCACCTTGACTCACAGGAGACAGGCAGTAGAATCACTCAGTAGCACTGATCTCTGATTGTGTGTCCACCGGAGTGTGCTAAAATGACGTCACCTTTGAAGTTGACAGCAATGTAATGGTGTTTTATGTTCCCGAATGGACATTGTATAATCATAAACTATCCGATAGGCGGTGCAGGATTTGGTAATGGCTAGCTGGTCAAGGCTCAGCACAGATTATACAAACATACCAATACCGTCAAACGTCCATGTTGATCTTTCACTGAGCAGTACATCGTTAGTCATGTCTATAGTGCTTCTGAAATGCTAAATGAGTTGTGCAACCATCATGTAACACAAACACACACGCACACCGCTTCATTACCATACCTCTATGGCAGCTCTAAAGGCTTATTTCCTTTCGCGTCCTGCATAATTCTATTTGCTTTGGAAAATGAATGCTACAGAAGGTCATATCTCCTGCTTTAATGATTTTCTCCCGCCTCATTTTTTTCTCGTACTACTCAATTTAGGACCAAATTGGCTTCTAGCCACATCATGGTAATACGTCCGAAATTGCTCCTTCATAAATGTTCCCCCGTATTTTGTTATAATCAGGTGGGCAGATTACAAAGTAGTGGGAAAACGAACTGTGGGGAGAAAATAACTATATAAAAGGGACCTTCATTTGTACACGCTGCATGGTTCCACTGGCTTAAGGTACTCTGTGAGCCTAGGGCCTTTTCTCATCTCATATACAATATCTGCATTTCACAACACAAAAAAAGTGCTGTGATTCAACGTAGAAAAATAGCTCAGTCTCCCGAGTGGCGAAGTGGTCTAAGGCTAGCTGTGCCACTAGAGATTCTGGGTTTCAAGTCGGGTCGGGCGCAGTGCACGCTGACACGGTCGCCAGGTGTATGGTGTTTCCCCCCGAGTCCGTACGGGAGTTGCAGCGATGAGACAAGACTGTAACTACCAATTGGATACCACGAAATTGGGGAGGAAAAAAAGGGTACTTTTTTTTTTTAATATAATAATAATATTTATATTATATACAAAATAAAAGCTTAGTCAAGCCACTGGCGTAACGCAGTTTCTCTGGACCCCCGCAAGGTCATAGTTCATCTCCCCCCCGCTAAAGATGATCATCTGTTTGCATCTGCCATTTTATTGTCTGTCCAGTATCCAGACGACCTGTCCCCAGAGCCTCCTATACAGTTCATCTCTTTCTGTAATATGTTGATGCCGCCAATTAAGGAGAATGTTAAGAAGATGTTGCAGAACTGTTGTATTTGAATCTCTTCTGTCCAGCTTCCCTGATGTTGCTGCGGCAATCAAGCTGTTCTTACCATCAATGTAACTGCCGCTTCTGAGGAGAGATTTTTTTCTGAACTAAAACTCGTAAAGAACTACCTATTTAAGCATTAGGTTCTCGGTCCGATGTGCACTTCTGAACACCTGAGTAAACTCCACTCACTGCACTGGCGCCGGCGTAGCCTTGACCACAACATTTGTTCACCGATATCCCCTTATATATATATTCAATCAGTTTTTAAATAATCATTTCAAGGCCTGAGGCACTTTTTCAGTCACATTCCCGAAGTCCACCAAAAAAAACGCTTACTTGTACATAAGGTTTATGAATGACTTTTTAGAGGGTTACTGTGTCCGGTACTCTCTCTACAGTGTTTGAAGAAAGTGGAATCGATGTAAACACTATCCTCTGATGTCTTTACAGAGCAATCAGAAAGAGAGAAATATGTGGCGTGTGAAAGCCTCTCTGACACTGTATTATTTCAGAAAAGTCTGTTTGCGTGTGTGTGTGTGTGTGTGTGTGTGTGTGTGTGTGTGTGTGTGTGTGTGTGTGTTGTTGTGTGTGTGTGTGTGTGTGTGTGTGTGTGTGTGTGTGTGTGTGTGTGTGTGTGTGTGTGTGTGTGTGTGTGTGTGTGTGTGTGTGTGTGTTTGTGTGTGTAGAAGTGCATGTCTGTGCACGTGCATGCATCCTTTGTGCTGCTGGTTGGCTATCAGGGTCTTGACAAGGAATTGCATTCTCTCCTTCATCCCGCCGTCGAATGACAAGCGCTAAGAAGACAATGAAAGAGAGCCGGAGAGCACACGTTGTCCTCCTTCCTGTTACACATGCTTTTATTCTAATAGGCTGGTGACAGTCGAAGTCTTGAATGGAGACAGACAAACAACATGAGACATAGTCTTTGAAGTGGAACCGGTCTCTCTCACAGTGAAGTATTGGCTTAATCCTATTATCTTAACTATCATTATTCTTATTGGTCTGAAGCACATCCCCATCCACGGGAAGAGTTGTCACATGACATGCAGGTAGGTGGTTCATTTGCAAGACTCAACGTGTATAAACGCAAAGTATCTTTTTCAATACGTTATTTTGTGGTATTAATCATTGCTATAGTGTAATTGAAATATAACTGAATTCTTGATTGATTTGTGAGAAATGTGGTGGACAATTTTGGCAAAATCTTGGACCACCAAGATCAATTCCAATTCCTCGCTGTCTTCAATTGCATTACATACTGAAATTACTTTGAAATCCTTTTGGGCTGTACATTTTCCAGTACAGGATTTCTGATTCCATAATCATATTGGTCAGAAGATAAGTTATCTAGATGTTTGTCCCGACTTCCGCCGAAGTCGGCTCCTCGCTTGTTCGGCGCGTTCGGCGGTCGACGTCACCGGCTTTCTAGCATCGGCCGCTCCATTTTTCATGTATCCATTTGTTTTGTCTTGTTCCCTGCACACCTGGTTTTCATTCCCCAATCAATTCATATGTATTTATTCCTCTGTTCCCCATCATGTCTTTGTGTAGGATTGTTTGTGTTATGTGTATTTTGATATTGTGGATATTGTTACGCGCATTACTTTTTGTCTATGTTCCGTGTTTTGGGCACATTTATGTTATTTTTGTGCTGTCATTTTGACCGGAATAAAAAGTGCGCCTGTTCACTACACTCTGCTCTCCTGCACCTGACTTCGCCTCCGATACACACTCCTAACAGATGTGCTGTAGAATGAATGAAATGCCCCTTAATTCATTTCATATTTTGGTGCAGCGGCAACTTCATTTGATGTCAAACATGACATTTAACCTTTGCTAACCAACCACATATTATGTACTGTAGTTAGGCAAATAGAGAAGCTATATACCGTCAAGTTGAAGGTCTGAGAAAGGTACCTTCAAGATAGATGTAGCTATACAGGTCTCTGATCAGAGCATTTCATAACTGCGAAAATAAAGTAAAAAAATATTTCAAAAAATATTTCAAAAAACAAACACTATATGCAGGTCTCACTCACTCTTTTAAAGTAATATCTATATGCACGACACCATGGATTTTTCTAGGACACTGTCAGAAGTAAGATACTGTAGCTTGAGTCTGTCTTGCTGTTTGAGCTGCTGTCTATCTACAATGTTACACCGTTATCCAGTCATGCTCTTCACTCCACAGCATGGATGTCTTTCACAGACCCTTTCACAGACCCTTTCACAGACCCTTTCACAGACCCTTTCACAGACCCACACATTACTGTCACTGATTCAGCTCCTCACTGACGACACTCGCACCATATCAAACTACCCACACAGTATCAAATACCACAGACTTCCGTAGACTCACTCTAATGTCACAGAGCTCAAACTCAGTATCGTACACTATAGAGTCCCTGTCATGTCACAGAAACCCAACTCAATACGTTACAAACTACAGTTCTGTCATAAACCAATTCCAATTTCCATGGACACTGAATCAGACATAATAACATAGACATTATTATTATAGACATAGATGCTAACAGTAAATCATCAGTAGCCATATTGTTTCATGTTTACAGACCACAAACTCACCATCACTTACCACAGGTATACGTGGTGTACATCATCAGTCTCATAATCATATTACACAGTCCATGGACCATAACTTCCCCATTTCCAGGCTCACTATCAGACCCCATGCAGGTTCAGTCTTAGCCTCGGGAACTGCGTCCGCAATCATTAGTGTAATCAACCACCCACAGAGCTACTATAGGCTACCTAATGTCTGCGTGATCATACGCTATGACGTGGACAGTCCCTTTTGGATTGTGCCTGCTAGTGTCCATCACATCAAGGATGTGCCTACGGAAATAAGTAACCCCCACCGTGTGATATAATGGGGACCGCTCCTCTGTTGTTGAGTGAGCTAGTATTGCACCATCTAATCAATCAATAACTGTGAGGCATCAATTGACCAATTATCTTAAGATAGTACATTTCTGGTTCAGTTGAAACGGGGCATTTAAGCAGCCTAAAGAGCGTACATCCAAATGAAAGGATCCACTTAGCTGTGAGTAAATTAAAATAGTGCATAGTATATGAGGAATGAGAATACAGAGAAGTATTCAACGAAAGAGACGCATAGAGTATTTTTAACCTCTCTCTCTCTCTCTCTCTCTCTCTCTCTCTCTCTCTCTTTCTCGCTCTCTCTCCTCTTGAAAGCATCCCTCTGATGTTGTGTAGATTGTCCAGAATCACTTGAAGTCACAGGATTTTGAGTAATTCATTATTCAAATAAATAAACAATTTGCTCTTTGGCCCAACTAGCATCAAAGCAGGGACACGATAACATGAAGGGACCACTCCATATGTGAAATAGGCATGACCACTTCTCTGTCAACAGTCTTCTGATTGGTACAGCGACTGATTCGGTTCCCGTGTCTGGGTAATGCAGCAGCACTAGCCCTGACCATTCACATGTGATGGCTATTGGTACATCCATTTATCATGATGTCATGTGCATCGGAGAGGCTGACGACATGTCATCATTTATGGATTTATTTGATTGATCGATCATGGATTTTTTTTTTCAGATGAGAATAGCATAAGCTATGAATTTTCAGTTTTTCTGAGAATGTTTGTCTGTGTTATGAAATGTTTAATGTAGGGACAAGAACATGGGGGGGATTGTTCTCATTACCTAATTATTTCAGTCCTAATGAACAAACCCAATGACCATCATTTGCATTTAGTTTGTCTGTGCAGGTGTTACTGTCAGCATCGTCAACAACATTGTCGTCAACTGGAATAATCATATCTTAAACTGTATTGACAGCTACAGGAAAGCGAATTAACTGTTTTCCTTTTGTCTGGTGTAACTAGATCAGAGTGGGAAATTCTGTTCCACCAGCCACAGGGGCTCGTGGATGCCCACATTTGACCAGTCACTACAAAGTTTAACCAGACACATTTTCCCCCTTAAAAAAAATCTATCATTAAGATAAATCACAGAAAACGCATGCTCATGCTTTGTAATATTGAAACAACATTAATTGAGTGGTTTGGAAATTGAATGAAAGTGATTTCAAAGAACAACACAGAATATGACAGACAGACATTGGAAATCATAGTGTGTTCTATACCTTTTCCAGCGGGCAAGGTCATGATATGACATAGTATGACATGACAGCTTGGTGTTCGACTAGCTTGCGGGTTTGTGTTTGCACAGGGACATGTTAATGCATGCATCTGCCTCTTATATGCCGACTATCATTGCATCATATTGACAGTTCTCTGTCTAATTCTGCTATAACCATACAGAAAACATCTTACAATTGTTGACTGTTCAAGCATCATAGTAATAAAAGTACCAAACCGCATTTAAATCCTCCCTCCGTACATTGACAATGATTTATACCTGCCGATTTATACCATTTATACCTGCCGATTACATGCATCCTTCATCCTTATCTTGTCCTGATCTTGTCCTGATCGTTCCCGTTTTCACTTGTAAGATCTGATCAAAAATAGTTCACAGTGCGTGTTTTAATAATCTACACCTGTCAAAAAATGTCGGCACAATCAGAATGAGGACAAGATCAGGACAAAGGGTGCATGTCAGAACCAGGTATAAACGTGGCTATAGTCTATATACATAAAGTAACTGCAATATACTGTACTTCTAGAATTTGCCTGGAAGCATAAGAGAAGAGAGACTCACCGTATCCAGGTAGCTGAGCACTGTCAGAGTCCCATCCCAGTCATCCTGTTCAAGACACTGATGGAGATTGAGAGGGAAAACAGAAAGAGAAAAAAAACTCCTCTGCTCCGTTCTCTTGTTCTAACTGTGTCTTCACTCTCACTCAGTCCATTATCCGCTATCCTCAGTCGCTGTTTCTGTCTCCAGCGCTCTCCCCTCTCTCTCGCTTTCTCTCTGTGGATCTCGTAGCTTACGCACTAACACGCTCTACTCTCTGTCTCTGTCTCTCTCTCTCTCTGTCTCTTACCATCCCCCGAGTCTCTACACCCTTATCTCTGTCGCTCTTTCCCACACACAATCGTTTATGTGTCGGGGGGCTAGGGTCAGTCTGTTATGGTGTAATTCTCCTGTCTTATACGGTGTCCTGTGTGAATTTAAGTATGCTCTCTCTAATTCTTTTTCTCTCCCTCTCCCTCCCGGAGGACCTGAGCCCTGGGACCATGCCTCAGGACTACCTGGCCTGAAGACTCATTGCTGTCCCCCCACCTGGTTGTGCTGCTGCTCCTGTTTCAACTGTTCTGCCTGCGGCTATGAAACCCTGACCTGTTCACCGGACGTGCTACCTTGTCCCGGACCTGCTGTTTTTGACTCTCTCTCTCTATCGCACCTGCTGTCTCGAACTCTGAATGCTCGGCTATGAAAAGCCAACTGACATTTACTCCTGAGGTGCTGACCTGTTGCACCCTCTACAACCACTGTGATTATTAATATTTGACCCTGCTGGTCATCTATGAACTTTTGAACATCTTGGCCATGTATTGTTATAATCTCCACCCGGCACAGCCAGAAGAGGACTGGCCACCCCTCATAGCCTGGTTCCTCTCTAGGTTTCTTCCTAGGTTCCTGCCTTTCTAGGGAGTTTTTCTGCATTGCTTGCTGTTTGGGGTTTTAGGCTGGGTTTCTGTATAGCACTTTGTGACATCTGCTGGGCTTTATAAATTCATTTGATTTACTTTGAGTGATTTACTTTCAGCCCCTCAGTGGGTTTTTTTGCCACTGGCAGCTCACATCTGTTGGAGTGAGCCCACTCTCTCTCGCTCTGCTTTCTCTAACCCCGTGTGTCTGTATTTTTTTCTGAGAGGTTGCTTACTTCTCATGCATTCAGGTGAACTAGCAGGAGATGTGGGAAACCACAGGTAGGCATAGGATGAGGGAGCCTACCATTGTACTGTGACACTCAGACTCAGACCCCGCCTCTCTCTCTGAGGCCTCATTTATTGTAGCTGAGGACTTTAATAAAATAAATCTAAGGAAAACGCTCCCAAAATTCTACCAACCACCCACCAATCACGAGGAACGTTGTGCTCCCGATCTCCGAGGTCGACGTGAGTAACATGCTGACCACACTGCACGCGTCGCGTGAGCGTTGCAAAAACAAATTACACATACAGGTTATTCAATCATTGCACCCACACTGCTCTCCCATCTCCTAATTGTTTTTTAGGAGCATATACCCAGGTGCCATCTCCTCATTTGTTTTTAGCATATACCCACGTGGGTGATTGAAAGATGAACTGAGGTCCACACTTAGTTCATCTTTGTATTAGTGCACCGTAAAGTTGGTTGCCAACCACCATATAAAGTCCAAAGAAGAAAAAGAAGCCTGAAGGAAGGAGGAGAGATGATGAGAAATGTATTCGGTTTACCTTTTTATCTGTGGATTAATTGTCGGAGTTGAGGACCTTGTGCATTTCAGGAAAAAAAAGAACCCAATGTTTATATCCCAGGACAAATTAGCTAGCAGCAGCAAGCTAACTAGCTACATTGCCATAAATGTTTAATGCTTTTCAACCTGTCCCCAAATTAATATAATTGTTTCAGAGTTTGTTTTGATATTTCAATCTGCATGCCCTGATCGCGTCTGGCGTGGGTGAAAAAAATCTACTTGCTCGCGAAGGCGGACGCACGCGTGTATGCGGTTTGGTCAGCGTGTAAGACATCCAAGCGTGTTTACCCTCACAAGGCTGACGGCCCAGACGTCATCTCAAGCCCTGTCCTCAGAACATGTGCAGAGCAGCTGGCTGGAGTGTTTACGGACATACAGTATTCAATCACTCCCTATCCCAGTCTGTTGTCCACACTTGCTTCAAGATGTCCAGCATTGTTCCTGTACTCAAGAAATCAACGGTTATCAAAATCAAATCAAATCAATCAACATTTCATTGGTCACATACACATGGTTAGCAGACGTTATTGTGAGTGTAGCGAAATGCTTATGCTTCTAGATCCGACAGTGCAGCAGTATATACAGTACATATGAGATGAGTAATGTGAGATATGTAAACATTCTTAAAGTGGCATTATTAAAGTGACTAGTGTTCCATTTATTGAAGTGGCCAATGAACTAAATTACTATCGCCCTGTAGCACTCACTTCTGTAATCATGAAGTGCTTTGAGGGGCTAGTTAAGGACCATATTACCCCCTACAATTTGCATACCGCCCTAACACATCTACGGACGACACAATCGCCATTGCACTCTACTGGACAGACCACAGCCCTATCCCACCTTGAATACCTATGTGAAAATGCTGTTCATCGACTACAGCTAATCCTTCATCTCCTCATGACCATAGTGTCCTCCAAGCTAAGCTCAGGGCCCCGCCCTGTGCAACTGCGTCCTAGACTTCCTGACGAGCTGACCCCAGGTGGCGAAGGTAGGCAACAACACATCCGCCACACTGATCCTCAACATGGGTGCCTCACAGGGGCGAGTGCTCAACCCCCTCCTGCTCTCCCTGTTCAGCCATGACTCAGTGGCTACGCACGTCTACAACTCAATTATCAAGTTTGCTGACGACACAACAGTGGTAGGCCTGATTACAAACAATGACGAGACAGCATACAGGGAGGATGTGAGAGCCCTGGCGAAGTGGTGCTTGGAAAATAATCTCTCTCTCAATGTCAAGAAAATGAATGAGCTGATCGTTGACTACAGGAGAGAGCAGATAGAGCCCGCTCCCATCCACATCAACTGGGCCACAGTGGAGAGGGTTAAAAGCTTCAAGTTCCTCGGCGTGCACATCACTGAGGACCTGAAATGGCCTCTCCACACTGACACCGCACAACAGCGCATCTTCAACCTCAGGAGGCTGAGAAAATCCGGCTTTGCCACTAAGACTCTCATGAACTTCTACAGATGCACCATCAAGAGCATTCTGTCAGTCTGTATCACCGCCTGGTACGGCAACTGCAACACCCGCAATTGCAGGGCTCTCCAGATGTTGGTGCGGTCAGCCCAACGCATCACTGGGGGCATACTTGCTGCCCTCCAGGACATCTACAGTACCCGGTGTCACAGGAAGGCCAAGAACATCATCAAGGACCTCAGACACCCGAACCACGGCCTGTTAACCCTTATACCGTAGCAGGTAGAGAGAGTACAGGTGCATCAAAGCTGGGACAGAGAGACTGAAAAACAGCTTCTATTTCCATGCTATCAGACTGTTAAGAGGTTTTAAACAGTCATCACTAGCCGTCCTCTGCCCAGTACCTTGCCCCTTTGTCACTGTCACTAGCAGGCTACCAACTGGGACTCTACCCTGTACCTTAGGGACAGATCACAATTTACTGGGTGGGAGGGGTGGTCCAAAATAGGGGAGGGTTGTCCAACTTTTTTGTTGTTGCTTTTTCCGTGGTTTACATTCGCTCTTTTGCAGGTTTTACTAAATAATTTCTTCCATCCTAGCCAGATTTCCTCATCTGCTTGCATGCGCCTGTAACGTCTGCTTCCAACTCACACTCTCAAACACAAAGATCCCCTGAACGCAGCTCACTTTGCAGCCTACTTTCCAGCTCACACTTTCAAACACATAGATTACCTGAACGCAGCTCACTCTCCAGATCCCAATCACCTGAATTCTGATCATCTGTTCACACACCTGTATGTCATTTACACACACTATTTAGTTCAGTTTATTGCACCCCATCATTGTGAGGTTTTGTTTGTTTTGATACACATTCTAGTCAGAGCTCTGTTTATTTCCAAATTAGTCCTCATGTGTATTGTAATTTTTGGCCCTCCTCACTAACAACGTTTTTTGCCTATAACCTGCCTGTACTTTTGCCTATCAGATTTCCTGTCATCAACCTCTTGCCTGATCTCCCAGACTACGTTATTAGCCTTTTTCTCTGCCTGTACTGTTACCTTTTTGGACTCCTTGTGTATGACCTTCTGCCTGTCCGTGGACCCTGCTACCTGCATCCTTCTGTGGTCCTTTACTAAATAAACACCTGCTGCGCCTTGCACTTGAAACCAGCGCTCTGTCTCCCATCATACTCATTACAGTGCCTCCCTTATATCAAGGCGTTTTGGTACTTCCCTTATGCACTACTCTTTTCAGTGTGCTAACTTTTACTATACCACAGGTCAGTCCACCAGTCTAACGGTCTATCCTGCCCTCTATCCACGATTCATGATGACAATAGCGGTAAGTGAATCGTTTGTTCAAATCTGCATTAGGCACACTAGCAATCATACCACACATAAAAACATTCAAAGCTGCGTACATTTTTTTAATATGAATCGACAAAAGCAAAGGAATAGCTGATAGGCTGCGGAGAAGCCAGGTGCATCATTGCGCATGAAAGAACAGAGAAGACATGAGACACACAGCTCAAAAATCTCCCCTATTAATCTTGTTTAGGGACAATATAATTATCCTACCTAGACTAGCCTACAACCCATGAATCATTGCATTATTGTTTTCAAGTAAGTACAACATTCTAGCCTACTCTAGGATGCATTTGAAAATGTCATTTGAATAACAGCGCAAAAGCCCTGTGATTTTGTTTCATTCGATTTGGATCAGTTGTGGGTCTACTTTTGACAGTTTTAGGTCTAGAAAGGCACAAAAGTAGGCCAGTCTTGCTGTATTTTTTACTTCTGACATTAAATGCACCGTCTGTTGCAGATCCTCATTCTCCCAAGTCGTCCTAGAATAATGTGGCCACATGCCTCTTCTCCAATCCGAGCGGCTATTCCTCACTAACCTAGAACCTCACGCTTAGATATTTATAATTTGACTTTTTTTAAATGTATTACCTTTTTACGTGGCACAAACACAACCAGTCACAATGTTTTTTTAATCTGATCGGGCTACTTCAAAAGTCTCCTGTGGATGCACATGTTATGCTGGTGAATGAGAACCCAAAAGCGACGTAATAGAAACAGAGTCTTTATTCCAGTCTAAAACAAACAATAATTCTCCTGGATATTATTCAAGGAAAATCCAAAACAGGAAACTGAAATCCTCTCGTCARTAGAGAGGAACGACTGGAGACGCGACCACAGACTGCAGGTCGCTTCAGGAAGGCACAGGCCGTAGCTGACAGAGACACCTGCTCACACGCAGCATCTGAAGAAGGCAAAAACACGACAGGGCGGAACAAGGACACAGAACAGCAAACATCAAACAAGAATCCGACAAGGACAGAGCGGAAAACAGAGGGAGAAATAGGAGACTCTAATCAGAGGGCAAAATAGGGGACAGGTGAAAGAGTAAATGAGGTCGTTAGGAGAATGAGAAACAGCTGGGAGCAGGAACGGAACGATAGAAGAGAGAGGGCGAGGGAGAGAGGGAGGAGGAGAGAGGGATAGAAAGAGGGAAAGAACCTAATAAGACCAGCAGAGGGAAGCACAGGGACAAGACATGATGATCAAAGACAAAACATGACAGTACCCCCCACTCACCAAGCGCCTCCTGGCGCACTCGAGGAGGAACCCTGGCGGCAACGAAGGAAATCATCAATCAAGAACGGTCCAGCACGTCCCGAGATGGAACCCAACTCCTCTCCTCAGGACCGTAACCCTCCAATCCACTAAGTACTGGTGACCACGTCCCCGAGAACGCATGTCCATGATCTTCCGTACCTTGTAAATAGGTGCGCCCTCGACAAGGACGGGGGGAGGGAAGACGAACGGGGCGCGAAGAAAAGGCTTGACACAAGAGACATGGAAGACAGGTGGACGCGACGAAGATGTCGCGGAAGAAGCAGTCGCACAGCGACAGGATGTGACGACCTGAGAGACACGAAACGGACCAATGAACCGCGGAGTCAACTTGCGAGAAGCTGTCGTAAGGGAAGGTTACGAGTGGAAAGCCACACTCTCTGACCGCGACAATACCTAGGACTCTTAATCCTACGTTATTGGCGGCTCTCACAGTCTGCGCCCTGTAACGGCAAAGTGCAGACCTGACCCTCCTCCAGGTGCGCTCACAACGTTGGACAAAAGCCTGAGCGGAGGGAACGCTGGACTCGGCGAGCTGGGACGAGAACAGAGGAGCTGGTACCCAAGACTACTCTGAAATGGAGATAGCCCGGTAGCAGACGAAGGAAGCGAGTTGTGAGCGTACTCAGCCCAGGGGAGCGTTCTGCCCAAGACGCAGGGTTTCGAAACGAAAGGCTGTGTAATATGCGACCAATCGACTGATTGGCCCTTTCTGCTTGACCGTTAGACTGGGATGAAACCCGAGAGAGGACTGACGGAAGCACCAATCAAACGACAGAACTCCCTCCAAAACTGTGACGTGAATTGCGGGCCTCGTCTGAAACGGCGTCTAACGGGAGACATGAATTCTGAACACATTCAATGATGATTTGTGCCGTCTCCTTAGCGGAAGAAGCTTAGCGAGGGAATGAAATGTGCCGCCTTAGAGAACCTATCGATAACCGTAAGAATCACAGTCTTCCCCGCAGACGAAGGCAGACCGGTAATAAAGTCTAAGGCGATGTGAGACCAAGGTCGAGAAGGAATGGGAAGCGGTCTGAGACGACGGCAGGAGGAGAGTTACCTGACTTAGTCTCGCGCGAGTCCGAACAAGCAGCCAGAAACGGCGCGTGTCCCGCTCCTGATTAGGCCACCAAAACCGCTGGCAAATAGAAGCAAGCGTACCCCGAACGCCGGGGTGGCCAGCTAACTTGGCAGAGAGGCCCACTGAAGAACAGCCAGACGAGTAGAGACAGAACGAACAGAAGGTTACTAGGACAAGCGCGCGGCGACGCAGTGTGATGAGTGCTTGCTTTACCTGTCTCTCAATTCCCCAGACAGTCAACCGACAACACGCCCTTCAGGGAGAATCCCTCGGGGTCGGTAGAAGCCACAGAAGAACTAAAAGAGCGGGATAAGGCATCAGGCTTGGTGTTCTTATTTCCCGGGCGATAGGAATCACGAACTCGAAACGAGCGAAAAAAACGCCCAACGAGCTTGACGTGCATTAAGTCGTTTGGCAGAACGGATGTACTCAAGGTTCTTATGGTCAGTCCAAACGACAAAAGGGACGGTCGCCCCTCCAACCACTGTCGCCATTCGCCTATGGCTAAGCGGATGGCGAGCAGTTCGCGGTTACCCACATCATAGTTGCGTTCCGATGGCGACAGGCGATGAGAAAAGTAAGCGCAAGGATGGACCTTATCGTCAGACTGGAAGCGCTGGGACAGAATGGCTCCCACGCCCACCTCTGAAGCGTCAACCCTCGACAATGAATTGTTTAGTGACGTCAGGAGTAACAAGGATAGGGCGGATGTAAAACGCTTCTTGAGGAGATCAAAAGCTCCCTGGGCGAACCGGACCACTTAAAGCAAGTCTTGACAGAAGTCAGAGCTGTGAGAGGGGCAGCCACTTGACCGAAATTACGAATGAAACGCCGATAGAAATTAGCGAAACCGAGAAAGCGCTGCAACTCGACACGTGACTTAGGAACGGGCCAATCGCTGACAGCCTGGACCTTAGCGGGATCCATCTGAATGCCTTCAGCGGAAATAACAGAACCGAGAAATGTGACAGAGGAGACATGAAAGGCCGACTTCTCAGCCTTCACGTAGAGACAATTCTCTAAAAGGCGCTGAGACACGTCGAACGTGCTAACATGAATCTCGAGTGACGGTGAAAAAACAGGATATCGTCAAGGTAAACGAAAACAAAGATGTTCAGCATGTCTCTCAGTACATCATTACTAATGCCTGAAAGACAGCTGGAGCAAGCGAGACCGAACGGCAGAACCCGGTATTCAAATGCCCTAACGGAGTGTTAAACGCCGTTTTCCACTCGTCCCCTCTCTGATGCGTACAGATGGTAAGCGTTACGAAGGTCCAACTTAGTAAAAAACCTGGCTCCCTGCAGAATCTCGAAGGGCTGACGACATAAGGGAAGCGGATAACGATTCTTAACCGTTATGTCATTCAGCCCTCGATAATCCACGCAGGGGCGCAGAGTACCGTCCTTCTTCTTAACAAAGAAAAACCCGCTCCGGCGGGAGAGGAAGAAGGCACCACGGTACCGGCGTCGAGAGAAACAGACAGATAATCCTCGAGAGCCTTACGTTCGGGAGCCGACAGAAGTTAGTCTACCCCGAGGGGGAGTGGTCCCCGGAAGGAGATCAATACAACAATCATACGACCGGTGAGGAGGAAGAGAATTGGCTCTGGACCGACTGAAGACCGTGCGTAGATCATGATATTCCCTCGGCACTCCTGTCAAATCACCAGGTTCCTCCTGAGTAGAGGGACAGAAGAAACAGGAGGGATAGCAGCATTAAACACTTCACATGACAAGAAACGTTCCAGGATAGGATAGAATTACTAGACCAATTAATAGAAGGATTATGACATACTAGCCAGGGATGACCCAAAACACAGGTGTAAAAGGTGAACGAAAAATCAAAAGGAAATGGTCTCACTGTGGTTACCAGATACTGTGAGGGTTAAAGGTAGTGTCTCACATCTGATACTGGGGAGAGGACTACCATCTAAGGCGAACATGGGCGTGGCTTCCCTAACTGTCTGAGAGGAATGTCATGTTCCGAGCCCATGCTCGTCCATAAACAACCCTCAGCCCAGAGTCTATCAAGGCACTGCAGAAGCAGCCGAACCGGTCCAGCGTAGATGACCGACAGGTATACAGATCTGATGGAGAGACCTGAGTAGTAGCGCTCACCAGTAGCCTCCGCTTACGATGAGCTCTCTGGCTTTTACTGGACATGACATGACAAAATGTCCAGCAGAACCGCAATAGAGGCGGCGTTGGTGATTCTCCGTTCCCTCTCCTTAGTCGAGATGCGAATACCTCCCAGCTGCATGGGCTCAGTCTCTGAGCCGGTGGAGGAGATGGTTGAGATGCGGAGAGGGGAAACACCGTTAACGCGAGCTCTCTTCCACGAGCTCGGTGACGAAGATCTACCCGTCGTTCTAGTCGGATGCGAGATGCAATCAAAGAGTCCACGCTGGAAGGAACCTCCCGGGAGAGAATCTCATCCTTAACCTCAGCGTGGAGTCCCTCCAGAAAACGAGCGAGCAACGCCGGCTCGTTCCAGTCACTGGAGGCAGCAAGAGTACGAAACTCTATAGAGTAATCCGTTATGGATCGATCACCTTGACATAGGGAAGCCAGGCCTGGAAGCCTCCTTCCAAAAACTGAACATCAAAAACCCGTATCATCTCCTCTTTAAAAGTTCTGATAAACGTTAGAACACTCAGCCCTTGCCTCCCAGATAGCTGTGCCCCACTCCCGAGCCCGACCAGTAAGGAGTATATGAACGACGATCCGAGCTCTCTCTCTTGAGTACGTGTTGGGCTGGAGAGAGAACACAATATCACACTGGGTGAGAAAGGAGCGACACCAAGTGGGCTGCCCAGAGTAACATGGTGGGTTATTAACCCTAGGTTCCGGAGACTCGGAAGACCAGGAAGTAGCTGGTGGCACGAGACGAAGACTCTGAAACTGTCCTGAGAGATCGGAGACCTGGGGGCCAGGGTCTCAACGGCATGACGAGCAGCAGACAACCTGCTCGTGTCTGCCGAGCATTGCTCCCTGGATCTCGACGGCAGTGATGAGAGAATCCGTAGTCGCTGGGTCCATCTTGGTCGGATTCTTCTGTTATGCTGGAATGAAGAACCAAAAGCGACGTAATAGAAACAGAGTCTTTATTCAGTCTAAACAAACAAATAATCCTGGATATTATTCAAGGAAAATCCAAAACAGGAAACTGAAATCTCTCGTCAGTAGAGAGGAACGACTGGACGCGACCACAGACTGCAGGTCGCTTCAGGAAGGCACAGGCCGTAGCTGACAGAGACACCTGCTCACACGCAGCATCTGAAGAAGGCAAAAACACGACAGGGCGGAACAAGGACACAGAACAGCAAACATCAAACAAGAATCCGACAAGGACAGAAGCGAAAAACAGAGGGAGAAATAGGGACTCTAATCAGAGGGCAAAATAGGGGACAGGTGTGAAAGAGTAAATGAGGTCGTTAGGAGAATGAAAACAGCTGGGAGCAGGAACGGAACGATAGAGAGAGAGAGCGGGAGAGGAGAGAGGGAGGAGGAGAAGAGGGATAGAAAGAGGGAAGAACCTAATAAGACCAGCAGAGGGAAGCACAGGGACAAGACATGATGATCAAAGACAAAACATGACAGCACATGTTCGTCCAAGATTTAATTCCAGCATCCTCAAAATGGCTTGACATTAATCAGGTTTCCATCAACCTTTTTATGCGAGTAAAGTAGCCTACATGTCTGATGAAGAAATGTCACCACATCACGGGAAAGCATGCGGTTTGTTAGGCTACAGCTGAAATAAATGATGATGAACTTCACAGGGTGGTGAACGTGTGCAGTGAGGAGCTGATGCTCCTTTCAATAAATATTGAGGGTCTTATTCTGTGACATGGTGATCAATGCTTGGCGGCCATTTGCAATTTTTTTTGGTCCATAATAATCTCATCATGTAGTTGGTAATACCTGCACTGTATCTGCAAGCTGTTGGCTAAAGTGCACATGCCAATACCAGAGTGGGCACAGTCGCTATATCATGCAACATTTTTAGTGACAAAACCATTAGATTGGAAAATGCGATTCAAATCAAATCAAATGTTATTTGTCACATAACACATGGTTAGCAGATGTTAATGCGAGTGTAGCGAAATGCTTGTGCTTCTAGTTCCGACAATGCAGTAAAACCAACGAGTAATCTAACCTAACAATTCCACAACTACTACCTTATACACACAAGTGTAAAGGGATAAGATAGTACATAAAGATATATGAATGAGTGATGGTACAGAACGGCATAGGCAAGATGCAGTAGATGGTATCGAGTACAGTATATACATATGAGATGAGTAATGTAGGGTATGTAAACATAAAAGTGCATAGTTTAAAGTGGCTAGTGATACATGTATTACATAAAGATGGCAAGATGCAGTAGATTATATAGAGTACAGTATATACATATACATTATATTAAGTGGCATTGTTAAAGTGGCTAGTGATACATTTTTGATCAATTTCCCTCAATTCCATTATTAAAGTGAGCTGGAGTTGAGTCAGTATGTTGGCAGCAGCCACTCAATGTTAGTGGTGGCTGTTTAACAGTCTGATGGCCTTGAGATAGAAGCTGTTTTTCAGTCTCTCGGTCCCTGCTTTGATGCACCTGTACTGACCTCGCCTTCTGGATGATAGCGGGGTGAACAGGCAATGGCTCGGTTGGTTGTTGTCCTTGATGATCTTTATGGCCTTCCTGTGACATCGGGTGGTGTAGGTGTCCTGGAGGGCAGGTAGTTTGCCCCCGGTGATGCGTTGTGCAGACCTCACTACCCTCTGGAGAGCCTTACGGTTGTGGGCGGAGCAGTTGCAGTACCAGGCGGTGATACAGCCCGACAGCCTGGCTGCTGCGCCTTCTTCACAACGCTGTCTGTGTGGGTKGACCAATTCAGTTTGTCCGTGATGTGTACGCCGAGGAACTTAAAACTTACTACCCTCTCCACTACTGTCCCGATTGAAACCCATTTCACGTGTTTTCTTCATTCGGTACATGGGAATTAAAGGTATTTTTATGTGCATTTTTTATGTATTTTTATGTGCACTTTGTATTCACGCACAGACTTCTATCTGCAACAAGTCAATTTGATGGAAACACAACTCTGATGGGAAAATGCTCCAGGGTTTACCTTAATTGCAATTGCTGGCATTTCAAAAATAATGTAAAAAATGAAAAGCCATAAATAAAATTGTAGCAGGCCAAATTGTCCAGGAGAGGCTGTCTATCATAGCCTACGCCCTGAATTCGCTCACGCCTTGAGCTCATGTGTGCCTGCTGCTGAGTACAAAGAGAGCCACAGAGGAGCATTGGCCTACGGGTCTCGTTCTGTGTATTTATTAGAGGTTTAACTTCGCTCTTTTGTTTGGGTTACATCCCTGTGTTTTTGTATACGTGTATGTTTTGGGCTTCGTCCCCTTGCCTTTCATGGCATGTTGTATTTTTGGGTGGAGTATTAAAACCCCCTATTACGTATTCCTGCGCCTGTCTCCAATCCTTTATACAACGTGACACATTTTAATTTGGTAAATTAAATTCGCAACATGTAAAGTGTTCATCCCATGCTTCATCAGCTGAAATAAACGATCCCCGAAATGTTTGATATGCACCAAAAGCTTATTTCTCAAAACGTTTGTGCATAAATGTGTTTACATCCCTGTTAGTGAGCATTTCAACTTTGCCAAGATAATCCATCCACCTGATAGGTGTGGCATATCAAGAAGCTGATTAAACAGCATGGTCATTACACAG
Source organism: Salvelinus sp. IW2-2015 (assembly GCF_002910315.2). Taxonomy (NCBI): domain Eukaryota; kingdom Metazoa; phylum Chordata; class Actinopteri; order Salmoniformes; family Salmonidae; genus Salvelinus; species Salvelinus sp. IW2-2015. Next base: position 13,880,161 of record NC_036876.1, read on the forward strand.
GTGTACCTTGTGCTGGGGACAACAAAAGGCAATTCTAAAATGTGCAGTTTTGTCAAACAACACAATGCCACAGATGTCTCAAGTTTTGAGGGAGCGTGCAATCGGCATGCTGACTGCAGGAATGTCTACCAGAGCTGTTGCCAGAGAATTGAATGTTAATGTATCTACCATAAGCCGCCTCCAATGTTTTAGAGAATTTGGCAGTAGGTCCAACTGGCCTCACAACCACAGACCACGTGTAACCACGCCAGCCCAGGACCTCCACATCCGGCTTCTCCACCTGCGGGATCGTCTGAGATCAGCCACCCGGACAACTGATGAAACTGGAGAATTTCTGTCTGTAATAAAGCCGCTTTGTGGGGAAAAACTCATTCTGATTGGCTGGGCCTAGCTCCCAAGTGGGGGAGCCTATAACCTCCCAGGCCCACCCATGGCTTCGCCCTTGCCCAGTCATGTGAAATCCATAGATTAGGGTCTGATTTCCTTATATGACTGATATCCTTATATGAACTGTAACTCAGTGAAATTGTTGCATGTTGTGTTTATATTTTTGCTCAGTGTAGTTTAAGGTTATAAGTAGGTCTGTGGTAAAATACCATTAGCTGATTTCTGTAATTTGTTGGGTATGGTAGGCACTTGCCTTTGTTGGTAATTTCTGCAATATAGCCTTCTCAAAACTTATAAGGTTTAAACCAGCTCGCAAGTCTTTCATTCTGCTGAGCCATTTTCTTTGGCAAAATTAAGTTGCAACTGTAATGCTGTGTTCGCCGAAATATAATAGCCTGATCCTATTTTCCCCATAACCAGTGGCTTGACTTACTTTTGATACTACCCTAATAAAGTTGAGGAACCTTTTTGGAAGGTTTGGTGTGATTATGATTACGCTTTAGCTACTGCATGTCTATGATACGAAGGTAGTGTTCAGCGGTGCTCCAAATGACTCCAACAGTTGAACTTGAGGTGAGGACAGTGCTTCATTTGTAACTCGTGAGGTCCCGGAACACATAGTGAACGCGAGGGGGTTATCCGGGGGGCTTTGAGGGAGCGGAACACATTGAGAAATAAAAAGTCAAACACAACGTAGCAGCCCAACAGACGGAGTAAACAGCCAAGTAGCCCACTATCTATGGTGGTGAAATGGACAGCACTCTCCAAGGTGCTGATTCATTCAAAGCATTTTAGACACCACTGCAGTATGCCTACATACTTGAGTATAGCTGTGGGGCTTACGTAAGTCCAAATTTCTTATAGCCTAATTTTCTAGACATCAGTGTACAGCAAAATTTTTAGACGGCACTGCAGAACGTACTCAGCTGTGGGGTTTACAATACCCACACTTCATATCATTTTCAAGACATCAATTTAGCAGTAGAACAAATATCACAATATCGGAATATAACTTCAAGTAAAATAAATCACTGTAGGCTACAGCACAACACACATATGAGAATAAATAGTCCTCCTGCCTTTGTGATAATATGACGCACATATTCAGATGTCACAGTACAGAACAAGTTTATAAAAATAAAATAAAATCCTACCTTAGTTTTCAAAACTTCCCACAATGACTCTTCCCATCCTTTTAACTCCTGACAGTCAATTTCTTGCTCAAAGCCATGAGCGGGCCTGTGGCTGTGACGTTTAGCCTCCTAAGGATGTTGGGAAGACTCTGGCTGTGGAGTCTATTTGATCATTTTGAGTGTAAACTATAACCTGGGTGTCCTCTTAAGCCTTGTCTACAAGGCTTGCTGCCACCAAATGTGCCTTGGTTCGGGCATGTTCAAAAACCTTTTTTCTGAGGGCTCATTGGTTTTTGTTTTTAAGTCTGAGGCAGAGGATGTTACTGTACATTCCACCCACCCTTTTTCTAGTTTAATCCCTGCAGTCATTTCTAGACCCAAGCTCCCTACCTTTTTACATGTGAAACAGCCCAGCTTTGTATTGACCAGCCAGGGGTTATATGCTTTCTTGTTCTTGAACTGCAAATTGCACCTGCTCCGAGCTCTTTGTTGGTGGATGATGCACTGTCCACTCCAACTCCCCGTCGCCATCTCCCACTGAGTCTGACTCGCTAGTAGGCCTACTAGCTAGTGGAGGTGCCGGTGGTGATGCTAAACAGGCGGGATTAGCAGCACTGCAAGCTAAGGCATCACCAAACAGTTTTCCCCTCTCTTCCGGCACTGACAGTTTTCTGGCTCGTTCTGGCTTCAATTCACCATCTTTGTCTGGATTTTATACTTGAAAAATGTCATCAAACTGGATTGTCTTTTCTTATACGTGTTTTATTTGGCTTTCCCACGTTTCAAATTCAGTAGGGAGACAACTAGCCTAGGTTACGTGACATGGTTAAGTAGGGACCTCTTCACTAGCTGACCACCACTACTAAGACCTGTGTCAAGATCAGTTACTTACCCCATTGGTCCTCCCCATAACCTCTATGCACAAATAAGCGAGCAGGTCTGGAATCAGTGTGGCAGGAGAGGATGATTACACAGAAAGATCACCACGCTTTTACATGATGGTCTTTCTGGGGGGCGAGAGAGATAACGAGGCAACTTAATTGAACGCTGATCGAATTTTATTAGAATGTTTACAGTGCGAATTGTGAAACAATGAATAAATCATGCCGCGAGAGGTACCGGAACCGGGCAAATAGGTGCTCAAATTAAGCACCGGGTCAGGAAGAATGTTTCAGGCCTACCAGAGTTACTCCTAAAATCTAACAATATAATGCTTATCTTGATACAAAATATTCAGACAGAAAATGTACGAATTATCCTCCTTCTGTACATCTATATCTGTATAGTAGCCGTTTGACATGAAGAAATGCATGTCGATGTCGTAGCATGCCACCGGCATATCTATATCTCTCTCTCTATCTCTCTGGGGCTAGGCCTAAGCTTATTTTCCTTTATATAGGCTATATAATGTTTTATATTAATGTCATACAGTGAACACCTTAACCTATAGACCTATGTATGCAATGCCCTGAGGTAAACAATTATCGTTTTAGGAAAGTAGCCTAAAAACGAATAAAACAAATTTTCTATAAAGTTTTTTTTGGTTGCTACACATCGAAACACAGGGAATAGTGTTTTTATAATTTGCTATAGGCTGTTTTTAAGGACATGTAAATGTGGCTCATTTGGCCAATATCTCTGTATATTGATAGCGTTGGCTGTGCCAAGTCAGATCTGAATGCACATCGATGTCAGGTAAATTTCTCAAATGTCCGGTAAATTCAAATCTTCCCGGCCATGTCCTGTGCCAAATATTCCTAAAGGAAAGCCTGAAATGTGCAAATATGTCGCCAATTGGATAGAAACCTATAAACACCCTAAAGACTCAAGTGCAATTGTCCAGTGTCACTTTGATTATACCTGCACATCATGGTTCACCAACAGCGCCAAACATCAAAAGAATAAGCTACATCCCAAGAATAATCACTTGTCTCCCAGGTACACAGGTATTTCCCGCCCAAACCGGATGTGCCATTCTATAGCACATAGAGCATATTAATGTGTGGATTTGGTTAGAGCTTTGTTGTTACCTGAGCCTGATGAGGCAAACATTAAATACATTTTATGAGCCCAAGCCCAAACAAATTCTTATTTACAATGACGGCCTACACCGGCCAAACCCAGACAACGCTGGGCCAATTGTGCGCCGCCCTATAGGACTCCCAATAACGGCCGGTTGTGATACAGCCTGGATTCGAACCAGGGTGTCTGTAGTGACGCCTCTAGCACTGAGATGCAAAGCCTTAGACAGCTGCGCCACTCGAAAGCCCCATGTCACGTTTCTGGCCTTATTTACTTTGTTTTGTCTTTATTTGCCAGCAGCATACCACCCTGCATACCACTGCTGGCTTGCTTCTGAAGCTAAGCAGGGTTGGTCCTGGTCAGGCCCTGGATGGGAGACCAGATGCTGCTGGGAGTGGTGTTGGAGGGCCAGTAGGAGGCACTCTTTCCTCTGGTCTAAACAAAGATCCCAATGCCCCAGGGCAGTGATTGGGGACACTGCTCTGTGTAGGGTGCCGTCTTTCGGATCGGTGTTAACCCCGGTGTCCTGGCTAAATTCCCAATCTGGCCCTCAACCATCACGGTCACCTAATAATCCCCAGTTTACAATTGGCTCATTCCTCTCCCCTGTAACTATTCCCCAGGTCGTTGCTGCAAATGAGAACGTGTTCTCAGTCAACTTACCTGGTAAAATAACAAATAAATAAAATTTTGTTGGTCAGGGCGTGAGTTTGGTGGGTATTATCTATGTTGTCTGTTTCTATGTGGGGTTTTCTAGTTTGGCCTGATATGGTTCTCAATCAGAGGCAGCTGTCATTCATTGTCTCTGATTGGGAACCATATTTAGTTAGCCTGTTTTCACTGTTGGTTTGCGGGTGTTTGTTTCCTGTGTCAGTGTTTGTGTCACACGGGACTGTTTTCGGTTAGATTCTCTTTGTTATTTTGTATTGTGTCATGTTCAGTTGTTTCTATTAAAACATGGACACTTACCACGCTGCATTTTGGTCCGATCCCTGCTACACCTCCTCTTCAGAGGAAGAGGAGGAAATCTGCCGTTACACCTCAAGGACAGAAAAACAGGACAGAAAAACATAAAAGCCCATAGATGTAGTTATGTTATTCAATTACTTTTTATGGGGTATAGTAGTAAAGACCAAATTCAATAATCAATCAAATTATTTAAACATATTTCTTTAAAAGGGTCTAAAATTCAACATCAAATAGATGAATGATCCATGGTATGACCATCTTAAAATAGTTCCATATGTTAGCTTAGTCCCTTGGATACTGATTCCTAAATTAACAGGAAATGATTACTTGGTGAGAATCTTTTTCATTGATCGATTTTTTTTTTCATTAAGTAAAGAAATAACATTTATATATCATCTCCATTACTTTCGTTTGAAAGATAAAACCTTTATCCGTGGTGACTCACCTCTCCCTGTAAATCAATATCACCCACTAGGTCTGCCAACATCACCTTGAAAGTGTCAAAGGATGTCTACTCTTTTGAAATGTATATATTTTTGTACAAGCATTTGGGGAGTTACATTTCAATTTGAGTGGCATCGAAATATACTTTTATTGGGTTTGAGTTATGAGTTCTCGGTATTCACCCTGGTGCTGCACGCTCTTCATTTGGCCTTGCAGTGTCTCAAGAGACCATCCCCTCCCCTCTCCACCTGCTTCCCAGATCCTCTCCTCTTTGAAGTAGGGGTAGCACCCCACTCATCTCCAACTCAGTGGGAACACACATCAGTATCAATGGAATGCAGACAAACACTCAGGAATTCAGATTTTCCTCTCAGAATTTGATATTCTACGTTTTTTTATGTAGCAGTAGAAAAAGTGATCAGAAACAACTGACAGACAGACAGAGGCTCCAGGAATAACGTTTTTAATCAGGTCCTATTCCCCCTTTTCCCCAGAATGGGCTAAAGGCCTGACTCAGTGGCTGGTGACTGAGATAAAATAGTGGAGTTGAACGGACCAGCGAGGTGAGAGCACTAGCGTATCACACACACCCACGCACGGTGGAGGCCCACAGGCTCTGGAGGTTGCCCTCGTAGAATTAGGAATTAGAATACCTTCTTATGATGGGATAAAGGTCAGCCATTTCAATCAGGAAGTTGGTCAAACATGGATTGCCAGTGCTGTGATAAGATATTGTGTAAAATAATGAATTTGAATAATGTATCTGCACTGTATGTTTGTTAGATAGCCAGACAGTTTTCGACGAATGATTCCATAAATGTTTCAAATTAAAGTGCCGATATGCCAACATCCCATTCAAACAATACAGTCGATCCACAACCATACACTGGCTTAAATCAGTAGACGATAGGACTTAGACAAGTTATAAATGAAACAAGTACTGATATTGTATCATATAATAGCACTCTCAGCTTTCCAAGAAAACAAAAAGTAGACATTTATGGCCTGTTTACATGCACCAAGTGTAAAAAACATTAAGAACACCTTACCCCCCCACGCATACAAAGGGATGCTGGCCCATGTTGACTCCAGTACTTGGCTGGATGTCCTTTGGGTGGTGGACCATTCTTGATACACACAGGAAACTGTTGAGCGTGAAAAACCCAGCAGCGTTGCAGTTATTGACACAAACCGGTGCGCCTACTACCATACCCCGTTCAAAGGGACTTAAAGATTTCGTCTTTCCCATTCACCCTCTGAATGGCACACACATACAATTCATGTCTCAATTGTTTAAAGCAGGGGTGTCAAAGTCAAATGGACGGAGGGCCAAATAAAAAATTTAGCTACAAGCCGAGGGCCGGACTGTTCGAATGTTCATTGAAMAWTTTTTAAATGACGCATATAGTCTAGTGAACCTAATTGAACCTACTGAAAACCTAACAAATATATTCCAATATGATCAGATAAATAAAGCAATATTTTCTTATGGCTCTGTCAGTAATCTTTAATTTTCAACAGACACAAAAGACAAATTTCCTTTATATAAAAATCCCCATAACATGAACATTAAATGAAAGAAACCGGTATTCAAGGCACCATCAGTAGCCTATATTTTCTATTTTAGCAAAAGTGGGCTAAATTACTTCAAAGAAAAAAACAATAATAGCAATTTTCTATCATCCACTCAACTGAAATATTTTTAAAATATAATTGGATTGAAATACAATAAAATAAAGTGCACAAATATCTATTAATCAAAAACAACCTTTGTTTAAGGAGAAGTAACATGCAGTGAAAACAAATATTAAACTTTAACTTTTAAACTTGAACTGAGTAAAAACTCAAATATGTGATTGCACAGTAATGTTCACTTGTTTGAGTTGAGGGTGATACTTGGTGGTGTCCCATCTTTTCCACAAGTTCATCAATGTTCGGGGTAAGGCTCTGAGCTGAGGAAATCCTCAGAATTGAGTGGAGGTGTTCAGCAGTAAGTCGACTTCTGTGTGATGTTGTGTCAGGTTCATCAAAGAAAACAGTTGTTCACACAGGTATTGGCTGCCAAACATAGACAACGTTTGAGCAGCCTGGATGCGCAGCTGGGGCATTGTGTCGGGGAGGAAACGGGCGAACTCCGCAGCACCCACTGCCGCATATTTTGCCCTCAGTGCATCATTGCATTGGAGGTCAATCAACTCCATTTGGAGGTTTGGTTGTGAGCTTTCCACGTCAACAGCAAATGGGTTACGAGCAGTTCCAACCTGCTTTTTTGTGCTTCAAAGTCAGCAAATCGGCGTCGAAAGTCAGCGGCAAGCATACCTATTTTATCAGCCAACGTGCGCTCGGGAACGCACTGGTAGAGAGCTTCTCTTTCATGGTCTGGCAGCTGGAAAGTGGCTCAAATTTCTTTCCGCATCTGCGTCTCCCACAGAGTCAGTTTGGTTTTAAATGCCTTCACTGTACGTACATATCAGAGATGACATGATCCCGACCCTGCAGCTGCAAGTTCATTGCATTCAGATGACTCGTAATGTCACACAGAAAAGCCATTTCACACAAAACATTTCGTCTCGGAGTTGTGTTGTGTCTTTCCCTTTGCTGTCCAAGAACAGACAAATCTCCTCACGAAGCTCGAAACATCTTGAAGCACCTTTCCCTGGCTTAGCCATCGCACTCTGTGTGATAAGGCAAATCACCATGCTCCGTTTCTAACTCCGTCAGAAATGCCTTGAACTGGCGGTGATTGCATTGTGGGAAATGTAGTATTGGTGCGTGTAAAAGATCTGCGGGCTGCCGGCTTGCTGCGGTCTGCGGGCCGGTTCTAATAATAAATCAAGATCATCCCAGGGGCCGTAAAAAACCTTCTCGCGGGCCGGATGTGGCCCGCGGGCCTTGACTCTGACATATGTGGTTTAAAGGCTTAAAAATCCGAGCTTTCACCTGGATTCACCTGGTCAGTCTCTTTCATGGAAAGAGCAAGTGTTCATAATGTTTAGTACACTCAGTGTACAGTGTGTTTTAGAGGCTAAGAAGTGTGTAGAAAAAACATATAAAATGATTATATGACAATATTTTATATTACACCATTTCTGAGGTATCACATGCCTTTGTTTTATTTTCCTGCATAAGTAAAATGAGGATTTTGATTCTACTGCCATTCATTCCAGTTAGACTGGTTTGGATTTCTCCCTGACCAATATGGCTGACATTTTCACACCCATTCTGGAAATGTGAGGGGTTTTGACATAGCCCTTCTAGTAGTTTAATTGGATGTACCCACTTCCATCCAGATAGGATATGAACACGCCATCAGCCATGTCATAAATGTTTAGAATTAAAGGAAATTAGCTGTGAAACTGCAGAATTTTCTCTCAACCTCATGGCAAAATGTGGGATAGCAAGAGATTAGCTATAAAACTGCACATTTTTCTCTCTGCCCCATGGCAATATAAACTCGGCAAAAAAATAAACGTCCCTTTTTCAGGACCCTGTCTTTCAAAGATAATTCGTAAAACTCCAAATAACTTCACAGATCTTCATTGTAAAGGGTTTTAACACTGTTTCCCATGCTTGTTCAATGAACCATAAACAATTAATGAACATGCACCTGTGGAACGGTCATTATGACACTAACAGCTTACAGGCGGTAGGCAATTAAGGTCACAGTTATGAAAACTAAGTACACTAAAGAGCCCTTTCTACTGACTCTGAAAAACACCAAAAGAAAGATGCCCAGGGTCCCTACTCATCTGCGTGAACGTGCCTTCGGCATGCTGCAAGGAGGCATGAGGACTGCAGATGTGGCCAGGGCAATAAATTGCAATGTCTGTACTGTGAGACGCCTAAGACAGCGCTACAGGGAGACAAGACGGACAGCTGATCATCCTCGCAGTGGCAGACCACGTGTAACAACACCTGCACAGGATCGGTACATCCGAACATCACACCTGCGGGACAGGTACAGGATGGCAACAACAACTGCCCGAGTTACACCAGGAATGCACAATCCCTCCATCAGTGCTCAGACTGTCGCATAGGCTGAGGGAGGCTGGACTGAGGGCTTGTAGGCCTGTTGTAAGGTAGGTCCTCACCAGACATCACCGGCAACAACGTCGCCTATGGGCACAAACCCACCGTCACTGGACCAGACAGGACTGGCAAAAAGTGCTCTTCACTGACGAGTCACGGTTTTGTCTCACCAGGGGTGATGGTCTGATTCGCGTTTATCGTCGAAAGAATGAGCCCGGTACTCTGGAGAGGGATCGATTTGGAGGTGGAGGGTCCGTCATGGTCTGGGGCGGTGTGTCACAGCATCATCGGACTGAGCTTGTTGTCATTGCAGGCAATCTCAACGCTGTGCGTTACAGGGAAGACATCCTCCCTCATGTGGTACCCTTCCTGCAGGCTCCTCCTGATTTGACCCTCCAGCATGACAATGCCACCAGCCATACTGCTCGTTCTGTGCGTGATTCCGCAAGACAGGAATGTCAGTGTTCTGCCATGGCCAGCGAAGAGCCCGGATCTCAATCCCATTGAGCACGTCTGGGACCTGTTGGATCGGAGGGTGAGGGCTAGGGCCATTCCCTCCAGAAATGTCCAGGAACTTGCAGGTGCCTTGGTGGAAGAGTGGGGTAACATCTCACAGCAAGAACGGGCTAATCTGGTGCAGTCCACGAGGAGGAAATGCACTGCAGTACTTAATGCAGCTGGTGGCCACACCAGATACTGACTGTTACTTTTGATTTTGACCCCCCCCCCCCCCCCTTTGTTCAGGGACACATTATTCCATTTCTGTTAGTCTGTGGAACTTGTTCAGTTTATGTCTCAGTTGTTGAATCTTGTTATGTTCATACAAATATGTACACATGTTAAGTTTGCTGAAAATGAACGCAGTTGACAGTGAGAGGACGTTTCTTTTTTTGCTGAGTTTAGAATGTCAGGAAATTAGCTCTAAACAGCAACATTTTCTCTCAGCCTCATGGCAAAATGTGTAGAATAGCATGAGATGAACTATGAAACTGCACATTTTTATCTTTGCCCCATGGTTAGCTGTTTCCCTAAGAAATAGAAAGCAAAAAAAGGGCCCCTTTTCATACCTGGTGAAACTGTGGTATGCCACTGGGTGAGAGAGGTGAGACAAAGAGAGACAAGATCAATACGAGTTGAGTGAGGGAAAGAACTGCAGCATGGTAAAGTAGACCTCCACAACTACCCAGCCAGCCAGCCAGCACATCTAATTAAAGTAGACAAGCACTCAGGGGCGTTAAGCACCCATTATTTTAGAGGGGGCACGAAGTACATAAGGATAGGGGGGAGCCATAATCATTAGGCTTAATTCTATGTCAAAAAAAAAATACGTACATTTTTTTCTGCGTAGATTATTTAAGCATACCTGTACAATTGTCATTTTAATGAGGGTGTCATTCTGACTGTTGTAAATCACACATCTCAATATATTGCACGAACATGCCTAGGATATTACATCCAAATTACAACACAGTACATGGGATCATACCGCACGTCATCAATACAGGCAGGCCCATATCATGGCATCAAAATATTATAATTATGTAGACATGCCGAAATATGCAGGGCTTATTCCAGATTTACCCACACAATATGATTAGGCAACAACAAATTAAGCTACTTCAAGCTAGGCAAAGCAGCGACACCTATGCTGACCCTGTCCATTAACAGTGACTGAAGTCAGGAACGGCCGCATGGGTCAACAATTTGAATGGATTTGAATAGATTAAAAGGATGGCATGAATACCAACAGAATCATTAAGAAAAGAGATTAAATTACAAAAAAATGAGGATTTAAAAAAAATATATATTTGTTTATTTATTTGGCTTTTATAACAGCTTTTTTATTAGATTATCACAGGGTAAGCACTGCCTACCCTGCCTACCCTGCCTACCCTGACAGCACGTCACTGGTGTCAGTAGTGGCACTAAAACCAGATATCTGAAATTATAGAATTTCCAGGATTCTATTCTATTTTGAGCATTTGATGCAGTTTTTTGAAATCTCACCATGACTTGAATGTCTTTTTACATGACTTGAAACATTTTTTTGTACACTTTTTGCATCTGCACAACTCGGCCTTCATGACTTCAAAACATTTAACCATTTGATTTTTGTCTGAACGACTTTTGTATTATATTGTACATGGCCTTGATAACTTGAACATAATTGTAATCCTTGGCAGTGGGAAAAAAAACAACACTTCAGCATTTGATTACTTGTGATGGCCACATCTTGAGAAACACACAAACCAACTGGGCACAGACGTCAGCTCTGTGCCCATGTGGTTGAGTTTTCAACTAACATGAATTCCACGTGAAATCAACAAAAGATTTCACCATGACCATGGATTTACTGCAGGTTAAAAGTTGGGTGAAAAAAATACCAAATGCCCTTAAGCTGAGGACTTTTTGCAAATCCAATCAGTTTTCCACAATGATTCAACGTCATCACATAGATTTTGGGGATTGAAATGACATGGAAAACAATGTTGATTCAACCAAACATGTTTTTAAAGTCGTTATTTCTAATGGAAATGATTTGCATCTTCTAAAGACACACGGCAAGATGATTGAAGAGCCACTGTTTTGGTAGCCCTTTTTATGGCAGATATGAAAAAAGTGCTTCCGTGTCACCCGTCACCACAATTACAACTCTATTACTCAGCCTGTAATTCGGTTCTTGTGTAATGTTCAATTATGAATCCCAGCTAATGAATAGCACTGAGAGATGTCATCTGGGAAGCGGCGGGTCCTGGGTCATTAGCCGATCCTAATCCAAAAGGAAAACATACAAGTGCATTTTCACAACGCCACTTGACTGTCTCTGGCTGCATTTTTATGCAACTCTCGTTATTGTGCAAAAGCCAGCATCTTACGGAAGCATCCCGTAGTGCAAATCTCTCTGATGCCTAATGTAGACTATTCGTCACACACACACACACACACACACACACACACACACACACACACACACACACACACACACACACACACACACACACACCCCTGTTCCACTATAAACAGTATTGACAGTATTGAATAAACACTTCAGGCAGAGAAGACAACTGCTTGCCTGCTTATTATGGGGTTAATAACCGCCATGGGGCGACGCTTGTGAAACATCTGAATAGTGATTACCTCAATGGCTTGCATACATGTTCATTGTTGTGTGGTTGATGATTTAAAAAAAGGCTTGTTTGTTTGTATAATGTACATATTCATTCTAGTCATTTGCAATTCTAGTCATTCTAAAACATAATTGACAAGGCTTGTGACGTGTTCATATCCTATCTAGGGAGGGGGAGGTTAACCATAGAGATCCTATTAATTAACTTTTATACAACGGGTTACCAACATATTCAAATAATGATTGACATTTTGCTTAAAAAACGTTATTTTGATTAATTTATTCATACTATTTCATCCTTCCACAAGATATAGTACCGGCACAAATCTAGGGTTTCTACCCAGTCGTTCAGTCTTTTTGATCTGTATCTATGCATGCGACCCAGTTGTTCGTTCTAAATGTTCCATTGCCATACTGTCTGGCAGCGTTCTTCTCCCTTGCTAGCTAGCTAGCTAACTACGGCTAATTTACAGTCAGGTCAAACAGTGCAGTCAGAATAACAACAGTAGCCGCATTTGCATTTGTTTAAACTCTTTTCTAGTGACATTTATTTGGAAATATGAGGAGCGATATTGCCTGTCACAGAACATGTGCTCTCTTGTTGTTCAGAGTAGCTAGTCAACAACACATCTAACACAATCTTTTCAAACTGAAGCTGGAAAGACTGCAAACTAGCTGCACTTCGTTTCGTTTGACCTTTTTTCAATTGAAATGTTTTTGTACATATCCATAAAAATGATGACAGCTGATTCATGATTTAGACTGACTGAGAAACGCTGCCTGCATTTCTGTCTTGTCCCGACACGTTCATTACTATGGGACAGCAGGAGATCGAATTTGACTATTGAAACAATGTGGCAATGTCGGAGATACATACAGCAAGTTTTCTACAAATCGACGCTGTTGAAAACTATGCTTTTTATAGTGGAGATCAAGTGTATCAATTGCCTGGCTGGGCTGATGAGACAGTGGACTGCGCAGTCAGATGGAACAGAGTAAATAGGCATTTTAACGTCATAGATTTAGCCGGTGTTAACTTGTAGGTTAGACACCGTCTGGAATGAGGTTTTTACCAATCAGCATTCAGGATTAGACCCACCCGTTGTATAAATTGTCATAAATCCTCAAAGTTCCATAATGGGGGTGAACATGGCAGCCATATTGGTCAGGGCGAAATCCACAGTCTAATTGGAATGAATGGCAGTAGAGGCATAATACTTATGCAGTTTATATGGGTTTTATGAAAAAAAGATGTATAAATAGCCTCTAAAATATACACTGAGTGTACAACATTATCAACAACTGCTTGTTCCATGACATAGACTGACCAGGTGAGTCCAGCTGAAAGCTATGATCCCTTATTTATGTCACTTGTTAAATCCACTTCAGTGTAGATGAAGGGGAGGAGACAGGTTAAATAAGTATTTTTAAGCATTAAGACAATAAAGACATGGATTGTATATGTATGCCATTCAGAGGGTGAATGGGCAAGACGCAAGATTTAAGTGCCTTTGAACGGGGTATGGTAGTAGGTGCCAAGCGCACCGGTTTGAGTGTGTGAAGAACTGCAACGCTGCTGGGGTTTTCATGCTCAACAGTATGTATCAAGAATGGTCCACCACCCAAAAGACATCCAGCCAACTTGACACAACTGTGGGAAACATTGGAAACAACATGGGCCGGCATCCCTGTGGAACGCTTTCGACGCCTTTTAGAGTCCGTGCCCCGACAAATTGAGTCTGTTCTGAGGGCAAAAGGGGGTGCAACTCAATATGTGGAAGGTGTTCCTACTGTTTTGTACACTCAATGTACATACATAACTGTTGTCTTTGTTCTTCCGTCAATCAACTGAGAGCTCTGACTAGGTTATTGCGGCTCAAATGATGTTCCACTTCACCCACCTACACCAGTCATGACGGACACTGTCTGACCGCGGTGGTGAAATGAAATGTAGACTTTGTCTCCTACCCTCTGAAGACCATGAGAGATGTTGTACGGACAGCTAACATAACATCTTTGTGTGTGAGAGAAGTGTGATAGGCTATCCACTGGGCACACACTGGTTGAATCAACGTTGTTTCCGTGTCATTTCGATGAAATGACGTGGAATAGACGTGGAATAGACGTTGAATTGACGCCTGCGCCCACTGGGGAACTTTGTCGTTGGTCTAATGCAGAAAATTAAGCCAGGTGAGCCGCTATATCTCTCTCCCCCTTGTCTTATATCTTAAGGCATATCTGGAAAGAGCTTAAGAGAAATGACTTGGTTCAGACAACATGGCTATTGATCGGCAGGGACAGAAAGGACTCTTCATTTCCTTGATCAAAATAAATACTTCCTCTTCCTGAACTCATTCCCAGTTGTTTCTTGTCAGCTGACAAGGTAATGAATGATTGTAATGGATTGGTCAATCCGCTAGTGCAATTCAATTTAGATGTTTTATGAGGATTTGTCAAATCGTATTTTTAAGGATGTCCACAAACCACAAGTTATGTATTGTGAGTTATTCCTGAATGCTTTCTCATGACCTTGGATGTGAATGACTTTTAGATAGTTGGAATAGAGCTACAGTCCAGAGGGGACTATTCGTGTCAGTACTACTGAAAGTACGTTTTTGATCTGTTTTAGTGCGATTAAAAAAACTGGTGCAACATTTGTGTCATTTCAATTCAATCTATCCAACCTCTGAGTGAAATGTGTAATGTTTGTGAGCGAGCGGTGCGCCATTTCCTTTCCAGTATAGTTTGTCACCACACACTGAAATATCCATATTCTTCTTATACACTAAAGAAAGTAAATCTTTAATTACCAAGGTCATAAATATAGATGGTGAATATCATGCATTTTGAACGTTTTCACAGTCTACCTCAATATTTAATCAAGACTCACAGGTAGGCCTATAGGCTAAGGATGTATTAATTCAAATTCATGTTTAGATGGAAAAATATATCACCTCCATGCCAGATGGTGTATTACCATTAACCTCTTGAGATTAAAAAACGGGGCACTAAGCACTTGGCGAAATTGGGCACTAGGCAAAAACGGTTGTGTTTTTTGTTGATTAAAACAAAAACTATAAGTCTGACATATAAGTCTGACATATGGCTGGATTCAGCTCGCTGCTGTGCTTCCAACAATGTATATTATACCATCCAGTGTGTGTAAATGGTACTACACCACCTAGTTTCAAAAGCGTGTCTGCTACATTTTCATTGGCTCAGAAAGGCTCATGTGATGTCAACAGCAATAGACGGACTTCCGTGTGAGGTAACATTGAACGTGTCTCAACCGGGGCAATCAAAAAACATGTATTTTGTCTCTGTAGGACTTGACATAAGCCCCACAGGCCTTGTGAGTATGGTATATCTATTGTCTGTGTCAGACAGAGGTGGCCAACAGTAGTGGTGCGTGGGTAAAATCACTGGGGAAGCCAATCCTGGGGGGAAAAGCCATATTACAACCTATGTGTTGTGATAAATGTGTTGTTTGCTCTATAATCTATGCCTTGCCACTGTGATATATAGGCCTAAGGCAGAGACAATAAGAACACACAGTGGCAGAATTTGTTTCATCACAAAACCGGAGAGCAACATCTGTCCGGTGGAGTTCACAAAGCATATAGCATGTAACAATCAGTTACATGACCTACAACATGGTCAATCAAGTTAATGTTGCCGACATTTCCGGACTACTAAACAACTATTGATTTCGAACACCGGAGAGTTACATCAAGTTACAAAGAAAACAGGAGCTGCCTCTACTATTCCAGCACCATTTCTACTTCAACATCATCAAATCACCTATGCTTAGTCCCATCAATGTAAGCTAAATATCATGTCCATGGTACTGATTTCTGTATGTGCGTAAGTAGAAAAAGCATGTTGAGAAAAACAAGTAGAGAAATGCCAGTGCCATCCTCCTCTCTTTCATGTTGCCGAAACGGTCTATGACTTTGTCATAGGGTACACGCTTTTGTTTTTGTTGTCTTAGGCTACCTGGCTAAAATGTTTGCTCGCTAGCCAAACTTCCTTTCATGGGCAATGATTAGCCAGCTAGTTAACATTAGCCTACTACATCTAGCTACATATTGAACTTCCATCCTCTCAGGCCAGGGGCACAATGTATGAATTCATCGTAGGATCAGAATCGCCTTTATAGTAATTGGTCCGGACAAAGAATTAAGTAAAACCACAAATCCTAATCTCTTCGCCACCCATAGCTAATTTAGGAAAGGGGCAATTTTAGCTAGCTAGTTAACCACAGGAGGGCAACAACACAACGAGATGCAACAATTCAAGTTTTTTTTCTGTCAATGACGTTTGGCTTTTGATGTGATTGGTGTGAAGCCAAATCCAAACTGGCTTCCCTTTACACTTTTTTTTGGTGCGCCAGGATCATTCAAAGTTGAGTTCACTCAGTTTAGCTCAAAGCTGATTGGCTATTATTGTGTACTTTTTTTTATCAAGTAAGGCCAAATGCTCGCTGGCTTCCCTTGCATCCAATGCTACGGGCGGTAACAATATCATACTCTTTTTGACCAGACAGCATCAGATAGATAGGCTACACATACATAGACAGAAGGACGCTGTTTCCCTCGCTCGCTCGGATGCTTTCTCCGGTGAGATGCATTCAGCCACTTGCAAATTGAAGAAAAACTATGAAGCACAGAGAGACGACAGATAAAAAATGTTATGTTTTTTCCTTTTTTATTGGTAAAATTTTTGGGGAAGCCTGGTTTCCCTTGGCATGCATGAATACACACCACTGGGGGCCAACCATATAATTAGACATTTGAATACTAGAATGGACATGAACCTTCTTATGATGGGATTAAGGTCAGCCATTTTGGTCAGGAATTTAGTCAACCATGGTTTGCCAGTACTGTGATCACATATTGTGTAAAATAATGAATTGGAATAATGTATCTGCACTATATGTTTGTTAGCTAGCTAGCCAGAAGTGGTGGAAACAGCATCAATTGTCATACTTGAGTAAAAGTAAAGATACCTTAACAGAAAATGACTCAAGTAAAAGTGAAATTCACCAGTAAAATACTACTTGAGTAAAAGTCTAAAAGTATTTGGTTTTAAATATACTTAAGAAAGAAAAGTAAATGTAATTGCTAAAATAATCTTAAGTATCAAAAGTATAAATATTTTCAAATTCCTCATTAAGAAAAACAGGCGGCACCATTTTCTTAGATTTTTTAATTTACCGATAGCCAGGGGCATGCTCCAACACTCAGACATCATTTACAAACGAAGCATGTGTTTAGTGAGTCCACCAGATCGGAGGAACTAGGGATGACCAGGAATGTTCCATTGATAAGTGTGTGAATTAAACTATTTTCTGTCCTGCTAACCATTCAAAATGTAACGAGTACTTTTGAGTGTCAGGGAAAATGTATGGAGTAAAACATTTTTTTAAATGTTTTGGAATGTAGTGAAGTAAAAGTAGTTAAAAATATAAATAGTAAAGTACAGTACAGATACCCCGAAAAACGACTTAAGTACTTTACACCACTGCTAGTCAGACAGTTTTCGAGGAATGATTCCATAAATTTTTCAAATGAACTGCCAATATTCCATTCAAACAATGCAGTCGATCCACAATCATACACTGGCTGAAACCAATAGACGATAGGACTTAGACAAGTTGTAAATGCAACAAGTACTGATATTGTATCATATAATAGCACTCATGGCATTTCAAGAAAACAAAAATTGAGACATTTATTGTCTGTTTACAAATTCAGAGGCTATTTATTTTATTATTATAATTATTATTATTTATTTATTTTAGGTTGACAATCATTCGGTTACACCATTTCTGATATATCACATGCCTTACTTTTCCTACATAATGTAACGCACGTCGTCGGGAGAAGGAGAAGAGGACCAAGTTGCAACGTGGTAAGTGTTCATACTATTTCATTAAAATATGAAACACTAGACAAAACAACAAACACGACAAACGAACAGTCCTGAAAGGTGAACCAAACACTAAACAGGAAACAACCACCCACAAACACAGGTGGGAACGGGCTACCTAAGTATGATTCTCAATCAGAGACAACGATAGACAGCTGCCTCTGATTGAGAACCAAATCAGGCCAAAGACACAGAAATACAAAACAAGGACAACATAGAACACCAGACATAGAATGCCCACCCAAACTCACGCCCTGACCAACCAAAATTGAGACATAAAAAGGATCTCTACGGTCAGGGCGTGACACATAAGTACAATCATGCCATTCATTCCAATTACACTGGTTTGGATTTCTCCCTGAAAATTATGTCTGACATTTTCACCTCGTTCTGGAACCTTTGAAGGTTAATGACATATCCCCTCTAGTAATTTAATATAATCTCTATGGGGCCAACCAGGGGGGGAACGACAGCCCCATGGAAGTTCAAGGTCGACCGCGGTACTGCAGGCATTGTTAGCAGAAAACAGGATCCCCCATTATAACGAATGGAAAATGGCAATCTTCGTGGTGAATCTTCTAGTAATTAAAAAAAAAGAAGTATGTCCTTGAACAGATTATTTTAAAATTGCGAATAGAAGTTCTAAGGATCATTTAGTTGCTAATGGCATTCTGCAGTACCCCGGTCGGCCTTCAACTTGTGTTTCTCAATGAGAGGGGTAGCACTGAGGTAGCCTGCAACGTCACTTCCTGGAGTAACTGCATGTTATGTCTCCATGAGATGCCATCTTAATGGACTTAAATTTGGCTTTAATGCGCTATCGAGTCTTCACATAGGAATGAATGGTGTCACGTGATAGATGGCTTTGTCCAGTCATTGGGGCCAACACTACAGTGAAATCCATGGAACTAGTGCCTCAAAATATATATTTTTTATTTTACAATTACTCATAACATCATAATACATTTGAACAGTATAGGACAAGTCTCTGTTTGAAAATATTTTTAAAGGATTCAAAGAGTGAAAAGCCATTTATTTTTATTTGATACTCAAGATTTCTATAGAAGAAATTTTATATGGAGCGGTCCACCATATTACACAGCTCTCCAGCATTCTGTGGATATAAGTCTATACTAGTCTATTCTTCATGGCCTTCTCTATACTGTCTTTTATCCGTGCATAACCAATATAGGCGAAAATCGCTCCAAGGCTGTCAGCTCAAGAGAACCAGCTATAGGATTTATTCAGATTCACGTTCCATACTCTCCAGGTGTTGCCATGCACTTGCTTAAATTTGCTGCATTTCATAATGGCATCATTGGCAATGTTGAAATCTAAAATGAATGGTGAATGACTCAGATTTTTCACTTCAGAATGAATGCAAAAAAACCAAACAATGATTGCAAAGTTAAACAAACCATACAACTCTGTGCTCAAGGACCACAACACATTTACAACAACACATTTACTTGAGAACAGTACAGATGCAACGTTTGGTAACAGAATGACCGTTTGTGCTGTTTATGCTGTCATTCTGTTACCAAATGTCTGTTTAACTTTGCAATCATTGGTTTTTGATTGACATACATATTAAAGTGAAAAATCGGAGACTTAGCATCATTCTGTTATCGTGGAATTAACCGTAGGCAAACAAAAAAAGGGCGGGAAGGGTTAGGGGTAGGGTAAGGATTTAGGTTAGGTAGTGTTCAGTATGGTGGAGGGAGGAGTGTCCATGTAGTTAATGGCTTCTCCTATTGGTCTGTTTAGTGATCAGGCGTCTTTTGCTTTATCTATGTATTTGTGTCTTAGTAAGTCCATCCAGAGACAGAGCAATGAATCTAAGACCCTTTTATAACCATCTGACTAGTTTGTATTCAAAATCTGAGATGTTGATCAATAGCATACTCTAACTAGTTAACTTCCAGTCAGATCATCAGACCTAAGGGATGTGAGCATGACAACCCTTCTTCCCAGAGGTGTGTGGTGGGATGGGAATAATGCATGTGGCAGGGTAGGAACCATAATTGTTGTAAGTGTTTCCCTGGGGACCATGTTTAGTGGAGGACCAACAGAAAGGTATAAAAGCACCCCGTGGTCCTTTTCAGTAAAGAGCTTTACCCATAGAGATGCATAGGGATCTCAACTTGTATCTCTGCTCTTATGGCATCTGTGATAGCATAGGCAGGGCCATTGAGGCTAAGGATGGGTACGGTTAATCGATTAATCGACTTGCGAGAATATACATTTAAAATTATAGATATATTTATATATTATAACAATGAAGAGGCTTTGTCTGAATTAAATCAAATTATCAATGTGACATTGCAACAGTACTATATACAAGTATATACAAAAGCTGGGCGACATGGGCAAAAAGTCATATTGTGATAAATGTAACTATTTTGCTCTAAAATAATAAATATATCGATAAAGAATTGTGTTTTAATGGACAATTACTTTACAGTTGCAGCAGGGCTCTAGATATATATTTTTTTCAGGGCCAAGTAAGACAACTGAGATGGTAGCCTATGATTAAAAAAGTCAGCTATTTCATCTAACATATCCAGATAATGCATGATTGATATTTTGATGTGCCACCTGTCAAAATAGGATCCAGAATGATCACATTTTTGACAACTTTGTGCATATTGGCCTAGGCTATATTATTCACCACCCCTTGAGAAAGTGGCAACTCAAAACACTTAGCTAGATTGCTAACTCTAAATATGATATTGTTGCTACAGTAGATAGCCATGTCAGCTAATTGATTTATCTATTAGTAAATGTATTGCACTACAAAACAAGTATATATCCTCAACTCCGCTCCGCTTGCATGGTTGTAAAGTGGTGCCAATATTGAAAGGTGAGAAATAAATTATATACTCACAGCAAGCTGTGACTCTCCTCTATGTAACTAGAATGACAGTAGTTGCTTTGAAAACTATATTTATAGATATTGCATTTTGAGCGATGGTCCATGCGCACAGTGGGGAAAGGAATTGAGAGTGGCTCACTCACACAGCAGCGAAACAGGGACAGAAATATACTGTATTTTCAAAGCAATAATCAACATAATGGGAAAGGGGGGTACCTAGTCAGTTGCCCAACTGGATGCATTCAACCTAAATGTGTCTTTCCACGTTTAACCCAACCACTCTGAGTCAGAGAGGTGCGGGTGCTGCCTTAATCGACGACTGCACCCGGGGAGCAGTTGTTGTTGGGGGTTAAATGCTTTTCTCAAGGGCAGAAAGGCAGACTTTTTCAACTTGCCTGCTCAGGGATTCGAACCAGTGACCTTTTAGTTATTGGCCCAATGCTCTTAAAACCTCTCTAGGCTAGGTGGGATGGTAGCGTCCCACCTGACCAACATCCAGTGAAAGTGCAGGGCGCCAAATTCAAACTACAGAATTGTAAATATTTAACATTCTTGAAAATACACATGCAATATGTCAAAATAAAGCTTAACTTCTTGTTAATCCAGCCACGGTGTCAGATTTCAAAAAGGCTTTACGGCAAAAGCAAACCATGCGATTATCTGAGGACAGCGCCCCATCATACAAATGCATAACAATCATTTTCAACCAGGCAGGTGGCGACACAAAAGTCAGAAATAACAATATAATTCATGCCTTACCTTTGAAGATCTTCTTCTGTTGGCACTCCAATATGTCGGAGAAACATCACAAATGGTCCTTTTGTTCGATAAACTCCTTTTTTATATCCCCAAAATGTCAATTTATTTGGCGCGTTTGATTCAGAAAAACACCGGTTCCAACTCGCCCAACATGACTACAAATGATCTAATAAGTTAGCTGTAAACTTTGTCCAAACATTTCAAACAACTTTCCTAATCCATCCTTAGGTATCCTAAAACATAAATAATCGATACAATTTAAGACGGAATATACTGTGTTCAATAGCGGATAAAATCAAAGTGGAGCGAGCTACAGGTCGCGCACCCCAAACAAAAGAGTAAAATCTACCAATTCTATGCATATCCTAGCTTCTGGGCCTGAGTAGCAGGCAGTTTACTTTGGGCACGCTTTTCATCCGGACGTCAAAATACCACCCCCTATCCCAAAGAAGTTCCCGGCAGACTACCTACTGCATAATGAATAGACTATTACTGTTGACCAAATAATGTTTTTTGAACAATCTACAGGAACCTAGTGTAGAAAAACCACCGGGAAATGACCAACATAAGCAAAATGCTTCAGCAAGAGGAAGACAATGTCAGTGGCAGTCTTTTTCGGGGTTTGGTTCCAGCTCTACTATACACCAGGACATTTGACATTCTTAAAGGTAGACTCAGTGAAATGACAAAAACTAAGAGCGTTGAAGTGCGAGGCTCAACTTCTCTGTTTGTTTTGGTCCCCTGGCTACCACGCTGTGAACAGCGTGAAATGAACCCGTGCACATGTACAGATACCATGTGTAACTGTTGAGAGTGAAGTCTTGCACTCGTTCATCTTAATATCTGCAGTGCTGCTCGTGGCAATTTCATTTTCAGCTTTAATATTGCAGACCGGTTCAAGGAAGAACAGAAAACCGGAACGAAAATGATCTATACTGTTCCGGAACAGAAACTGTATTTTTAAATCACGGGAACCGGTTAATGATGTTATTTTACGTTCCGGGCATTTTTTTCAGTCCCTCAAAAAACGCAACAAGGCAACTATGCAAAGCCAATACGAATCCAAGAATGCGTAGCAGTCGGATGGTTCTTTGTCCTGTCTTGTCCCGTGTAAATAGTATTCGATTTTCGTATACATTTCGTATTTATTTTAATTTCACTTTCCATCTAGGAACTGAATATACATTCCTACATTCCGCCTCACCCAATGTGGTACGGACCTGCTATTTTTTATATACTTTTGAACCGTAACCCCAATCAGAAGCTAGCCAATAACTAGCTACTAGCTAGTAGTCAGTTAGCCACTGCTCGGTCTTCGCCCTTAACTCGGACACAGCCAGCTTCAATACCGGGCCGATACCTGCCAGTCTGCAAGCGCGATATCAACCAGAGCATATAGGACTGCTTTTTCTCTACCACATCACCGGATTCCTGACGCAAGCTCTGGACAATTACACCGTATTATCACAGCACTAGCTGCAACCGAGTGGCTACTACTGGCTAACACCTCTGTCCCGAAGCAAGCACCAGTTAGCCTTGAGCTAGCCCTCGAGCTAGGCCCATCTGCCGGCTAGCTGCAGCGCGATATCAAAAAACCCAGAGCATATAGGACTGCTTTTTTCTCTACCACATCACCGGATTCCTGACGCAAGCTCTGGACAATTACACACGTATCATCACAGCTAGCTAGCTGCAACCGAGTGGCTACTACTGGCTAACACCTCTGTCCGAAGCAAGCACCAGTAGCCTTGAGCTAGCCTCGAGCTAGGCCCATCTGCCGGCTAGCTGCAAGCGCGATATCAACCCAGAGCATATAGGACTGCTTTGTTCTCTACCACATCACCGGATTCCTGACGCAAGCTCTGGACAATTACACCGTATCATCACAGCTAGCTAGCTGCAACCGAGTGGCTACTACTGGCTAACACCTCTGTCCCGAAGCAAGCACCAGTTAGCCTTGAGCTAGCCTCGAGCTAGCCCATCTGCCGGCTAGCTGAAGAGCTAGTGCCACTGCCACTGCCACGAAGCTAGCACCAGTTAGCAAACACTATTCTACAATTCACAACCTCTCTTTCGCCATCGCCATCTGGCTTGGATTCTCTGTCGACACAACCACGTCTGAGCAGACCCCCTCCGTCTGAGCAGACCACCCCCGGGCTACTAACTTTACACGCCGCGTGCTAGCTAGTGGAGCCTCCTCTGCTCCATCTACGGCTGCCCCCTGGACACTATGATCACTTGGCTACATAGCTGATGCATGCTTGACTGTCCATTAATTCACGTACTCCATTCTGTTTATTTGTGTCTTATCTGTCGGCTCTGTGCTTTAACTCAGGATCTGTGTGTAGTTAATCCGACCCTCTCTGCCTAGTCATCGCCATTTTTTACCTGTTGTTGTCTGGTCAGACTAGCACCCTGTTATTGCTGCTGTTATCTTACCTGTTGTTTTAGCTAGCTCTCCCAATCAAGACCTGCAATCACTTTATGCCTATTGGATGTCTCTCTCAAATATCAATATGCCTTGCATACTGTTGTTCAGGCTAGTTTTCATTGTCATTGTTTTGGTTTGCAATGGACCCTGTAGTTCCACTCTCCGTACCTCTGATACCCCTTTGTCCCACCCCCCACACATGCGGTGACCTCACCCATTGAGACAGCATGTCCAGAGATACAACCTCTCTTATCATCACCCAGTGCCTGGGCTTGCCTCCGCTGTACCCGCGCCCCTCCATACCCCTGTCTGCACCATTATGCCCAGAAATCATTCTACCACGCCCAAAATCTGCTCCTTTTATCTTTGTCCCCAACGCTCTAGGCGACCAGTTTTGATAGCCTTTAGCCGCACCCTCATCCTACTACTCCTCTGTTCCTCGGGTGATGTGGAGGTAAACCCAGGCCCTGCATGTCCCAGTCACCCTCATTTGTTGACTTCTGCGACGAAAAAGCCTTGGCCTCATGCATGTCAACATCAGAAGCCTCCTCCCTAAGTTTGCCTTACTCACCGCTTTAGCACACTCTGCCAATCCTGATGTCCTTGCCGTGTCCGAATCCTGGCTATGAAGGCCACCAAAAATTCTGAGATTTCCATACCCAACTAATAACACTTTCCGTCAAGATAGAACTGCCAAAGGGGAGGAGTTGCAATCTACTGCAGAGATAGCCTGCAAATTCTGTCATACTTTCCAGGTCTATGCCCAAACAGTTCGAACTTCTAATTTAAAAATTAATCTCTCCAGAAATAAGTCTCTCACTGTTGCCGCCTGCTACCGACCCCCCTCAGCTCCCAGCTGTGCCCTGGACACCATCTGTGAATTGATCGCTCCCCATCTAGCCAGAGTTTGTTCTTTTAGGTGACCTAAACTGGGATATGCTTAACACCCCGCAGTCCTACAATCCAAGCTTGATGCCCTCAATCTCACACAAATCATCAAGAACCCACCAGGTACAACCCTAAATCCGTAAACATGGGCACCCAATAGACATATCCTGACCAACTCGCCCTCCAAATACACCTCTGCTGTCTTCAATCAAGATCTCAGCGATCACTGCCTCATTGCCTGTATCCGCCACGGTCTGCGGTCAAACGACCACCCCATCACTGTCAAACGCTCCCTAAAACACTTCTGCGACAGGCCTTTCTAATCGACCTGGCCCGGGTACCCTGGAAGGATATTGACCTCATCCCGTCAGTTGAGGATGCCTGGTCATTCTTTAAATGTACTTCCTCACCATATTAGACAAGCATGCTCCGTTCAAAAAATGCAGAACCAAGAACAGATATAGCCCTTGGTTCACTCCAGACCTGACTGCCCTCGACAGCACAAAAACATCCTGTGGCGAACTGCAATAGCATCGAAGAGCCCCGCGATATGCAACTGTTCAGGGAAGTCAGGAACCAATACACGCAGTCAGTCAGGAAAGCAAAGGCCAGCTTTTTCAAGCAGAAATTCGCATCCTGTAGCTCTAACTCCAAAAAGTTCTGATACTGTAAAGTCCATGGAGAACAAGAGCACCTCCTCCCAGCTGCCCACTGCACTGAGGCTAGGTAACACGGTCACCACCGATAAATCCGTGATAATCGAAGACTTCAACAAGCATTTCTCAATGGCTGGCCATGCCTTCTTCCTGGCGACTCCAACCTTGGCCAACAGCCCCGCCCCCCCCGCTGCTACTCGCCCAAGCCTCCCCAGCTTCTCCTTACCCAAATCCAGATAGCAGATGTTCTGAAAGAGCTGGAAAACCTGGACCCATACAAATCAGCTGGGCTTGACAATCTGGACCCCCCATTTCTGAAACTGTCCGCCGCCATTGTCGCACCCCCTATTACCAGCCTGTTCAACCTCTCCTTCGTATCATCTGAGATCCCAAGGATTGGAAAGCTGCCGCGGTCATCCCCCTCTTCAAAGGGGAGACACCCTGGACCCAAACTGTTACAGACCTATATCCACCCCCTGCCCTATCTAAGGTCTTCGAAAGCCAAGTCAACAAACAGATCACTGACCATCTCGAATCCCACCGTACCTTCTCCGCTGTGCAATCCGGTTTCCGAGCCGGTCACGGATGCACCTCAGCCACGCTCAATGACTAAACGACATCATAACCGCCATCGATAAAAGACATTACTGTGCAGCCGTCTTCATCGACCTGGCCAAGGCTTTCGACTCTGTCAATCACCATATTCTTATCGGCAGAACCAGTAGCCTCGTTTTTCTAATGACTGCCTTGCCGGTTCACCAACTACTTTGCAGACAGAGTTCAGTGTGTCAAATCGGAGGGCATGTTGTCCCGTCCTCTGGCAGTCTCATGGGGTACCACAGGGTTCAATTCTCGGGCCGACTCTTTTCTCTGTATACATCAATGATGTTGCTCTTGCTGCGGGCGATTCCCTGATCCACCTCTACGCAACGACACCATTCTATATACTTCCGCCCTTCCTTGGACACTGTGCTATCTAACCTCCAAACGAGCTTCAATGCCATACAACACTCCTTCCGTGGCCTCCAACTGCTCTTAAACGCTAGTAAAACCAAATGCATGCTTTTCAACCGTTCGCTGCCTGCACCCGCACGCCCCGACTAGCATCACCACCCTGGACGGTTCCGACCTAGAATATGTGGACATCTATAAGTACCTAGTGTCTGGCTAGACTGCAAACTCTCCTCCAGACTCATATCAAACATCTCCAATCCAAAATCAAATCAAGAATCGGCTTTCTATTCCGCAACAAAGCCTCCTCACTCACGCCGCCAAACTTACCCTAGTAAAACTGACTATCCTGCCGATCCTCGACTTCGGCGATGTCATTCTACAAAATAGCTTCCAACACTCTACTCAGCAAACTGGATGCAGTTTATCACAGTCCATTCGTTTTGTTACTAAAGCACCTTATACGACCCACCACTGCGACCTGTATGCCCTAGTCGCTGGCCCTCGCTACATGTTCGTCGCAGACCCACTGGCTCCAGGTCATCTACAAGGCTATGCTAGGTAAAGTGCCGCCTTATCTCAGTTCGCTGGTCACGATGGCTACACCCACCCGCAGCACGCGCTCCAGCAGGTGTATCTCACTGATCATCCCTAAAGCTAAAACCTAATTTGGACGCCTTTCCTTCCAGTTCTCTGCTGCCTGCGACTGGAACGAATTGCAAAAATCTCTAAGTTGGAGACTTTTATCTCCCTCAACAACTTTAAAAATCTGCTATCCGAGCAGCTAACCGATCGCTGCCACTGTACATAGTCCATCTGTAAACTACCCCCCAATTTACCTACCTCACCCCCCATACTGCTTTTATTTATTTACTTTCTCCTCTTTTGCCACACCATACCAAATCTCTTCTTGCACATATCATCTGATGATTTATCACTCCAGTGTTAATCTGCTAAATTGTAATTATTCGATTTATTGCCTACCTCATGCCTTTTGCACACATTGTATACAGATTCTCTTTTTTTCTACCATGTTATTGACTTGTTTATTGTTTACTCCATGTGTAACTCTGTGTTGTCTGTTCACACTGCTATGCTTTATCTTGGCCAGGTCGCAGTTGCAAATGAGAACTTGTTCTCAACTAGCCTACCTGGTTAAATAAAGGTGAAATAAATAAAAATAAAATAAAAAAAGCCCTCACTCAGAAATGTATTCCAGTGTCTGCCTGTCAGTTTAAAATCATTGCCAGTGTGTGTACATGTGTAGGCAACCTGCCCTCCCCCTCTGAAACTTAGGATACTGTAGCTTACTGACGTTACCAGCGTGATTCAGAAAATTGTGAGATATTTAATTAGAGATTTGATTAGCTTTTTCAATGCTAGTTAAGGTTACTATAGTTATCACGTTTGACATTCGATTTATTAACTACAAAAAGGTAATACGTGTTTTTAATTCTGGTTCTGCTCTTCACACACGAGCTTCTTAGCTAGCTAGCTACCTCTGGTCCAACGTTAAACCAACTCTCTGAAGTTCAAGGACATTCAACGTTCCTCCATAGAAGCCACTCCTCCTTAGGTATAATTCTGTAGGTCTAATTCAGATAATACATGTCATAACAGGATGCCCAGCGATTCAAGCCAAGTCTCCTCCTCCACCCTCTTTCACTCACTCCCCACCCGCAAAATTTCAGTCGCATCTCGCGACGCGCCCTAAACTTGTCTGTCCATTGTGCATGGAAACAACTAGCTATAGCTTGCCCGTTCAATAGCAAGTTGCTCTATCCACACTGATTGGTAAAGTAATTTTAATGTTGAGTGAATGTAAGAAAAAAAAAATCAGAGGTTTAAAAGGAACAGAAGGGAACGGTATAAGCCGGTACTTTTTGGGGGTTCAAACCAGTTCAGAACTTTATTTTGCAGGTGGGAACAATGTAATCTCTATGCCTATGCACATGTCTGCATGTTCAACTAGTCTACCCTAATGCTATTATGCTGGCACAGTTCAACTGTCGTTCATACTGTGTTCAACTGGATCCTGGACTTCCTGACGAGCCGCCCCCAGGTGGTAAGAATAGGTAACAACACATCTGCCACGCTGATCCTTAACACTGGGGCCCCTCAGGGGTGTGTACTTAGTGCCCTCCTGTATTCCCTGTTCACCCACGACTGCGTGGCCAAACGCGACTCCAACACCATGTCAACACAGTGGTAGGCCTGATCACCAACAACGATGAGACGGCCTATAGGGAGGAGGTCAGAGAACTGGTAGTGTGGTGCCAGGACAACAACCTCTCCCTCAATGTGAGCAAGACAAAGGAGCTGATCGTGGACTATAGGAAAAGGCGGGCCAAACAGGCCCCCATTAACATTGACGGGGCTGTAGTGTAGCGGGTAGAGAGTTTCAAGTTCCTTGGTGTCCACATCACCAACGAACTATCATGGTCCAAACATACCAAGACAGTCTTGAAGAGGGCACGACAAAACCTTTCCCCCTCAGGAGACTGAAAAGATTTGGTATGGGTCCCCAGATCCTCAAAAAGTTCTACAGCTGCACCATCGAGAGCATCCTGACCGGTTGCATCACTGCCTGGTATGGCAACTGCTCGGCATCTGACCGTAAGGTGCTACAGAGGGTAGTGCGAATGGCCCAGTACATCACTGGGGCCAAGCTTCCTGCCATCCAGGACCTATACAATAGGCGGTGTCAGAGGAAAGCCCATAAAATTCTCAGACTCCAGTCACCCAAGTTATAGACTGTTTTCTTTGCTACCGCACGGCAAGCGGTACCGGAACGCCAAGTCTAGGACCAAAATGCTCCTCAACAGCTTCTACCCCCAAGCCATAAGACTGCTGAACAATTCATAAAATCGCCACCAGACAATTTACATTGACCCCCCCTACCTTTTGTACACTGCTCAGTACCTCCAGGATTACGAGATTCTGCGATCGCGTAATTCAATGCAAAATCAACCAATCAGCGCATATTATTCGACAGCTCGCAATTTTGACCAATGCCCACACAATAAGTGCATAAAAGGGTCCAATCAAAAGCGGGTTCGTAATTTTGACAAATTACTACACTGTTACTGTGAAAAATGGCCCAATCCAACCCCACGTCAACAAAGTTTTTCTCCCTGGCCTGTCAGCGTATTCACGTGCGAAGATGATGAGTGATTGTTGATGGCTGACAGGCAGTACAATGAACAGAAATCAATCTCATTTGCCAAAACAAATAACAGCTACAGACGGTGCGAAACTATCAACAATCAACAGTCACTTTGAATCAGCAAAGCAAATGAGAATGTCAGAATAGTTCCCACAGCAGCGGCAGATCACCATGACTGAAGTGGTAGCAGGAAAGACTGGCAAGCGCTGAAAGAATCAAGGTGAGTGGTGTATTAATCAAACTTTTTCTCCACTAACCTTGGCTTTAGTAGGGTGGTCGGCACTCTGCTCTTCCCAGTCTGTCTATGGAGAGCGCTGCTCAAAGCACTGAGTGCAATTTGTCAGCTTTGCCGTTTTATACTCTGTAAAACTTAATACGGATCACGAAAGCACAATCTTTCTGGATTTTCTTTTGAAATGGTAATACTGTTTTAAAAGTTAAAATCAACCACAAAACTCTATTTTTACGTTTTCTGTTCCTTATCTCCCTTACGACCCTGTTCTGCCTGCGGCTATGGAACCCTGACCTGTTCACCGGACGTGCTACCTGTCCCAGACCTGCTGTTTTCAACTCTCTAGAGACAGCAGGAGCGGTAGAGATACTCTTAATGATCGGCTATGAAAAGCCAACTGACATTTATTCCTGAGGTGCTGACTTGCTGCACCCTCGACAACTACTGTGATTATTATTATTTGACCATGCTGGTCATTTATGAACATTTGAACATCTTGGCCATGTTCTGTTATAATCTCCACCCGGCACAGCCAGAAGAGGACTGGCCACCCCTCATAGCCTGGTTCCTCTCTAGGTTTCTTCCTAGGTTTTGGCCTTTCTAGGGAGTTTTTCCTAGCCACCGTGCTTCTACACCTGCATTGCTTGCTGTTTGGGGTTTTAGGATGGGTTTCTGTACAGCACTTTGAGATATCAGCTGATGTAAGAAGGGCTATTTAAATTAATTTGATTCGATTTTTTTTTAAATCGCAATCTCAAGTATTTTGAAGACAATTTATGCGAAAGAAATGTCGATCCTCAAATTGAAAGCGATTGATCAGCTTTGAATCTATTTGTTTTTTTTAGAGAGAGAGAGAGAGTGTGTGAGTGGGCATGGGAGGTGCATCTCGTGTTGATAGCAAACCCCAAGCCTGATGGAGAGGAGAGGTGTGTATGAGCGAATGTGTGAGTGGATTATGACAGAGCTGTTTGTTCAGGAAAATAAACAAAATTGAGCACTTTAGATGTTTCTAATTGTTTTTGTATTCTGCTTAAAATCATCCTAAAACTGAGCACATATGACTTTGTATTGTTTATATGAAATTAACGTGAACTTAAAGATCACAAAATGTATAGCAGAATTTCAGAAAAGCTGCTTCAAAATCAAGCATTTTTGGCTGCAGAAATCACACACAAAATCTGCGAAATCCTGGAGGAACTAGCTGCTGCTATTCGCTGTTCATTATCTATGCATAGTCACTTCACCCCCACCTACATGTACAAAGTACCTCAACTAACATGTACCCCCACACACTGACTCGGTACTGGTGCTCCCTGTATATAGCCTCGTTATTGTTATTCTTATTGTGTTACTTTTTATTATTACTTTTTATTTTAGTCTACTTGGTAAATATTTTCTTAACTCTTCTTGAACTGCACTGTTGGTTAAGGGCTTGTAAGTAAGCATTTAACGGTAAAGTCTATAATTGTTGTATTCGGCGCATGTGACAAATAAAGTTTGATTTGATTTTGATGACAAATGTGAGTGAAAAACAAACGTTCAAAAAGTAAATTGCCTAGAGAAGTTCTTAGATTGCTGTGTGTTGATCATTCGAAATTAAACAAAGCGATGAACCAAGTTTGTGGGCATGCCTCATCTACCTAGCGGGGCGGTATCTGCATTCGCTATGAATGCTGGACTTTCTGTTTCACTATGAACCGATGAAAAAACAGGAAGTCGAAACTTCCCGATTCTACCAGTGAAATGAAAATGTGCTCGTTCTAGCTTTTGGTTTGGATAATGCTAATGTTTACGACAAACACGTAATGTTGTTAATATAGTAAGGACTATATGCTGTGGCAGAGCCATGGTGAAATTCCCCTTTAACTTGTATTTTTCATTCGGTACATGGGAATTTAACAGCAAAAGTAATTTTTTTATGTGCATTGCGTCATCACCCGCAGCCTTTTATCCAGAAAAGTATGTTTGATGGAAACACATCTCTGGTGGAAGGATGGGCAAACTGTTTTATTCAGAGTTTTGAATATTTGCATGAAAATCTGTTTCAAATAGGATGGAAACCTAGCTCGTAAGATGACACAAAGCCAGTAAATAAAAAATAATAACAGAATATTTACTTTGTATAATCAATATAGCATGTGTGTTTGGAAGATACACTGAATATAGTTTCATTCATAAAAATGTGAAAATTGCCCCTTAGTGCTGTACATAGAGGAGAGTGGGCTAAATTGAGCCACCATTTCTAGGAAACCATTGTTAGGTTCTGAACAGAGTATAAACTCAAACGGACGACTAGAAAAAGCTCAAACCATGTTTATTCAACCCACTGGGTGCTTCAGCTGCAAGCACACTTTGCACATGATCAAACAGGCAGTTATGTCAAAATGAGATTAGGGGTGTAACTTCTCCATACTGCTATCTGTTGTCCAATATTGCCTAAATGTTGCGCTGTTGCTCATTATCCGATCACTAATCCATGATGTTTACAAGTGACCTTCTGTTCACATTAGTGAACAGACTTTGGTTATAGTCTCTGTTCCCCTTTTAGCTCACAGTAACTTTCCATAAACAAAGCTCTTCTTCACCCTTCAGTTATCAATAACATATACATTCATTATCCACGTGACATAATCGATAAGGCCTTATATAGTTACAGGAATAAGTATATTTCAAGTTAGAACTCCATACACAGAATTAATCATGTGACCAAATATCTAGGACGAGCCGAGGTCATCATTTCATGGAGTCTGTGAAGGAAGAAACCACATGGAAAAAGTGGTTAGCAGGTTAGGTCCAAAAAACAGATTTTCACAAAGTCTAATTCATTTATTATGTTATAGGTTTCATGCTTGTATCTAAACCAAAGTAGATAGTTTAAAGATTGTTTTGTACATCAGTTGAGGTCTCTATAAGCTACAATATAAGGTCCTAAACCTACAGTATATACAAAAGTATGTGGACACCCTTCAAATTAGTGGATTCAGCTATTTCAGCCACACCTGTTGCTGACAGGTGTATAAAATCTAGCACACAACCACGCAATCTCCATAGACAAACATTGGCGGTAGAATGGCTTACTGAAGAGCTCAGTGACTTTCAATGTGCCACCGTCATAGGAGGCCACCTTTCCAACAAGTCAGTTTGTCAAATTTCTGCCCTGCTAGAGCTGCCCCGGTGAACTGTAAGTGCTGTTATTGTGAAGTGGAAACATCTAGGAGCAACAACGGCTCAGCCGGGAAGTGATAGGCCACACAAGCTCACAAAATGGGACCGCTGAGTGCTGAAGCGAGTAGCACGTAAAAATCACCTTTCTTCGGTTGCAACACTCACTACCGAGTTCCAAACTGCCTCTGGAACAACGTCAGCACAAGAACTGTTCGCCGGGAGCGTCATGAAATGGGTTTCCATGGCCGAGCATCTGCACACAAGCCTAAGATCACCATGAAAGTGTAGCTGTGTGGGCTAATATAGTCAAAATGTTTGCCTTGGGGTAAGCTGAGCCATTGGCCACCATACCCCCATACAAATTCTGATGACATTTTGTTAATTTTATGCATAATATATCTTTGCAATGTGCCTTGTATATGAACTCAAGATAGTGACCTATGTACACAAACTTAAAACAAGCAGTGATCTAGCCCCCCTTGAGGTTTTTGAGAAAGCTAAGGAAGTGAGAAGTTCATTTGAGCAGCAGCAAGGAATGAAAAAATTGACTGTAACCCTGAAAAGGTACAAAAAAAGACAAAAAAGAAAACGTACACGTACATGTGCGAAAGAGAGTCTATGGTAAAGTATGATTACATAAATTCTGATTATTTCCAGCGATACACAAGATCCTGAAATATATGTAGATATCTTTGTTAGGAAGAGTATTATATTTCCCTTGACGTAGTGATGCTGAATGTAAAAAGAAAAATGGCTCAACATACCCAACTCTCCCATAGGTCAAATAACAGTCCTAGGGCCAGTTGCAGCATTTGCAGCTGTCACTGAAGACTAGGCCAGCGGGGCAGCTCTGGATCCAGGTGATGCCGTTAGCACAGTTATAGAAAGAGCTCGGGGAATCTGCTTTGACATACAGCCCACCAGCCCTGCCTGCACAGAAACTACCACCGGGCACAAGGGTAGTGGTGGTGGCCTTGACTGTGGGTGGTCCCCCTGGCCGTGGGGTGTGTGTAGGTGGCAGGGGAGGTAGTTCTGGGTGAAAAGAAAATGTAATATGTCTATTCAGAATAGCACTCGACCGCAAAAAAAAAAACATTGACATGTTTGTATATATTTGGACAAGTAAGAAATAGTTGTAAATGCGATTTACCAATGTTGAGGAGTTTTTGAAGATGGCTGATCAGGGAATATTTGCCCTGTCCACATGACTGTCCAGTAAAGTCATCCAAGTCCAGATTCCAAACCATGGCCCCTCCAAAGCCATTTTCCTTTAGGTAGCCGACCTTAGGAAGGGAGAGCATAAGAAAAAAGCAGGAGTATGTCTTTGATTCTTTTGCAATTTCTTAGCTTAGTTGAAAAATAGATGTTTGGTCCAACAATTTGGATTATAACCCAGGAATACTGCTGCATACCTTTGTGTCATAGCTCTCCCTATTGTCAAATCCCACCCATTGATTTCCTTTAGAGGCATAGGGAACCTTTTGATCCTCAATCCACTGGACACTGGCTCCTTGGAGGAAAGTACAGATCTGGAAACATGAAGGCAAACAGGTTACCTCAATCGAAAAGTTAACTATCAATTTGATACCTTTTCAAAAAAATACGCAATTAAGCCTTACTACCTCATAATAAGACCAGAAACCAGGCTCACTGGTGAAAGGTCCGGCTGCAGCAGCACCGTTGGCTGACGCTCCGACCCCACTATCTACAGAGGCGAGCTGGAACGAACGTCCATACGTAGCAAAGCCCATCATCAGCTTCTCAACAGGGGCTCCCTGATCTCGCCAGTATTTCATGGCAAAATCCTGCCAGAGAGATCGAGACAGAAAAGAGAGACTTTGAAACTAGTTTTGCATGAATGTATACAGTACTTTCATTACACTCACATTTGATAGGCTTTATTTAACATGTAGACTAGAAGCGTGATTTATGGCGTTTTATTCATTGAAAAGCCCCTTTCTCACTGTGTTGAAGTAGATATGGTCTCCTGTGTCATGGGATCCCTTGTAGAGAGGGCTGTTGTGTCCTGTGAAGGTCTCCCAGGATCCATGGAAGTCATAGGTCATCACGCTAATGAAGTCCAGGTATCTAAAGACCGAAAGGTCATTCCAAATGATTTCATATATCAGCTTTCAAATTATATCAAACTCAACAGTTTATCTTTTTCAGTGATAAAGACATGAATGTCTCGGGTAGGGTGGGGTATGCAAAAGTGGTCAACTTTGAGCACCTCTAGCTCCTAAATGTTTTGGCATTCAGGTCCAAACAGTCACTTTCTGACCACTTCCACCATGGGCAAACATGAATGAAAGGTTTCGTTCAAATCAAAAGAGGTGCAGTCAAAAAGTGATTGAAATTATATGGAATGACCCAGAAGACAACAAGTTTAATTAATACACATCCATTAATCCAAATGGGATGCTGTTCACTGTATTATGGTTTTCTAAAATGTGACTACAGTGGTTATAATGTTAAAATCCATATTTACTTAGCAATTTCTGCAATTTCATAGCCAGAATCAATGTTCCCTTTCCCAGCAGCCACAGCAGCAGTAAGCAGCAGCCTGGGGCGGCTGACTGCCTTGCCCTCAGCCTCAAAGGCCTCCAGGAGCTCCTACAAAAACAACAGATGTCTTTTTACTCATATGGCATTACATGTATTGCCATATGGAAAGGTCTGAACATCCCTAAATAAAAGTCTAGTAGCATTGTTTCCCAAAACTAGCTACACCCCGGCTCAACCATAACCCTAGCCGTAACCCTAGCTTCATGTCCACATCCTGGCCTAACTATAACCATAGCCATATCCATAACCCTAACCATCACCTTGCACAACAGTGTGAATCTGTGCTTGTCCTCTGGAGGGCTTCCCCGTGCTCCAGGGTACTCCCAGTCCAGGTCCAGCCCGTCAAAACCATGCCTCCGAAGGAAACTGATCGAAGACTGGATGAACTTCAGCCGATTGTTAGGTGATGAAACCATGATACTGAACCTAGGGAGAATTAGGGATGCTCAAACAAGTTGACTTTACTCAATATAAAAGATATTATCAATCCTTCAAAAATATACTACCTTTTACCCATGTAAATATAAGAAATTAGATATCTCACTGTTGTGTGCCAAACTTCCATCCACCGACAGCCAAAAGTGTTTTGAGCTTAGGATTTCTGTTAGATGACAAAAATACAATTACTATTGTCAGTAAACAATTACCCCTGAACATCTCAGAATGTCTTGGTAAAAGATGCAAACCTGTCTTTAAGTCCGTTGAAGGAACTGTAGAGGGTCTCATCATTCCACTCATAGGTGGCAAGCTCATTGGCAGGGTTGATAATGGAGAAGGCGTAGATCAGGTGAGTACACAGGTGAGGGTCAACATTAGCCGGCAGGAACTTCCCAGTTCCAGGTCTGTACTGGGACCAGTTGGTAAAGTAGCAGACCAGTTGGGAGGTCGAGCCTTAGACAGGAACAGAATGTCTATCATACATGGTTTTTGCAGAGTCACTGTCAGAATTTTCCAGGGTGACAACTTCATGGTAGCATCGTCCTTATATATCACAATTTTTTAGATGACTGATACAAACAAACATAATTCTCTTGATGAATACTGAGTGACAATTCAAGTAAAGAAAATCCTAAAATGATATAATAATATGTGGGAAATGTCATAATGTATTTTCTTAAGTGGAAACTCACCCAAGTGGCACAGGGCGAAGCACAGACCTTCAAAAGCACATACTTAGAGTCAATAAAAATAAGAATTTCACACAAACAGAATATATGTGAACATATTAAGAATGTTTTTACCTGCAAGTAAAGTGAGCTTGCGCATTGTGCCTGCTTCTCTGCTAGATAGGTCAGAGTGCTTATTTATGTCCGTCTCAAAAAGAGGAAGAATAAAATGGCGAAATTACAACTATTTGCCCATGGTTTTTTGTTCCACCCTCTGACTAAGTATTAACCCGGGTAAATCATCAATCACCTCATCTGACTTTCCCAAAAACAGTTCTGTCATTAATCCAGGTCATTGAAGGTAATTACTTTTCCAAATAACTAATCCCAACATTGGGTAGAAGTAGGCATAATAGTAGTAGAAGTACTCTACAGTAGTAATATTGACTGTTGTAGATAGGTAGGCCCCGTGTACACTAGCACAAGCTGCCGCGCAGTGAAACACCGCTTCCCATTAATTTTCAATGGACGGAAAGCGGTGAGAAGCGGAGAGGGCAGGGACCTTTGGGCGGTGCGAACGTGGCGTAGGAGGCGATGAAAAATATTAACTTTCCCCAACTTCATGCAAATCACGATGACCAATCGAGTGGTTCCGATGACGAATTTGACTATGCGACCCAAGACTGGAGACTTTCTTCAGCAAAGATGTCTGACAAAAATAGTAGGATGGAAGCAAATGTAAATGATTATAACGTCATAACGAATCATGCAAAAAATGTACAGTTGAGAGCAATATGTTAGTTAATGTAGAGACAAACGATTACGCATATTTTTTTATTCATAAAATTAATTTACGAAAATCGCGATTTAGCAAGCTAGCTGACATTATTGTGCAATGGAGTATAAAAATACCTGTATGCCTATGGATGTGTAGCAAGCTATGTAGCCGATCTGTGTATGGACCTTAAAACGTTTGGTATACATATTAGTTC
Source organism: Salvelinus sp. IW2-2015 (assembly GCF_002910315.2). Classification (NCBI taxonomy): domain Eukaryota; kingdom Metazoa; phylum Chordata; class Actinopteri; order Salmoniformes; family Salmonidae; genus Salvelinus; species Salvelinus sp. IW2-2015. The sequence goes on from NC_036876.1 coordinate 13,917,989, forward strand.
AGAACCTAGCTATGAACCTCAGCTATCATAGCCAGTTGTATCAACTTCAAAACATTATGAATGACATTAATGAAGCCTATGGATTGAGTAGAATATAATATAACTTTGTGCCAAGGATGCAAGTCGTATATACATGTAGTTATTACCATGCATGAGATCCCCACATTGTAGCCTGTACATTTAATATATTCACTGATCATGTACTCTACCTTGGCAAATAAAGGTGCAGTTCAGGTATGAATGTATTTGAGATAATTTTTCAGTCATATCCAATACCAGGAGTATCACATTCCAGTCTTTGAATGATGCTGTGTCTGCATGTACAGTATGTATTACAATTATACACTTCAACAGTGTTTATCAATCTTGATCCTGGGACATCAATGGTTACACATGATTTAACTAGTTAAAGGCTGATTTGTAATTCATATATACAGAAATAGAATTTACAGTACACTACACTTCCTATGCATCATGTAAATACTCTAAAACCGGTTCATCTCAATATCTAATTCCCCTCATCTGCATTGATCTGATAAACAGTATTTCATCAAATGAGAGACTTAATTTCAACCAGTAGAGAATGTGAAACGCTTTACTGAAAGAAGTTCATTATCCAGGTGTTATAAATACATGCATTATAAATATTATAATTGTAATATTATATTATAAATACAAGCTCAATCTTTACTTCAATGCACATCTGTTGTGCATTATAAAAACAGAAAAAGAGGTATTCACCAAGGTTGTCGTCTTTCGTTTCATGACGGACATGAGCACGTAGCCTACATCATGGAGGGGGGTTTTAAGCACGTCCAAAACAGGACCTGCATGGCTAAAATAATGTGGGCCTGCCTACAATACATAGATAAAAAAGGGAATGTCAGCTCACTGTTTAACTCCTCTCAAACTTGATATTTTAATAAAGCTTTGGTGATTCAAATTGATTTCCAAGCTGTCTCAGGAGCCAAACCCTTTATCGACAGTCTTGACTACTGCCTTGGGCAGACAAAGAAAAGCCTTCATTGAGAGGAGGAGAGGCTGTGCTTGATTTTTAATCAAATAAAACTAAATGGGAAAAACAAATGTTTTTTATGTTTCTAAATACGAAGTATACATGCACCAAAAGCACGTTAGGCTACTCTTATTCCATGCGCATATGGGCAGTGTGCATCACGGCTGGATAGGCTGCATTTCCAGGGTCAAAATTTATGCCATAAAAAAAAACAGCTTTTGGTTGGTCTTAAATATCCCCGTCAGCGCTGCCTGAAATTAGCCAGTTGGATCATGTTTTTAAGGACACACCAGCTGATATAAGGCGGGTAAATTGCCGAACCTGGCGTTAGGGCCGAAAGAATACTCTTTATCGACGATGATGCTGTTGTTGCAGCGGCAACTGGCGCCCGAGGAGCGAAGCATCCTCCGTAGGTGTGTGTGTGTACAGTAAGTATACACATTTGTTACAGCCAGACTTTTTGTTATCCCCCCCGCACCCCTCCCCAACGACCACTTGACCTTTACTTGAAGATAGGCACATCTAAATTCCATCTCCCGCATTCACCTTGGAGAATGTTTTAGGGCTTTGCAAAGGGTTTACAGATAAAGGGAAAGCTCACACCTGGGCATCTCCTTCTGTGTCAGGGGATTGGAAGTCATGCTACGGAAGAAAGCGTTCACTAAACAGTATCCACCGGACTAGAAAGACAGGTCTTTTTCATAGTCATGGCCGTCCTATGGGTTCACATTTCAGTTATTGGTATCTGCTAAATGTCAGAGCGTAATTAATATTTATTATTACGTGTCTGCGGTGGCGGAGGCCTTTTACATGTGACATGAAGGGGTATGTATTACCAGGAGGTATAATTCATAGTCATTGTGCTACATATTCACTGTACAGTGTCACCTAAATAAGGCCTGGGCCCATATCCACAAAATATCTCAGAGTAGGAGTGCTGATCTCGAATCTGTACATATCATTTTAATCATTATAATCTAAAAGGCCAAACCGATCCTAGATCAGCACTCATACTTTGAGATGCTTTGTGGATATGGGCAATGTGCAACAAAACACAGTACAGCAGAACACAGTATCATAGAACCACAAAGCACAGCACAGTTAATTCGGTGATTGCTACAGGTACAGCCCTGTATAGACCTACTCTGAGGGGTAAATGTCAGTTGACATCTACAACCTAGTGCATACATGTTGAGTAATAATGCCTCAATCTCCATCCTCTCACCTACAGATCTGTACCCGGTGTCCACCTGGCGTGGCATATACCCGCTGGCAGGTGAGTTTAATTAGAAATCCTGGCATTTCCATGTGAATGCAGCATGCCCACCCTGCCAACCTTCCGAAACAGTACTTACCTAACACGCATTACAAGTCATCATCACAACACACAGGGGAAACTATCCGCGGCCAGGGTAGGCTTCTTTCATCAGAAATGGTTAGTGCCGCCTGCCTGCTGCGTCTGTTGGCTTATTGAACACATGGCAGGCAATGGGGTTCAAATGCTAAGCAGACAGAAGCCTTTGTAAATGACCGTTGTAAATCGATGGTGGAGGAGAGGGAGGATGTGGGGAGGGATGATGGCTTTGAGAAAGGCCCAGGGGAGAGAAGCATTTATTTAATGGTTATCATTACCATGTCTATAGTCGCAGTGATGAGGTCTCTCCTCATGTCGTTATAGGCCTACATCACTGCATGTTGCCTGTTGCAATTATTATGGTGTTTTAGCCTCCTTTATAGTGCTTAGGAATGAGAGAGCGAGGAGGATAAATGGAGAGGGGGACAGATAGAACGAAACAGTAAAGGAGAGGGAGAGAAGATAGAGGGATAGCAGAAGGGGAGTTGGTAAGGGAATAGAGAGATAGAAAAGAGAGAGATTGGGAAATATAATACTGTGAAAAATAAAGTAAAAGGTCAAATATAAGGTTGTATATATGTATGAAGAACAGAAGAAGTGTACAAAAGCTGAAGAACATACACAGGTACTTTCCACAGGTGCTGGAGATGTAGGCAAACTCATGGAAAACAGAAAGGAAATCGTCAACACACTGCTGCGCATGCTCCCAAGGGATTTTATTTATAACAAAGTTTCCAACCTTGGGTCTTCATCAAGCATCCATATCCCAGGTGGGGTGGAAGGTCCTATATATAGGGGCAGTACTCAGTGAGGTAAAAATATATAACATTAGTTCACAATATTAACATTCAATGTATCGAAATATATGGTCATACACAAGGAATGTGATCAATATTTACAGTGATATATATATACAGTTGAAGTCGGAAGTTTACATACACCTTAGCCAAATACATTTAAACTCAGCTTTTCACAATTCCTGACATTTAATCCAAGTAAAAATTCCTGTTTTAGGTAGTTAGGATCACCACTTTATTTTAAAGAATGTGAAATGAAATGTCAGAATAATGTAGAGAAGATTATTCATTTCAGCTTTTATTTCTTTCATCACATTTCAGAAGTTTACATACACTCATTAGTATTTGGTAGCATTGCCTTTAAATTGTTAACTTGGGTCAACTTGGGTCAAACGTTTCAGGTAGCCTCCACAAGCTTCCACAATAAGTTGGGTGAATTTTGGCCCATTCTCCTGACAGAGCTGGTGTAACTGAATCAGGTTTGTTAGGCTCCTTGCTCTCACACACTTTTTCAGTTTGCCCACTTTTCTATGGATTGAGGTCAGGGCTTTGTGATGGCCATTCCAATAACTTGACTTTGTTGTCCCTTAAGCATTTTGCAACAATTTGAAGTATGCTTGGGGTCATTGTCCTTTTGGAAAGACCCATTTGCGACCAAGCTTTACCGTACTGATGTCTCTGAAGATGTTGCTTCAATAATCCATATGTATGTCCTCCGCTCTCATGATGCACATTCTTGATTTTGTGAAGTGCACCGGTCACGTCCTCCTGCAGCAAAGCACCCACAACATGATGCTGCCACCCCGTGCTTCACGGTTGGGATGGTGTTCTTCGTTGCAAGCATCCCTTTTTCCTCCAAACATAACGATGATCATTATGGCCAAACGTTAATATTTTGTTCATCAGACAGAGGACATTTCTCCAAAAGTACGATCTTTTGTCCCCATGTGCAGTTGCAAACCATAGTCTGGCTTTTTTATGGCGTTTTGGAAAGTGGCTTCTTCTTGCTGAGTGGCCTTTCAGGTTTTGTCGATATAGGACAAGTTTTACTGTGTATATGATACTTTTGTACCTGTTCCTCGCATCTTCACAAGGTCCTTTGCTGTCTTGTTTCTGGATTGATTTGTACTTTTCGTACCAAAGTACGTTCAATCTCTAGGAGACCTGAGGCGGTATGACAGCTGCGTAGTCCTGGTGTTTATACTTGGTACTATTGTTTTTACAGATGAACGTGGTACCTTTCAGGGGTTGAATTGCTCCCAAGGATGAACCAGACTTGTGGAGGTCTACAATTTTGGTCTTGGCTGATTTCTTTTGATTTTCCCATGATGTCAAGCAAAGAGGCACTGAGTTTGAAGGTAGGCCTTGAAATACATCCACAGGTACACCTCCAATTGACTCAAATGAAGTCAATTAGCCTATCAGAAGCTTCTAAAGTCTTGACATCATTTTCTGGAATTTTCCAAGCTGTTTAAAGGCGCAGTCAACTTAGTTTATGTAAACTTCTGACCGACTGGATTTGTGATACAGTGAATAAAAGTGAAATAATCTGTCTGTAAACAATTGCTGGAAAAATTACTTGTGTCATGCACAAAGTAGATGTCCTAACCGACTTGCCAAAACTATAGTTTGTTAACAAGAAATGGTTGAGTGGTTCAAAAACTAGTTTTAATGACTCCAGCCTACACAATATTCAATTAGGATACAAAACACAATTATTTGGAACAATAAAAACGGTTTTAAGTCGAACTCCTCGTTAAGGCCAAGAGGAGACAGTGTGTCGAGCCTGTGGATCCAGAAAGATTCCCTTTTGAAGAAGTTTCCTCTCAATGTCCCCTCCCTTGCGTGACGTCTTGACCATTTCTATTCCAATGTATCTCAGAGAACTAATAGGATGTCCAGCTTGTACAAAATGAACAGCAACTGGTTGTTTTTCTCTCACCTGTCCGTATATTGCTGTGGTCCAGGTCTTAAGGCTTCTACGGGTTTTCCCTATGTAAGATTGACCACATGGACATTTCAACAACATTAACGGCCTTTAATCTTAAATCTTTGTCCTGTGTGGGGGTGGGTAAATGAGTCACATTTGTGCGTGAAACTGCATTGAGTACATTGGCCACGTTTGTAATTACCCTCCAGAACCTTGTCCAAGAAAGTTTCCCTTTTCTCTGGTGGATAATCACCGTTTGGGGTCTTTTAAAGACCATACGATATATTTAGAGATGGGTTTCAATTGTGGGTCAGTATCAATAATGTACCAGTGCTTCCTGATAATGCCCTTAAAATGCCTTCCCCAATGGTGAGTATCAGGTAAAGAATGAGGGGTTGAAGGCTTTTGGTTGAAGGCTTTCCAAGTGTGTTAGCCCATCAAAACAATCATTGGCATGTTTTACCCAATTGTCTTTGTACCCCCTTTCCTTAAACCTTTGTGTGAGGTCCGTGCTCTGTTTCTGGTAAGAAGCATCAGAGCTGCATATTCTTCTGATGTGGCTGAACTGACTTCCAGGGAGACTTATAATTGGACGTGGATGAACGCTGTCACCTCTAAGGAGGGTGTTCCTGTCCGTAGGTTTCCTATCGAGAGGGAGGTTTTGTCCTAAATAACCATCACATCAAGAAAACTGATTTGGGGTAGGTCATACAGTGGGGAGAACAAGTATTTGATACACTGACAATTTTGCAGGTTTTCCTACTTACAAAGCATGTAGAGGTCTGTAATTTTTATCATAGGTACACTTCAACTGTGAGAGAAGGAATCTAAAACAAAAATCCAGAAAATCACATTGTATGATTTTTAAGTAATTAATTTGCATTTTATTGCATGACATAAGTATTTGATACATCAGAAAAGCAGAACTGAATATTTGGTACAGAAACCTGAGTTTGCAATTACAGAGATCATACGTTCCTGTAGTTCTTGACCAGGTTTGCACACACTGCAGCAGGATTTTGGCCCACTCCTCCATACAGACCTTCTCCAAGATCCTTTCAGGTTTCGGGGCTGTCGGCTGGGCAAATACGACTTTCGGCTCCCTCCAAAGATTTTCTATTGGGTTCAGGTCTGGAGACTGGCTAGGCCACTCCAGGACCTTGAGATGCTTTCTTACGGAGCCACTCCTTAGTTGCCCTGGCTGTGTGTTTCGGTCGTTGTCATGCTGGAGACCCAGCCACGACCCATCTTCAATGCTCTTACTGAGGGAAGGAGGTTTGGTGGTCAAGATTCTCGCGATACATGCGCCCCACTCCTCCCCTCAATACGGTGCAGTCGTCCTGTCCCCTTTTGCAGAAAAGCATCCCCAAAGATGATGTTCACCTCCATGCTTCACGGTTGGGATGGTGTCTTGGGTTGTACTCATCCTTCTATTCCTCCAAACACGGCGAGTGAGTTTTAGAGCAAAAAGCCTCTATTTTTTGTCTCATCAGACCACATGACCTTCTCCCATTCCTCCTCTGGATCATCCAGATGTCATTGGCAAACTTCAGACGGCCGGACATGCGCTGGCTTGAGGCAGGGGGACCTTGCGTGCGCTGCAGGATTTTAATCCATGACGGCGTAGTGTGTTATAATGGTTTTCTTTGAGACTGTGGTCCCAGCTCTTCCAGCATTGACCAGTCCTGCCGTGTAGTTCTGGTGATCCCTCACATTCCTCATGATCATTGATGCCCACAGGTGAGATCTTGCATGGAGCCCAGACCGAGGGTGATTGACCGTCATCTTGAACTTCTTCCATTTTCTAATAATTGTGCCAACAGTTGTCTTCTCACCAAGCTGCTTGGCTATTGTCCTGTAGCCCATCCCAGCCTTGTACAGTCTACATTTATCCCTGATGTCCTTACACAAGCTCTCTGGTCTTGGCCATTGTGGAGAGGTTGAGTCTGTTTGATTGAGTGTGTGGACAGGTGTCTTTTATACAGGTAACGAGTTCAAACAGGTGCAGTTAATACATGTAATGAGTGGAGAACAGGAGGGCTTCTTAAAGAAAAACTAACAGGTCTGTGAGAGCCGGAATTCTTACTGGTTGGTAGGTGATCAAATACTTATGTCATGCAATAAAATGCAAATTAATTACTTAAAAATCATACAATGTGATTTTCTGGAGTTTTGTTTTAGATTCCGTCTCTCACAGTTGAAGTGTACCTATGATAAAAATGACAGACCTCTACATGCTTTGTAAGTAGGAAAACCTGCAAAATCGGCAGTGTATCAAATACTTGTTCTCCCCACTGTAGTTAATGGTGAAACGAAGGTGCTCATTCATAGAGTTTAGATAGGCATGGAATTCCAAGAGTTTTTCCTGGATCCCTGCATAGATCGCTAAAATGTCCTCCATATATCTCAGAATTAGGAGAATATGGGAGAGAAAGGGGTTAAGGTCTGGATTCAGCACCACCTGTTTCTCAAACATTCCTAGATATAGGTTAGCATAATTGGGAGCCATAGTGCTCCCCATCGCTGTTCCTTTGGTCTGGAAGAAAAAGTATCCTCTGAAGAGAAAGTTGTTGGAGGTTAGTACCAGTTCAGTCCACTTAAGTGATAATGCCCTCAAAGCCGGTGTTTGGAGGATATATTTGTTCGTCGAGGTCTGGCAAACCGTGCCAATATATCCTCCAAACACCGGCTTTGAGGGCATTATCACTTTTATACAATGTGTATAAACAACATATTTAAAAAAAAATATATATAATAATTTCATGACCATGTTATTTTGATTAATTTATTCATCCCATTTCATCCTTCCACGAGATATAGTTCTGACACAAATCTAGGATTGCTAGAGACGCGACCCAGTCATTCAGTCTTTTTGTTCTGTATCTATGGATGCGACCCAGTCGTTCGTTCTAAACTGGCTGGAAATGTTCTTATCCCTTGCTTGCTAGCTAGCCAACTACGGCTAACTTACAGTCACGTCAAAAATTGCACCCAGAATAACAGCAAAGTAGCTGCATTTGCATTTGTTTAAGCTGTTTACTAGTGACATTTATTTGGGTACATCCATAACATTGAGTTAATAAGGTGCGATTTCGCCTGGCATAGAAAATGTGCTCACTCATCAGGACACTGTTGTTCAGAGGAGCTAGCCAACAACACAGCTACAGTAACACAATCACTGCAAACTGAAGCTGGAAAGACTGCAAATTAGCTGCGTTTCGTTTTACCTTTTTTCAATTGACATTCTTTTGTATATATCCATAAAAATTATGCCAGCTGATTCATGTTTTCGACTGGCTGAAAAACGCTGCCTGCCTTTCTGTCTCGTCCCGACACGTTCATTACTATAGGACAGCAGGAGATCGAATTTGAATATGGAACAGAGTAAATAGGCATTTTAACGTCATAGATTTAGCTGGTGGCAACTTGTGGAATAGACACCAGCTGGAATGCGGTTTTAACCAATCAGCATTCAGGATTAGACCCACCCATTGTATAAAATGCAATTAGGGCTAGGAAGAGCATTAGGGGGACGTTCATTGAGGTAGAACTTGAGGGCCTCTAGGCTGCCCTGATGGGGTATGTTAGTGAAGAAGTACTCAAAGTTGTGTCTCCATATGTCAGTCTCTCTCTAGCAGTTGGAGAGTTGATGCATGGCTAGGCTCAGTGACTGATGAAAATCCCTAAGGGTATCATCTCTGAATTACAGCACACTGCAATGGGGGATTCAAGTGTGTGTGTGTCCCCACAAGAATAGTAGACTAAGACAAATTTGGCAAACTGGGGACATTTTGTTAGTCCCCACAAGGAAAAATACTATTTCTAGGGATTTAGGGTTAAGGTTAGAATTAGCATTGGAATTAGGCTTAGGAGTTAAAGGTTTAGAAGTTAAGGTTAGGGGTTAGGTTTAGAGTTAGGGAAAATATGATTTTGAATGGCAATCAATTGTGTCCCCCAACAAGGTTAGTTAAACAAGACTGTGTGTGTGTGTGTGTGTGCGTGTGCGCGTGAGAGAGAGAGCAAAAGAGGGAGATAGAGAATGTGAAGGAAGGAGAGGTGTAGTCAGGACATCTCCATTTGATGCATGTTGATTGCCATGCAAGTAGAAGAAAGAGTACTTGAGTGTAGCTACAGTATAGTACAAGCATTCCCATTCACTTGCTGCACGGCTCTGTGGTTGAGCAGGTCTTTTCAGGTAGTGCATGACACACACATCCACACACACACACACACTGCAGGTTAACAGGCTGTATACAGCAGAAGGTCAGTGCCTCCTACAGGCTGTGTGTGAGACGACCTGCAGTGTTACCAGACGGAGTAGGGGACAGTGAACAGAGCCTGCCATTTCTCACACAGACATACACAAGCGCACACACATATTTGTTCAATGCCAGGTTCCTTTTCACACCGTATCAATCAGTTCAAGGCATAAAGGCTAGTATCATGATGCAACCTGCACAGCATGGCTCTTTCATAGTGGTGGTAGCGTTCATACTGAATCATACTTAACCTCCCCTATTTGTCCATACACTTTCTTCCATCATTCAATAAGGATTTCCTTTTAATGTACAACCTGGTATTTTATTGCTGGTACATTTTTTTTCCTTGTAGAGCACTCAGGTCCATTGAAAGGTGGTGAGCAGGAGAGCGAGTTGACCAAGATTAGTCATTCCTGTATACTCTCTCTCTCTCTCACGAGAAAGTGACATGCTCAGCCATCATAGAGCCAGAGCAATTACTTGGCAGGAGTTTTGTCAGGCCTTAATAAAAAAAAAACATGGAGGACGGGATGAGGACTGGAGTGATGTCTTTCCTCTCTCTCTCTTCTGTCTCTGTCATCCATTTACCGCACTTGTAACTACTGTGCACTGAACAACAATATAAAACGCACCAAGTGTTGGTCCCATGTTTCATGAGGTGGAATAAAAGATCCCAGAAATGTTCCATATGCACAAAAAGCATATTTCTCTCAAATTTTGTGCACACATTTGTTTACATCCCTGTTAGTGAGCATTTCTCCTTTGCCAAGATAATCCAGCCACCTGACAAGTGTGACATATCAAGAAGCTGATTAAACCGCATGATCATTACACTGGTGCACCTTGTGCTGTGGACAATAAAAGGCCACTCTAAAATGTGACAAAACTGCACACAACACAATCCTGCAGATGACTCAAGTTTTGAGAGTGTGCAATTGGCACGCTGACTGCAGGAATGTCCACCAGAGCTGTTGCCAGAGAATTTAATGTTCATTTCTCCAACGTCGCTTTAGAGAATTTGGCAGTACGTCCAACCTCACAACCGCAGACCACGTGCATGGCATTGTGTGGGCGATAGGTTTTCTGATATCAAAATTGTGAACAGAGTGCCCCATGGTGGCGGTGTGGTTATGGTATCGGCAGGCATACGCTACAGCCAACAAACACAATTGCATTTTATCGATGGCAATTTTAATGCACAGAGATACCGTGACAAGATCCTGAGGCCCATTGTCGTTTCATTCATCCTCCACCATCACCTCATGTTTCAGCATGATAATGCACGGCCCGTGTCACAAGGATCTGTACACAATTCCTGGAAGCTGAAAATGTCCCAGCTCTTCCATGGCCTGCATACTCACCAAACATGTCACCACCCATTCGTATGTTTGGGATGCTCTGGATTGACGTGTACGACAGCCATTGAAGAGTGGGACAACATTCCACAGGCCACAATCAACAACAGCCTGATCAACTCTGTTCGAAGGAGATTTGTTGTGCTGCACGAGGCAAATGATGATTAAACCAGATACTGACTGGTTTTCTGATCCACGCCCCTACTTTTTTAAAAGGTATCTGTGACCAACAGATACATATCTGCATTCCCAGTCATGAAACCCATAGATCAGGGCCTAATGAATTTATTTCAATTGACTGATTTCCTTATATGAACTGTAAATACAGTAAAGTCTTTGAAATTATTGCATTTATACTTTTGTTCAGTATACTTCCTGCCGAGTCTGTTAACTTTACATATCATCAGGAATAGCAAAGAATAAAGGACCACATTTCCACAGTCAGCGGCCTGTTTTGAATGAATCTGTTTGTGTTGCAAATGTATTGCCCTTCGTGTTTGGATGGAAGTGTCTCTGGTATGTAGGCCTACTGGGCCAAAATGCTACTAGCGTTCTCCTGCTCTGTCTCCCTCTGCGGCTTTCCAACAATTCTGATGTCTTTAGTGGGAGCCACTGTGTGTGTGTGTGTGTGTGTGTGTGTGTGTAAAGGGCTTGTCGTGATCAGTGATGGAGCGTAGTAATGTTTATCTCCCTTTGATTGTCCCTCTGCAGGGGGCAGATGAAGACACAGCTGCACAGACACAGAAATGCAGTGCCCGCTGGTTATACAAACAAGTACACAAACACACACAAATCTAGCATCTCAAGTGAGTCACCAAGGAACTCTGGGCACTGACTGTTTCTTAGAAACGTACACCATTTAAACATTTTCTATTCCAAGTATGCCAGTCCTTACATCACGTCCCTCTCCTTATCTTAGTCCACGTAAGGAAGTCTTCGTCAATGGGGAAAAGTATTAGTATTATTGAAAGTACACTCACACAACACATTGAATGCAGATGGCCAATTATTAGCATTTCACATTTACCGTTTTAATATGAACTGTTTACCGGACAGTTTTTGACAAGTGGGTGCTTCTTTTGTTATGTGTTCAACAGTCACATACAGTATTGGGGATATTTTCAGCTACACAATTGGGGTGAATTGAGACAAGAGGGGGTCATTTTTTTTCATATAATTCACCTTGAACTGAATGTTTTCCTGAACCGTGTAGATAACTAGTCTGTTAAGAGAGGGGTTCATTTGAAAGGGCTACAGATATCAGGACTGCGTTCAGTTGTCAAACGTTGCAGATAGAAATGCCATAGAGCCGACTTGATTCCTTGTTCTACATGCCAGAGAGGTAGCATAGAACTGAACAAAGAATTTCTCACATGATGATGTTGTCATCTTCATGCAGGTGGACATACCAAAAAGGTCTAAAGAATATAGTGTCAGTAATATAGGTTACGTCATTATAAAAAAAGAAGATAAAATGCCAACTCATCTGCTCTGGGCAGAATAGTCGCTGGTAGGTAAGTGAGGTTAAAACAGTCAGCAGTACCACTGTGAAACTTAATTTGTGCAGTAATATAAGAAGTCCATAAGGTGGCAGCAGAGTCCCACTGTTCTTTTAGTAGTGTGAGTCCTCTTCCCAACAGGATATGCCTACATGGGTCCTATTTGAATACAACTAAAATGCATCCTTCCTTCCTTCCTTGCTTCCTAGAAATAATCTCTGATCTGACTGTTGTTTTATTTATTTAACTAGGCAAGTCAGTTAAGAACAAATTCTTATTTACATTGACGGCCTACCCTGGCAAAACCATAACCCGAACGACACTGGGCCAATTGTGCGCCGCCCTATGGGACTCCCAATCACGACCGGTTGTGATACAGCCTGGAATCGAACCAGGGTCTGTAGTGACGCCTATAGCACCAAGATGCAGTGCCTTAGACCGCTGTGCCACTCGGGGTTGGCGAAACATATTGCTTTCACCTATACCATCATTAAGCAACAAGGCCCGAGGTACCTTATTGCTATTATTGTTACCAATGTAATTAGAGCAGTATACGGTCTGATATACCACGGTTGTCAGCCAATCAGCATTCAGGGCTCGAACCACCTAGTTTATAATGTTGAATAAGTCATGGATTATTTCACCGAACTGGGAAGGAGGGATGTGTTTCTGAAGTATTGGAACAGGGGCATGCTTTCATCTCTTTATCATGATGCACTTTGACCTTTCCCATCATGGCACCCTCCCTTTTGAGTCTGTATGGTGCTTGTCTTTAGACAGACAATGTTCCTGCCTCAGTCTACTCAACAGCATATCAATCAATAGGCTCCTGCGATGGCTAGGCTACACTTAGCAGTAGGCCAGCCTAGCTCCAAGGTAACAAGTGTCACTGTCACTGTATTGGGGTGCAGCGGTGGCTCTTGTAGGTGCCCAGGTGACGGAAGCTCCTCCCACATTGCTGGCAACAATAGGGTGTGGCACCACTATGGATCCTCTGGTGGGTATAAAGGTTACCAAGCTCCTTGAAGCGCCGCCCACACTGCTGGCACGCGTAGGGGCTCTCCCCTGTATGCACCCGCTGGTGCCTCTTTAAGCCGGAGAGCACCGGGAAGCCTTTCCCACACTGGGGGCACGGGAAGGGGCTCTGCCCGCCATTGTGCCCCAGCCGGTGACTCTTCAATCGGGCAGCGTGCCGGAATCTCTCCCCACACTCGGGGCATATGAAGGGCTTTTCCCCTGTATGGATGCGCTGGTGCTGCCGCAGGTTGCCCAAGTAGTTGAAATGGCGGCCACAGTCGCCGCACTCGTAGCCCCCTTCCACTTTCTTCTCCCTCGTACCTCCCCCGCCTCCTCCTCTTGCCAGGCTCATCCCCCCGGACGCAGCCGCCATGCTCCCACCTTCCAGCACCCCCAACCCCCGCTTGGAGTTACTGCTACCCTCCCCCAGGGTGAGGAGTGCGGTGGAGGTGGACTGCAGGGCGCTGTGGGTGCCGGTGGTGTTGCCGTGTATCAGTTTGATGTGTTCCTCCAGGAACAAGGAGTCGGGGCAGAAGGTTCCACACAGCGGGCAGAGGTATGTGTGGGAGGGAAACTGCTGGCCTGTGAACCGACACATTAATGATTACAGTTATTGCACTCAGTCCACTAGAGTTCCTAAGCATGGAATTGAAGCATGCAGCCAAAGCAATAAGGATTGGTCAGGTTGTCGACACACTGCAAAACATTTTTAAAAGTTGTATTTTTGCTAAATAAATGGAGCAAAAAAATTCAATGTGCAAAGATGAAGACCCTCAATGTCACAAATGAATGACCCTGAAGAAGGCATAGTGATGCCGAAATGTTGGTAAATACCCATTTAATTGCTGGGAGATTACACATGGAGTGTGCGACTTTATTTTGATAGTTCACAAATGAATGACGACATGAAATGAAGTGTAAAGGTCTTCTCCCTCTCCTCTCACCTGGTTCTAGTCGATCCACATGGTCCTCCACAGAACCGTCCCCCTCCCCTCCCGAAGAGCCCTGGGGGGCCAGGGGAAAGTCAGGGGTGTGGGCGTCACGGGAGAAAGGTGCTGAGGGATGCTCCAATCCACCATCCCTTTCGTTTGACTCATCACCCTCTTCCTCTTCTTCGTCTGGTATTGTCTCACATTTAGGCTCCCTCATACCTGCATAAACAAACACATGGTTTGGCTTTTATGATGCCCATTTACAGAAAAGTTGAGTGGGCCTATACAGCCTTTACATAGACACATGCAATGGTGCAAGACTGGACAGCATCCAGCATATCAATTCCCAATGTATGCCCTACTACATGGCCAATGCACATAACAGTGATTGGTGAGTTTACCTTTCAAATCCGACGTGTACTCTACACCCGTCATCCATTCGTAGTCGTAGATCCGTTTGCTTCCCGATGGTAGTATGCCGAATAGGTCATCCGTGTTCGAGTCCGACTCCTCATCCCCAGACCCCGCGTCAGGGATGGTGTCCGGCCACAGGTTGAGGGAGTGCGGCTGGGGGTCGTGGCGGCTGTCCCTGTCACTACCAGACGGAGGATTGCTCGGGTCGCTGTCCGCTTCAGCCCCCCGTGAATTCTTATCTTTCATCAGATAATCGCAAATTGCATTGATGTTTTCTTTCTTTACGCCAGGCATGGCTGGTTTGGCTTTCTTGGGCTCGTTGCTGTGCTTGCTGCCCGAATGGAAGTCTGATTTTCGGAATACAGATGATGCCTCGGTGGTCATTCCGCCGGGGTACGGGTCCCTACCGTCTCTTTGTATCTCCAGCCTTGCTTTAAGGACTTCAATTTCGTCTGTTTTCTCCCGAAGCTCAATTTTCAGAACGCGTATCCTGACGCTGACAATTTTCCTGATTTCGGACAATGCTGTCTCGAGCACCACTGTTATGTTTCTTCCAAGGTGTTCGGTGATGTCGTTCACCGAGCAGAGTAGCTCCTCGTCGGGTTCGAATTCCAAGAAATCATCGTCGGCTCTCGCCGTAGGCCCCGGCGTGTCCATGAATGCGTTTTGAGGGTCGGGCGAAAGGCTCGTTTCGGTGAAACTGTGGTTCCTTTTGCGGCTCATGTCTTTGCAGGCTTTAAAGTTAGCTAGCTAACAGACTAGCTACTGTGGTTGGTAGAATGAGCGTCTCGTCAGCAACACTTAAAAACTAACTTCCGGGTCATGGAATTTCGGGTGAATGTTCAAAGTACAAGTACCCCACGTAATAGTAGAAAAGTGCCATTAACCTGTATTTATTTATTCATGATGTATGAAAAATATTTGTCTAAACATTAACAATGATTCATATTTGTTCATATTTAAGTGACATTTGTATTACATTTGTGGTTTAGCACATGTTCCAAGGGCAAATAAATGCCCCCATATGCATTACATAAACTGTCTTATAGAGGAAAAACGATTATTTGTGCCGATGTAAAAGTGGTTGGGAGTACTCAGTACGGTCTGTGGAATCTATATCTGGTGTGATTTCATTGGGCTCTGAATAATATGGAGTGTTACTTGTCTTTTAATGTGGTCATACAGTTTAAAATGGCGTGCCTACACTTTAAGGTACAAATATAGCACTCATATTGCCTTCAGAACAGCCTCAATTCGTTGGGGCATGGACTCTACAAGGTGTTGAAAGCGTTCCACAGGGATGCTGGCCCATGTTGATCTTTTGTCTTGCCCATTCATCCTCTGAATGGCACACATACACAATCCATGTCTCAATTGTCTCAAGGCTTAAAAATCCTTCTTTAATCTGTCTCCTCCCCTTCATCTACACTGATTGAAGTGGATTTAACAAGTGACATATATAAGGGATTATAACTTTCACCTGGATTCACCTGGTCAGTCTATGTCAGGGAAAGAGCAGGTATTCTTAATGTTTTGTATACTCAGTGTATTTGCTTTATAGAGAAAAATGTATTATTTGTGCCGATATAAAAGTGGAATGGGAAGTACTCAGTAGGGTTTGTAGAATCTATATATGGTGTCATGGGGCTCTGAATAATACAGAGTGTTACTGGCCTTTTATTGCGGTCAAACAGTGTTATGCATTAGTTACCCATTTGAATGTTTCTGAATGCTATAAGTGAATACTTAGAGCTGACCAAGTGAAACAGTCTCCTCACTTGAAAAAGGCCATTTCACAGTTTGAAGCATTGAATTCGGGGACATTTTCACAATCCATGGTCCAGGAACAACTTCTTTACAGTAGTGTAAAGGAAATAGTTTAGAATTAATCAACGAATGGCTGCACAAAGCCACATTTTGTCTAGTTACAAATGACAGGATAAGTAGTGTAGAGGTTCTCCACTTTGGTCTGAAAGAAGTCATTCACTTATGCACCTTCAAATGCAAGGAATGTGATTCCTCAAAACCATAAAGACATTCCCAAGCCAACTCAGTGGAAACTGTCTTCACTAACTGAGGATTTTGAGAAAATAAGCACTAGAGATTGGTTCAGGGATAAGATGTGCACCTTGATCTTGTAAAATCTCATCTGGAAGATTACTTTGTGTTGATGTGCCCCGCTTCTTCGTTTGTCAACAGTTCCAGAATGTTCTGAGAGGATAGATGTTCTACCTAAGGTACCTGGAATAGCACACAATTGGTGGCATTTTGAGAATGTAATTATTCTTGTGAATTTAAAAGCACATTGGATGGCCATATCTATAAACATGAAAAATAAAGTATGTGGTCGCAAAAGTATAACATTGAGTGTTAAAGTAATGAACTCCTTAGCAGCATGAGAAGCAACTGGAGGTCATTCTTCACTGACTACAGAAATATCTGGTGCCACAGTATTTGGCATTACATGAAAAGGTTGTGGACATTGTTCTGAAATATGAATTTTCTCGTCATTGTGGGAATTTCAAAGCTCAGGTAGATGGAAGTAGTTGTGGTCCCGATATGTGTTGGTTCCCTAAAGCGGTCGTATTTGGAGATAACGTCAATGAATTAATTCACAATAACATGAGATGTTGTATTTTGCATTCATGTTGTTTAAGAACGTGTATATCAGATTCATTGAGTATAAGGGTGAACACGACCCCCCCCCCCCCCAAAAAAAACATATTTGATTAGTAGAGACCCTGCTGAGTATTTCCTGCCCCACTTTAGATGAGACAGGTAGAATAGTTTTCTTTCTATGAGCCAATATGTATCCCATGCACAGTGTATTACAGTGTATTCAAATTGAGGGCTATGGAAGGTCGGAGAACAAAGTGTTGCTGGATATTTTCTACACAGTCCTCCTCAAAAACGAATCATATTTGGTTAGTAGAGACCCTATATTCTCACCGCACTTTAGCTGAGGCAGGTATTAAGGTTTTCACTCTACCGTGCTATATTTGTACCGTATATTGTCCAGGTGCCCATGCAACCTATTTAACCATAGTAAAAGTCCAGCAACACTTGCTATGACCTAGCTTTCAGTTCAAACTCACCTGTTTTGTATTCTAGGAACTCTAGTGAGTAGACTGCACCCTGTTTTTTTGGACACACAATCAATCTTTTTTTCCTGTGGAGTGCAATTTGTTTGTGCAATACAACAGAAATGCAATAAGACTTTAATTAAACATTACATTTCAAAATTGAATCTTTGAACAATAGTAAATAAACAATAATAATGTTGTTGTTTTACCAGTAGGCTGTTATGTTCTTGACATTAATTTACTTAAGCTCCAACCATTTCTCAATGTGCTCCAATTTATAATATTCTTTATCTTATATTTTTATTTTATTTAACCTTTATTTAACGAGGCAAGTCAGTTAAGAACAAATTATTATTTACAATGATGGCCTAGGAACAGTGGGTTTTGTTCAGGGTCAGAAGGACAGATTTTTACCTTGTCAGCTTTTTTTTATACATGACTTTAACATTATGCGCTATGCAATGCTGCAGAAAAATAATGATTTCGTATAGTTGTACCGTGGACTTTTATTTTAAAGGCAAAATCCAAAAAGCGGAAGTCTTAATGTGGATAGTATCCAGCTAGTGTTGCTGCCGTGACGCTATGACAGTACAGTCAGAGTTTCTAAAGCCAGAGGCGCAACATCGCGAGACGCTTGTGAAACAGACCAAACAGACCAGGTCGGGGTTTGGGATTTAAGAAGTCAGTGAGAGAAGTGAAAAGTATTCCTTAGTTGTTAATAACATTTTCTCGAAATCTAAAGGCACAACCTAGAGTCGAGCGAATGTTTTAAGTAGTTGAACATGTTATTACTCCAACCTCGTGAAAGTGACAAACTGACACGTTTTCATTTTCGTTAAAAACAACTTTATATCGAAGGAGTGTCTTTGAGTTGACGGCCTGCACATGCGCAGTTTGGCGGGAGACGACCGTTATACCACAGATTGAATAACGAGACAAATATTTCACCGGATGTATAAATGTGAAGCATCCGCTGGCCTTTCCACTTATTACCAAATATGGTGGTGGGAGGAAGCCCAGCGGCTTGCAGTGGAAGAAGATGTAGCTAGAAGGAAGTTACATTTTAATCTATAAATGTAATAACATGTATATAAGAAAACTATGTCAAGATGTTACTATTCCCTCTTCTAAAATTTACTGGAATGCAGCCCTAGGACAAGTGAACCGGAACAAAGTCTCGTTGTTGTCTGGCAAATATTGTAATTTGTAATATCTAATAAGGTGAAAGAAGTATCATACAAACTCATTCACAGAATCTACCCTGTAAAGACCTTTATTTTGGGACTTTTCTTATATCAGAAGATTTTGGAGTGAGTTAGAAGATTTTATTTTAAAAGAAACTATTAATGTTAATTTGAGAGACTCTGATATGATGTTTTATTTTGATCAAATTATATGGACCCTGATTTAACTTTCATTGTTAATTTGTTTATTTTTAATGCTAGATTCTTTATCCATAAAATGAAGTGGGCGGAGAACAAACCCCTCTTCACATTATTTAAGAGAGAATTGAAATATGTTTATGAAATTATCAGTAAGTGTAAAAACAAAAAAGCAATATGTACCATAAAACACTTAGACAAATTGAAAATGTATCTCGATATGTAATAACCCTGTCTGTTAGGTTTATGTACTTGTTTGTATATTTTTGTTTTTACATTTGTTTTGTTCGTAATAATAAAAAATAAAAATATATATTTAAAAAATAAGAAAAAAATAGAAGATGGAACGAGATGGATTTTGGCCAACATTAAGCAAATGTTTTCATCTATGAAACATTTGATTTCAATACAGTTTTTTGTTCCCAAAACTAGAACCTGTTAAGAACAGAGTGGACTAAGTTTTGTAGACTTTACTCTTTGCCAAAGTTTCCAAAAATGGTGTTGTTTAGAAGGAGTGGAAGGGCGAATTGAGTTATTGCACACGCGCACTTCCCATGGTAGACGTTCCCTAACGGAAATATGCAAATACACACTAGAACACGCCAATAGAATCTCGCTAGCTCATGCTTGTTCTGCCCACTATGACTAATTTGTTCCCATTGGAAATGACAGGTTGTGGTATATCTTGGGTTAGTTATAAACATCTTTGGTTATACCGAAGACGTGTTTCTGTGCATGAGCTTAGATAGACAATGTCACCATGACATCGCCTACAAGCGTGAGCGGGGATTTCTATTGTAGAAGCAGTTTCTGCCTATCTTCATATTATACTGTCTTTGGTACAGAATATGAACATAGGCTGAAACTGCTTCTCCAATATAAATCCCCTGATTGCATCTGGGTTTAGACATCCAGTCATGCACCACATAATTCAAAGTGCAGATTTCTGTGCAAATGGGTGGTTGATTGTGGACTTCAGGAAACAGCAGAGGGAGCACCTCCCTATCCATGATGGGACAGCAGGGGAGAAGGTTGAAAGTTTTAAGTTCCTCTGCGTACATATCACTGACAAACTGAAATGGTCCATCCACACAGACAGTGTGGTGAAGAAGGCGCAACAGCACCTCTTCAACCTCAGGAGGTTGAAGAAATTTGGCTTGTCACCTAAAACCCTCACAAACTTTTACAGATGCACAACTGAGAGCATCCCGTCGGGCAACTGCCCCACCCACAACCGCAGGGCTCTCCAAAGGGTGGTGCGGTCTGCACAAMGCATCACCGGGGGCAAACTACCTGCCCTCTAGGATACCTACAGCACCCGATGTCATCAAGGCCAACAACCACGCGAGCCACCGCCTGTTCACCCCGCTACCATCCAGAAGGCGAGGTCAGTACAGGTGCATCAAAGCTGGGACCGAGAGACTGAAAACCAGCTTCTATCTCAAGGCCATCAGACTGTTAAACAGACATCACTAGCACAGAGAGGCTGGTGCCTACATACAGACTTGAAATCATTAGCCACTTATTAAATGGAACACTAGTCACTTTAATAATGACACTTTAATAATGTTTACATATCTTGTATTACTCATCTCATATGTATATACTGTATTCTATACTATCTATTGCATCTTAGCCTATGCTGCTCTGACATTGCTCATCCATGTATTTATATTTATTTATTCTTATTCCATTCCTTTACTTAGATTTGTTTGTTTTAGGTATTTGTTGTGGAATTGTTAGATATTACTTGTTAGATATTGCTCCACTGTCGGAACTAGAAGCACAAGCATTTCGCTACACTCGCAATAACATCTGCTAACCATGTGTGTGACCAATAACATTTGATTTGAGAAGTAGCGCCTTCCTGCCAACAAGTCTTTCTTGTTGTATTTTCTTCAAGGCTCCAGCAGGTGTCACTGTTGATCAATAAACCATATAGGCCAACGTTGACCTTTCGAAAACATTATTCTTTCACACCAACTCTAAACACTATGATTTAATACTAGTCCTTGCTGTCAGAAATATTATTTCGGTTCATCTCCACCACATAATGCTATTATGTAACTCTCCATGCCATAAAAGGGATTCATGGAGGCATTACAGGTCATTCTATATCAGGAGATATTCCCCAGTCACTGTACCGGAGTACCCACCCCCTTCTCCCCATACCACCCTGAAATAGCCACCAACCAAGTGTGAGTCGAGGTCTAATACATAGGCCTACACATATAGCCTGGTGGTTGGCCATACATAGTTTAACAAGCTAGGTTGATCTTACTGCTGCAGTTGGATGGACTGCTGCAGTTGGATGGATGCAGGTAGCCTAGCAGTTAAGAGGGTTTTTGGGCCAGTAACCAAAATGTTGCTGGTTTGAATCCCTGTGCCGACTAGGGGAAAGATTTGTCGATGTGGCCTTGAGCTAGGCACTTAACCCTAATTGCCCCTGTAAGTCGCTCTGGATGATAGTGACTGCTAAATTACTCAAACGTAAATGTTTATGTAACTTCATCAAGGCCTCAGATGTATTCTACAGTGCAATGAGTGAGTGCACACTGAAATGCAATATTAAATGCAATACGCTCATTAAGAAAACGTTTATTGACATCAGGTTTATATTTTCATATGCCGGCTGAGTTTGAGATAGAGTTTCACTTTTAAAAGTTGCCCATCTGTTACACCTATTAAACAACTGCATACTGCCCTCATGTGGGGGACATGACAGGTAAATAGCGGTAAATAGAAACTGTATCTAGGCTACTCATACAGTATGTTATCTTGTAAAGTATCTCTTACCCAAGGAGATGTTGTGCTACTTCAAAGGTCAAGTGTTGATGTTTTTCACCTCAGCGCCTTCAGTAAACACCCGGGATAGTTCAACCAAATGACAAAATCACATATTGGTTTCCTTACCCTGTAGAAACTCTGACAAGGTGAGACAGCAATCCATGCTTTGGTTTTGTTTACCTGGTCACTGTCCCAAGTGAGAAATGGAAATGTGAGAAATGGAAAGGTATTGATTCAATACCATAAGTGCCTTACCCTTTACAACCTATAATAGACTAAATGTGATTGGTCCGTTGATCATGTAAGATACATGAATCCAACTGGTTCTCCTCAAGGCATCTAGGGGTGGAGATATGCCATTGAAAGGATGACACATATGTTCATTGCAAAACTTTGCTTTAGCCAATAAGGTCTAAAGAAGATCTTCTGACTCATCCTGGTAGTAGTCATTCTGAAAGCATGGCATTCACTTGAAACAATTATTTTGGAGAGAGGGTTTGCGATACCGGAACCAATCCTCTACATATCAAATAGTTCCGTGTTGTCAATACATGAATCAAATTCTGCTTACATAAAGCTGTCCTTTGAGTTTTTGAGTTGAAAAGATTCTGTGAAATACTCATGTAGGGCTCTCTATTTAACACATTGAGTGACTCGTGCACAGTTGGAGAGAGAGAGAGAAACAAAGACATAGAAGAGAGAGAGAGAGCGAGTGTGTGTGTGTGTGCGTGTGTGCATGTGTTCCGGGGAGATTCTGATTGAGGTTGATTTGACACCGTTTTGTAACATAGGAACAAACCCACATGTCCTCTGTCAATGTCAGACCCACTATTAAAAGGTGACTCTGTCCACTGAGTGACAGGCCAGCCTGCTCCTGTCCTGTGACATTCTCAATGAGTGGACAGACAGTTTTCCACCTTCTAGCCACCACAATCGTATCTCTAGCGCTTGGAACAATTCGACACACTCTCCTGACTTCAACCTTCCACACACTCTGGAAAGAAAGTCACATGATCAGTGGTGTTATGCTCAACAATAGCGACGGGCTTATAAATCCTTAGGAAGAAGGTGAAAGTCATAAAACAGTAGGAGGCTGATTCCTCTAAAAACATTTATAATTTAGGTAGTCGTCTGGAATGCTTTTCCAACAGTCTTGAAGGAGTTCCCACATATGCTGAGCACTTGTTGGTTGCTTTTCCTTCACTCTGCGGTCCAACTCATCCCAAACCATCACAATTGGTTTGAGGTTGGGAGGATTGTGGAGGCGAGGTCATCTGATGCAGCATTCCATCACTCCTTCTTGGTCAAATAGCCCTTACACAGCCTGGAGGTGTGTTTTGGGTCATTGTCCTGTTGAAAAACAAATGATAGTCCCACTAAGCACAAACCAGATGGGATTGCATATCGCTGCAGAATGCTGTGGTAGCCATGCTGGTTAAGAGTGCCTTGAATTCTAAATAAATCACAGACAGTGTCACCAGCAAAGCACCCCCACACCATCACACCTCCTCCTCCATGCTTCACGTTGGGAACCACAAATGCGGAGATCATCCGTTCACCTACTCTGTGTCTCACAAAGAAACCGCGGTTGGAACCAAAAATCTAAAATTTGGACTCATCAGACCAAAGGACAGATTTCCACTGGTCTAATGTCAATTGCTCATGTTTCTTGGCCCAAGCAAGTCTCTTCTTATTATTGGTGTTCTTTAGTAGTGGTTTCTTTGCAGCAATTCAAACATGAAGGCCTGATTCACGCAGTCTCCTCTGAACAGTTGATGTTGAGATGTGTCTGTTACTTGAATTCTGTGAAGCATTTATTTGGGCTGCAATCTGAGATGCAGTTAATTGCCCATTTCTGAGGCTGGTAACTCTAATGAACTTATACTCTGCAGCAGAGGTAACTCTGGGTCTTCCTTTTCTGTGGCGGTCCTCATGAGAGACAGTTTCATCATCGCGCTTGATGGTTTTTGCGACGGCACTTGAAGAAACTTTAATAAAAGTTAATGACATTTTCCATATTGACTGACCTTCATGTCTTCATGTAATGATGGACTGTAGTTTCTCTTTGCTTATTTGAGCTGTTCTTGCCATAATTTGGACTTGGTCTTTTACCAAATAGGGCTATCTTCTGTATACCACCCCTTCCTTTGGGTGGCTGATTGGCTCAAACACATTAAGAAGGAAAGAAATTCCACAAATTCACTTTTAAGAAAGCACACCTGTTAATTGAAATGCATTCCAGGTGACTACTTCATGAAGCTGGTTGAGAGAATGCCAAGAGTGTACAAAGCTGTCATCATTACTTTGAAGAATCTCAAATATAAAATATATTTAGATTTGTTTAACACTTTTTTGGTTACTCCATGATTCCATATGTGTTATTTCATAGTTTTGATGTCTTCACTATTATTCTACAATGTAGAAAACAGTAAAAAAAAAAAAATAGAAAAACCCTTGAATGAGTAGGTGTGTCCAAACATTTGACTGGTACTGTACATCACAGAGACTGAACTATAACGAAACCGTTTGACATAGAAACACCAGATTTTTTGCATGTTTAAAAAAAAACAATGTTAATTAATTCTTAAATTCAGAAAAATATTAATAACATTCCACCTATGAGGCCACTAAGTCATTTGACTGCAGGAAATGGCTACGGTAACATTTGGAATGAAAAGTTGAGTAAACCAAAAAAAATGCTTTGGAACCAGTTACTTATTAATAATTAGTTAAAACAACTACATTTGTGTTTTTTTGTTGTGTTTTTTTTTTTTTTACAGTGTACAACATTCTCCCCACAGCTCTAGAATCCCCTGGGTCTCTGACATTGACCTGGATCAATTTCAAATCCAAATGTCCAAAGTTAAATGAATCACTTTGGGGCACCCCAGTGACTGATGCCACAGGAGGTATTGGGGTTTCGTATTGCAGTGGCTAAGCCACATCGATGCTTAGCAGCCCTGCATGTAGTAGCCTATGTCCTCCCAATGCCTACTATCCAATTACAATGCTGCTATCTACTCCCTACTGTGCTGACTGGGTGGACGTTGTACAGATTGATGTGGTCATTACAGCACTATGTCCTAATTACATTTCGGGCTATCACAACCATACGAATATGATCGAATCATCGAGGTGGGATCGCAGAAGGTCACAACCAGGCATAATGGGAATTTCCATGGTAATGCTGACTGTTTTCTTTCCTTCTGAGTCCTGGTCTTGCGACCATCCCATTATTGTAGAGAACCACGTTATCTAGTCCTGTACTAGTGGTTAGGGGCAACTACCGAATCTCTCCCTCTGTGGTGCAGTGGGACCTACAGGCAGGAATGGATTGGATTATTAGCCCAGAGAGCTGGGTCTGACACTCTAATGGAGGGACCTGATTGGATTATTTGCCCAATAGGCAGGGTCTTATGCTGTAACGGGGCAAGAGAGATATTTAGAAGAGTAATGGATTATCTAATATTCTTTAAAACAAGAAGGGAGAAGGGAACCATAGAAAGGACGACCTAACCTGAAAGAGAGATGTCTCGGGTACTCCTGAGAGATATGTAGGCACCAATAAATCCTTATTGACTAGACAGAGACCTCTCGGCTCTCATTCACTTAAATATTATGAGACTTGAGCAGAAAACCATTAGCTCACCTGAATATACTGTATGTCGTCCATTGGACTATACACGTGTGTCCATCCCCTATAGAATAGTTATGTCCATCTCAGGACCTCCATGTTCTGTGTCCATATATCTGATGCAGTGAGCTGGGCAGAAATGAGAGGCATGGTACTATTTTTACATAGTGGTTGGTTGGAATGACTCAGTTCACCTGTCAGTGAGCATCACACTGAGGTGCCCTCACAGTCTAACACTACAGAATAACCTCAATGAGCCTGGGGATAGAGAGGAAAGGATAGGATAGAGAGAGAAAGTGTGTGTGTGTGTGTGTGTGTGTGTGTGTGTGTGTGTGTGTGTGTGTGTGTGTGTGTGTGTGTGTGTGTGTGTGTGTGTGTGTGTGTGTGTGTGTGTGTGTGTGTGTGTGTGTGTGTGTGTGTGTGTTATGGAAGCGTGAACTCTTTAACACACATGGATCTCAATACAGACATCATTGATGAGTCCCCTGGATCGAAAGTGACAGAAGTGGGTCTGGTTTTGGGTTTGTGTGCTGTGCATGTACACTGAATACCCAAGGTAGTGTGGGCACACACAGCTGTAGGTGCTTGGAAGTGGAATATATTTACCTGCTTCCCATTGCCAGAGGGCAGAATCACCTGTAACCTCTGTAGGGTCACTGCTGTCTGAATGAGTTAGACTTACCAACATTCATTCTGCATCCCAAATACTGTATTGCAAATGGCTACGTAGCCCAGTAGAGAAAACGGCTGAATGAAATCTCATTGAAAACTTAATGGGACGTAATGGGAAGCCTGACTGATCAGTGAGGGGTTTACCCTTTGACATTTCATCAGTGATATAAGTTTAAAGTTTCAGTTTCAAGTTTTAATGTCACATGCACAAGTACAGTTAAAATCCTTTCTTGCAAGCTCTAAACCCAACCATGCAGTAAAAAAAAAATGTAACAAGAAGAACACGCTATATACAGGGTCAGTTCCAAGAACATATTTACAATGTGCAGGGATACTGGAGTGATAGATGTAGATATGCAGTGCCTTCGGAAAGTATTCAGACCCCTTGACTTTTTCCACATTTTGTTACGTTACAGCCATATTCTACAATTGATTAAATTTTTTTTTTCTTCTGATCAATCTACATAATGACAAAGTAAAAACAGGTTTTCAGAAATTTTAGCAAATGTATAAAAAAATACATAAATGAAATATCACATTTACACAAGTATTCAGACCCTTTTACTCAGTACTTTGTTGAAGCACCTTTGGTGCTTGTCTTAGCATGCTGTTGGTGAGTTTCTCCCATTCTTCTCTGCAGATCCTCTCAAGCTCTGTCAGGTTGGATGGGGAGCGTCGCTGCACAGCTATTTTCAGGTCTCACCAGAGATGTTCGATCGGGTTCAAGTCCAGGTTCTGGCTGGACCACTCAAGGACATTCAGAGACTTGTCCCAAAGCCACACCTGCGTTGTCTTGGCTGTGTGCTTAGGGTTGTTGTCCTGTTGGAAGGTGATCCTTTGCCTCAGTCTGAGGTCCTGAGTGCTCTGAAGCAGGTTTTCATCAAGGATCTCTCTCTACTTTGTTCAGTTCATCTTTGCCTCAATCCTAACAAGCCTCACAGTCCTGAAAAACATCCCTACAGCATGATGCTGCCACCACCATGCTTCACCGTAGGGATGGTGCCAGGTTTCCTCCAGACGTGACGCTTGGCATTCAATCTTGGTTTCATCAGACCAGATAATCTTGTTTCTCATGGTCTGAGAGTCTTTAGCGGGCTGTTGTGCCTTTTACTGAGGAGTGGCTTCTGTCAGGCCACTCTACCATAAAGGCCTAATTGGTAGAGTGCTGCAGAGATGGTTGTCCTTCTAGAAGGTTCTCCCATTTCACCAGAGGAGCTCTGGAGCTCTGTCAGAGTGACCATCGGGTTCTTGGTCACCTCCCTGACCAAGGGCCTTCTCCCACAATTGCTCAGTTTTGCAGGGCGGCCAGCTCTAGGAAGAGTCTTGGTGGTTCCAAACTTCTTCCATTTAAGAATGATGGAGGCCACTGTGTTCTTGGGGAACTTCAATGCTGCAGAAATGTTTTGGTACCCTTCCCCAGATCTGTGCCTCAACACAATCCTGTCTCGGAGCTCTTCGGACAATTCCTTCAACCTCGTGGCTTGGTTTTTGCTTTGACATGCACATTCAACTGTGGGACCTCATATAGAAGGGTGTATGCCTTTCCAAATCATGTCCAATCAATAGAATTTACCACAGGTGGACTCCAATCAAGTTGTAGAAACATCTTAAGGATGATCAATGGAAACAGGATGCACCTGAGCTCAATTTCGAGTCTCAAAGGGTCTGAATACTTATGTAAATAAGGTATTTCTGTTTTTTGTTTTTAATACATTTCCAGAAATGTCCAAAATCCTGTTTTTGCTTTGTCATTATGGGGTATTGTGTGTAGATTGCTGAGGAAATGTATTTATTTAATACATTTTAGAATAAGGCTGTAACGTAATAAAATGTGGAAAAGTCAAGGGGTGTGAATATTTTGAAGTGTCCCTGTGCGTCAATGTTTAGAGTCCTGTGAGTGTGCATAGAGACACAAAAATACAAATAAAATACAAGGGTCAACTCAGTTCGTGGGGTCATGTTGTTAACTATTTAAAAGTCTTATGGTTTGGGGACAGAAGCTGTTCAGGAGCCTGTTGGTGTCCGACTTGATGTACCGGTACCGCTTGCCGTGCGGAAGCAGAGAGAACAGTCTGTGGCTTGGGTCGCTGGAGTCTTTAACGATTCCTTTCACACCGCCTGATATAGAGGTCCTGGATGGAAGGGAGCTCAGCCCCAGTGATGTACTGGGATGTCCACATCATCCTCTGTAGCGCCATGCGATCGAGGGCGGTGCTGTTGCCATACAACGCAGTGATGTGGCCAGTCAAGATGCTCTCAATGGTGCAGCTGTTAAACTTTTTGAGGATTTGCTAGCCCTTGCCAAACTTTTTCAACCTCCTGAGGGGGATGAGGCGATGTCGCGCCTTCTTCACAACTGTGTGCATGTGTGTGGACCATTTTAAGGCCTTAGTGATTTGGACACCAAGGAACTTGAAGCTCTAGACCCATTCCACTGCAGCCCAGTCGATGTGGATGTGGGTGTCCCCCCCCCCCCCCTGTTTCCTGTAGTCTACGATCAGCTCCTTGATCTTACTGATGTTGAGGGGAGAGGTTGTTGTCCCAGCACCACACCTCCAGGTCACTGACCTCCACCCTGTAGGCTGTCTCATCGTCGCCAGTGATCAGGCCTGCCACTGTCGTGTCGTCAGCAAACTTGATGGTGTTGGAGTCGTGCGTGGCCATGCAATTGTGAGTGAACAAGGAGTACAGAATCACACACCCCTGTGGGGCCCCCGTGTTGAGGGCCAGTGCGGCGGAGGTGATGTTGCCTACCCTCATCCCCTGTGGTCGGCCCGTTAGGAAGTCCAGGATTCAATTGCAGAGGCAGGTGTTCAGTCCCAGGGTCCTAAGCTTGGTGACGATGAGCAGGTTGAAAATGACCATGAACATGCCTGCT
The DNA here is from genome assembly GCF_002910315.2 of Salvelinus sp. IW2-2015. Classification (NCBI taxonomy): domain Eukaryota; kingdom Metazoa; phylum Chordata; class Actinopteri; order Salmoniformes; family Salmonidae; genus Salvelinus; species Salvelinus sp. IW2-2015. The sequence continues at coordinate 13,946,997 of NC_036876.1, forward strand.
AGCTGTTCTGCGCATGCTCTGAGAACGCGCCCTGGAATAGCGCCAGATTAAAGACCTTACTCACATCGGTCTCAGAGAACGAGATCACCCAGTCCTTTGAGTCGGTGGGGGCCCTCACGCACGGCACGGTGTTGTTATTGTCGAAGCGTTCATAAAATGCGTTAAGTTTGTCTGAGAGGCATTGTTGCGCAGATCATGGCTGTAATCCGTAATGGACTGTAGCCCCTGGCACATGTGGCAGGTGTCGGAACCTGTATATTGTCCTTTTGCTCGATACAGATGTGGCCCATATATAAGAGAGCGATGGAGCGGAGAGGAAGAAAACAAAATATATTGGGGGAAGTGTGCTGAGATTTAGCCTCTCTAGGGGGTGTGGGACGCTACTGTCCCACTCGGCCAACATCCAGTGAAATTGCAGAGCGCCAAATTCAAAAACAGAAATACTCATTATAAAAATTAATAAAACATACAAGTGTTATACATCGGTTTAAAGATGAGGGCCAGTGCGAAAGCATACCATGCGATTATCTGAGAACAGTGCCCAGCAGACAAATCATTACAAACAGTTACCAGCCAAGTAGAGGAGTTACACAAGTCAGAAATAGCAATACAATTAATCACTTACCTTTGATGATCTTCGTATGGTTGCACTCACAAAACTCCCATTTACTCAATAAATGTTTGTTTTGTTCGATAAAGTCCCTCTTTATATCCAAAAACCTCAATTTTGTTCGCGTGTTTTGTTTGTTCAGTAATCCACAGGCTCAAATGCAGTCACAACAGACAGACGAAAAGTATCAGTAAAGTTCGTAGAAACATGTCAAACGATGTTTATAATCAATCCTCAGGTTGTTTTTAGTCATAATAATCAATAACATTTCAACCGGACAAAAGATTTGTCAATATAAAAGGAAAACAAGAAAGGCACGCTCTCGGTCGTGCGCAGGAAACAGGTCTGGCGACTTCCAAGGGTCCACTCATTCAGACTGGTCTTACTCTCTCATTTTTCAGAATACAAGCCTGAATCTATTTCTAAAGACTGTTAACATCTAGTGGAAGCCATAGGAAGTGCAATTTGAGTCATAAGTCAATGCATACTGTAATGGCATTCAATAGAAAACTACAAACATTAAATAATCCCACTTCCTGAATGGATTTTTCTCAGGTTTTCGCCTGCCATATCAGTTCTGTTACACGAACATACATTATTTTAACAGTTCTGGAAACTTTAGAGTGTTTTCTATCCAAATATACCAATTATATGTATATCCTAGCTTCTGGGCCTGAGTAGCAGGCAGTTTACTTTGGGCACGCCTTTCATCCGGAGGTGAAAATAGTGCCCCCTACCCTAGTGAGGTTTTAAGAGAGGAAAAGAGAGAGAAGTTGACAATGTGGTCCCAAGACTGATACAGTCTATGTTCCCATCTTTCAACATGTGTTTCTGCCAATGCAGTGAGCCATCAACAGTCGTGTTGAGAGTATTTTCCCAATTCTCTGCATGCTATTAATAAGGGATGTGAATCGCAATGCTTAACAGGAAAAAACATATTTAATCTGTAAAACTCAGAGAGAGTTAAATTGGGCATGCAGAATCCATCCACCTATCCACAGCAAACCTCAGAGATCTGAATCAATACACATACACGCACACACACACACTAACACACACACAAATACTTTAGGCTCAGAGAGGGTTAAATCAGAGGCCCATCCACAACTAAGCTCAGAGATCGGAATCATCTGAATCAACACACACACACACACACACACACACACACACACACACACACACACACATGGCAGTGAAAGATTAAGCCCCTTCCTTTCGAGAGGAAGTACACAGCGCATCACTTCCACATTTTCCATCACAACAGGAGTTACCAGGTGATTGCTGCACAGGAAACACACTCCTCACAACAACACACCCTGGAGTGAGCCACAGTAGGATAATATGTTATTTGGTACATGTGTTGGATCGAGAGTATTTGTGTCTGATATGGCATGCATACGATAATGTGTGACTTTGTAATGGATGTTTTGGAAAGATAAACCAAATACTGGTTTGTATCTGTTCAAACTACTGTATATAAAGTGCAATTTTGGGATGCAAACTCAAAATGTAATACATTTCAACTCTACATCTGAAATGTTACAGGTGTCTTTTTTTTTTAAAGCCCATAACCATGTGTGTGAGGTGTATACTTTTGTTTCAAAGTAGATTTGTTTAAGTTTGTTCTGAAGTGTCTGTCATATATCTGAGAGACATAAGAATGGTCAGGAAAAAGAAATTGTAAAAAATAATAATATGTATTTAACCCTTTATAAACTCAGCAAAAAAAGAAACTCATTGTCAACTGCGTTTATTTTCAGCAAACTTAACATGTGTAAATATTTGTATGAACATAACAAGATTCAACAACTGAGACATAAACTGAACAAGTTTCACAGACATGTGACTAACAAACAGAATAATGTGTCCCGGAACAAAGGGGGGTCAAAATCAAAAGTAACAGTCAGTATCTGGTGTGGCCACCAGCTGCATTAAGTACTGCAGTACATCTCCTCCTCATGGACTGCACCAGATTTGCCAGTTCTTGCTGTGAGAGGTTACCCCACTCTTCCACCAAGGCACCTGCAAGTTCCCGGACATTTCTGGGGGGAATGGCCCTAGCCCTCACCCTCCGATCCAACAGGTCAAAGACGTGCTCAATGGGATTGAGATCCAGGCTCTTCGCTGGCTGTGGCAGAACACTGACATTCCTGTCTTGCAGGAAATCACACACAGAATGAGCAGTATGGCTGGTGGCATTGTCATGCTGGAGGGTCATGTCAGGATGAGCCTGCAGGAAGGGTTCCACATGAGGGAGGAGGATGTCTTCCCTGTAACGCACAGCATTGAGATTCCCTGCAATGACAACAAGCTCAGTCCTATGATGCTGTGACACACCGCCACAGACCATGACGGACCCTCCACCTCCAAATCGATCCCGCTCCAGAGTACAGCCCTCGGTGTAACGCTCATTCCTTCGACGACAAACGCGTATCCGACCATCACCCCTGGTGAGACTCATCAGTGAAGAGCACTTTTTGCCAGTCCTGTCTGGTCCAGCGACGGTGGGTTTGTGCCCATAGGCGACGTTGTTGCCGGTGATGTCTGGTGAGGACCTGCCTTACAACAGACCTACAAGCCCTCAGTCCAGCATCTCTCAGCCTATTGTGAACAGTGTGAGCACTGATGGAGGGATAGTGTGTTCCTGGTGTAACTCGGACAGTTGTTGTTGCCATCCTGTACCTGTCCTGCAGGTGTGATGTTCGGAAGAACCGATCCTGTGCAGGTGTTGTTACACATGGTCTGCCACTGCAAGGACGATCAGCTGTCCGGCCTGACTCCCTGTAGCGCTGTCTTAGGCGTCTCACAGTACGGACATTGCAATCCTCATGCCTCCTTGCAGCATGCCTAAGGTACGTTCACGCAGATGAGCAGGGATCCTGGGCATCTTTCTTTTGGTGTTTTTCAGAGTCAGTAGAAAGGCCTTTTTAGTGTCCTACATTTTCATAACTGTGACCTTAATTGCCTACCGTCTGTGAGCTGTTACTGTCTTAACGACCGTTCCACAGGTGCATGTTCATTAATTGTTTAAGGTTCATTGAACAAGCATGGGAAACAGTGTTTAAACCCTTTCCAATGAAGATCTGTGAAGTTATTTGGATTTTTACAAATTATCTTTGAAAAACAGGGTTCTGAAAAAGGGACGTTTATTTTTTTGCTGAGTTTATATACTTACATTAATGTTTTCAACTGGTACCGGGGACCTTCAGACGTGTCTTGTAGCCCAAACTGTTCAGAAGCTTCTAACAGAAGTTGGCAGATCGGCTGTTCTGACTTCAGACAAGTCCCAAGACGCTTGTGGTTGTCGTAGAGCAAAACAAACCATACAGAAATCATCCCGTATGATGCGGGGATGATTTCTGGATTTTGAAAGTTACATATCTTGATAACTTGATTGCTTGACAAGCAAACATTTTTGGGACTACTACCCTTTTCGGATGGGATTAGTTTTACTGGGGGTGGTCGGGTAATGTAATTATGTGCGCGCGCACAAAACACCACATCCGTAATCTTAGTCCCATTCGAATCTGCCATGGCAGTCATTTTTACATGGTAGGAGAGTAACAATTCCGGAAAGAACAACCTACCGTTTTTTGGGGGGGAACTCCAAGGTCCTCTGATAATAATAGTCCCGTGAGAATCGACATCCCTGTGTTTTGAGAGAAATGTCTGAGTTTAACAGGAAAACAATAACTGATTTGATAAACTGAAGGAAGTGCTGCCCATAGCCTATATGAAGGGTCTACATGTATCACCATTCACAGTTAATACTTTTATTTATATGTTTTGTGCATATTAATTCAATATTGCCAAAAGCATCAGTAAAACATATTTTGACTCTTTAGTGTAACCCTTGCTGTTAATAGATGGCAGAGCAGCATACAGCATACAACTGACCTAAACGTTTGGAAATTATCAATTCACTTTCTCATCCATAGCTTCAAAAAGCATCTCAAATGCAATTGCACTGTTTAGCTCACATCTGAAGGCTGGGGGGTATTTAGGACATCTACTACGGATCGCTAAAACATCCTACTGATTATGATCACGCTTCCACCATTCAAATATTAGGGTTTGGTATGCTTTAGAAACTTGGGAACCAAGCTCCAAGTTTATCAGTGTAGCCCTGTTATCGCCTGCAATTATTGATATATCTAAACTCCTAGAAAAAAAAACTCCAGGCTTCCGGCATAACTGTCAATTTATTCAGAAAAAAAAAGAATTACAGAGGACAGTTTGGAAAACTAATCCCGTCCGAATCGTCCTCTGGAATAACGGACATTCTGTGGTAATAATTACATAATTAACTGTCTCTAATACTACTAGTCCCGTGCGAATAGGGTTTATGCCAACAATGGATTAATGAAAAAAATACCAAAACATCGTTTTGTGGTGGAGTTTTCCTTTAAATTCAGGTAACACTTTGACCAAAAGTTGAGTAAACCAAAAAAAGGCGGTGGAACCAGTTACTTAATAATATTTAGTTTTACAGTGTAATCTATTGCCCTCAGCTCGTGTTCAACACACCCATACATAACGTAACCTACATATCCATCTGTCTCTGTTACTGGTGATAGGAGCGGGATCACCTCTCATCTTCCTCTATGTATACTATAGCGTTAGGGTACTGCCCACCCCCGCTGTCTCTGACACTTTCACATTGGTGAAGGGAGAGAGAGAGGCTTGTCAATGTAACTACCCCTTGCTAGGTCCCTGACCAATAAACTGTCACCAGCTGGGACACCAGCCCC
>NC_036876.1:13952380-14004244 GCF_002910315.2 Salvelinus sp. IW2-2015
CCCCCCCACCCATTCAGTGTCCCCAGTGACAAATTGGGGGTTGAGAGGCTGAGGCTGTCCTTCTTGAGTTACCCAACCCCCATAGCCCTTATAGATCGTCATAAAATACATGTTTCAGTAATAGAATAGTGCATGCAGGTATATGGGGTGTTTTGGTCTTGCATTCTAGCTCTTTCTTAGAGACTCCGCAGTAGACCAATACTGCTGATGTAAGTCTCACTGCCAAGTGCCACACAAATTATTAACCCAGCTGATGTTCAGCCAAAATCAAGTCAACTCTCTCCTTGAATTTATTCATTAGGATAAAAGGCTTCAGTGCAAGTGAATACAAAATGTTTGTCACATTGACTGTGCAGTCAGCTATGTGTGCAGAGTTTGACATTGATGGAAAAGGGATAGCAAGTTTGTTTTGTTTGTTTACACAACAAAACACGATGCAGCTGCATGAATTAATGTTAAGGATTGATTTGTGTATTCCCTCGCCATACAGAGCGAGCTGAATATGATTTTGAAATATGTCACAGGCACAGCTTGCTATTCAACAATTCTAACTCACTCCCAGCTGTGATCAGATTCTCTGTGATCAGATTCTCTGTGATCAGTTTTGCGTGCGCGAGCGTTGTAGCCTCTTCTTCAGTCACAGCAGAGCAGCATTGACAGAACGTGAAGTGGATAGGGAGAAAGGGGTGAGTGGCAGAAACAAGAAACAGACCATCTCTGACAAAATAGCGGCAGTGGCTGGCGAGGGAGAGCTTGTGCTGCTGCGTCGCGCGCCCAGAAGTACACACACACACACACACACACACACTTCGGAAAACGTCATTTGAATAGACTCGACTGGGCACCGACTCTACTTCACGCTGCAAACGAGCAGCCGCACAGGACGTATGGGAGACAGCACCTAGATTGTAGGACCGGACAGATACTCAAGGTTTCGGCCTGGAACGTTGACAGTGCAGCCACGGTCTCCACGGCTGCACCAGGACTGAATGGTAAAGAGACCCGAGAAACGGGACAGCAAGAACGGCTTGTGAATGGCTTCTTCTCCTGTCCCAGTCACTCCAGCATCGATTGAAGGAGCGACACCGTCGCCCACTGGGAATGAAGTGCCCACCACCAACACCCGTCAGGTGGGTTGTATACACGGATTTAGCCCTAAATTGTTGCAAGAAACATTGTTTTTGAAATGTATCGTCGTGGTTGATGTGGAATAGCTCACGGATACTTTGGCTTGCCAAATGTCCGCGTGAGGATGGTAGGGTGAAGGCGTTCCCCTGGTTACCAAATCCTCAAGGTGCTCGGCTCGAGCGCAGTCGAAAACAAAGTTGTCCGACCGTTTATTTGTTGCAGTGTTAGTGTTTAGTGTCAGTGGTTGTTAGGTGCTACACTGTACAAGGTACTCCCTCCTCGACTAAGGAATGTGTTACTTGTGATTTGTAGGATTCTGCACGTTGCAAGTAGGCTAGCCTATGCATTTCATTGAAGATTCATCACATCCAAAACAGACAGCCAAACTATCCAACATGCATGTTTTCCACGGACAGTGTGTATTGTTGTTTACAGGTGACATTTGGACAGTGGATTTGTTTAGGCTTAGGTTTAGAGTCTGCTAAACAGGTCTATCAATGTCACTGGTTCTAAAGAGGGTTTGCTGGCAATTTGAAACAGATTTCCTAAATTAAATTCACTTGGAGCTGATTTGCACCACAGGCTATATCAATATCATGCAAACCAATCGGTATTTACTCTTATTTGCTTCGGCTCTTTAGGTGTAGCCTATAAATGACAACCTTTTTTATTTTGCTTTGTGGTCACCAGTTTTGCATCTAGGTAGGCCGACACATTGTAGGGCTGAAATAGGCAACCATATGTTTTTCTGTTCTTTAGTAACTGGCTGCCCCGCAGCCCTACATTCTGACCATAGACTGTAAAACAAGTAGAAGTCATTAGAAGGGTGGTAACCTTTTGAACTTCTCACAAATAGCTCACCCCAAAGTGTCAGTGATCACCACGAGTTATGCACTTTTGAATGATTACACCGCAATTTTACAGGACTAGGCCTGTGTATTGTCATGACATGCTAAATTGGACAGGTTGTGTGAAGGCAGTCAATGGCATGAAACATTGATGTCATGTGCCCTGGGAGCAAGAGTTTTGTGCTCAGGGCTGGGCAGAGGGCTTTGCGGAAATGCATCTGGATTTAGTTGCCTTTCGACATTGTCTGTTATTTGGAACAACCTTTTAAAAGTACAGTATAGTGAAATGACATGCAGTGACAACAATGCGAACAAAAGAGGCGTGGCTATTTATTGACATTACTATTATATCACGTGTTCAGTTCAGTGGGCCTGAACTAGACCTTCTGTGTTAATTGCTGCCTATGGGAGTGTGGTTTGAAAATGGGATTTTGTGTACAAACATGACACAAAATCACTGAGCCTGTAAATATGATGGATAAAGGAATATTAATCGTCTCTCTGTTCTATCATTTAAGTCTCTGTGAGGCTGCCTGCTGTATAGTACAGTGTGATGCTGGTGCACACACAGAGAGAGAGAGAGAGAGAGAGAGAGAGAGGAGAGAGAGAGAGAGAGAGAGAGAGAGAGAGAGAGAGAGAGAGAGAGAACTGGCACAGTGTCACCCAGGGGGCAGGCACAGTTGTCCAGCGCCATGGCAGCAGATTGTTTGGCAGAGCAGTCTGTCGAGAATATGGCAGTGGGATTACGCACTAGCACACAGACAAGCACACACACAGGGACACATGCACCATGCACGTACTGGTGTGTGCGTGCACACACACTCACACCCTCAGACGCACACATTTAGAAATACTATAACACTGTTCTTATTACTTTATTGTAATGGGTGTGCATATACCCAGGGCCCTATGGGAGGTCGTTTAACATCGTGAGTAGGATTGTCTGACGGGATGGGATGGGCGGAAGAGGGAGGTAAAAAGGCGTTTGTCACCAGATCTGTTCACGTGGAGGACATCTGCCACTCTTTCCGGCTCGGTTAAGGCCAGATTGTGACAAAATCAGGACTGGCAACAGTGACATGTGGGATGTGTGTGAGTGCGCTTGTGTGTGCATGCACATGTGTGTGGCGTATGTGTGTTGCGTGTGGGAGAGAGAGAAAGAGCTAGAAACATTAAACAAGGGGACAGAGAGGAGGCAAGGGCGAGGGGGCGACAGCGTGATAGATATCTTATGAGTGGGGTAATATCATTGTGTTGGTAATGCTGGATCAATTATTTTCGAAAAGAAGGCGGTTGTTTTAGCAGTGGTCGCCATAGCAGCCAATCTGATTCCATTTCCTCAGTGGCTAATTGATGAGGAGAATGGGAAGGAGATAGAGAAAGGCATACATGATTGATAAGGAGGGATGGAAAGAAATGAGAAAGGGAATGGAAGGGGGGGAGAAGTGATGGATGAGAATGGATAGGGGGAGGGAGGGAGAGGGAGAGAGAGAGGTTAAGGGTACAGCCTTGTCTGTATCTCACCTCAAGACGACTTTTGAAACGATGTCATTGAAATCTCAGGGTCGATTCATGCGTTTAGCGGAACGCAGATCCCACCACCAGTCACCACCCCATGCAGCCACCAGGGACACAAGAGAACAGTCACAGCATGGTCTCTATGTCCCGTCTCACCCAGCCACAGTCTTTAAACATGACCGCTACATAGACTGCCATGTGGAATAAATAAATACTACTTCGGATTATATTTCTTCCCATGCATTATTTAACATAATAAATACATAACAGGTTGGCAATCAGTTATGGAACATCAGCTGTATTTACAATATCTCCAGTTGCCCAAAACTCAGAGAACATGTGTCAGACTGTGTGCGCAACTGGTCAACTGGAGTCAGGTGCAGGAGAGCAGAGGCACACTTTAATTGGCAGAAGCAAATCAGTCGGATGCAACAGCGTCACAACACTCCAGCCAAAAGCGAATAGCGCACTGGTCACACAAAATGATGTACAACAATACAATACCACGGGTTCAAAACAATCCCCGGGAAAAAAACAGCCTGACGCGTCACACGATAAACGTAACGGACAATTACACACACAGACATGGGGGGGAACAGAGTATAATATACACGTAGAGTGATGAGGGGATGTAAAACCAGGTGTGCGGGAAGACAAAACAAATGGAAAATGAAAGGTGGAGCGGCGATGGCTAGAAGACCGGTGACGTCGACCGCCGAGCGCCGCCCGAACAAGGAGAGGAGCTGACTTCGGCGGGAGTCGTGACAACATGGAATAACATTGGTGTATGCCAAAATGTAACAGTCATTAAGATCAAAGACATGTTTTTAGATCAGAGTTAGGGTCAATTCCATTTCAATTCCTGTCAGTCTAATTGGACAAGGTCTTTTCATAATACAAATAGAAACTGACCCTTTTCCAGATGGAGTTGAGCCCAATAATGATCGGAATAACTATTTTGTCAGAGAGTTTGAGTGCAGACAGACAGGTGTGGTATAGACAGAACAGTGCTGCTGTGTGTCAGGTTAACTTAGTGAATACGTTCTCTGTCTTCTACTCTGTCTCTGTCTCTGTCTCTGTCTCTGTCTCTGTCTCTGTCTCTGTCTGTATCTCTCTCTCTCTCTCTCTCTCTCTCTCTCTCTCTCTCTTTCTTTTTGCCCTGGAGATATTTTGCAAAGTCATGCTTCCCTCTGCAGTTGCCATTGGTCTGACTGCCATTACTTCCACCGTGAAACCACAAAAGGCACGAGCAGTCTGAGGCTATGTGTACACGTGTGTGTTTGTGTGGGCGTGTGTGCTCAGCGGACTCCACATATGTGTGCACAGTGGACCCCATACCCATGCTACGAGTGTGGGTTTATGTGTCAATGTTTGTGTGTATATTTTATCAGTGTGTGAGGCCATACTTTCTGACTGGGCCATTTTTCAGTCACGTCATTATCTGTGTTTTTGGTCTCCGGCTCGCCTAATGCAGCGTATCCAAGGAGACGTGAGAGAAAGTGCGTCGTATGCTACGGCCATATTTCGGGAGCTTTAGTGAGTTGAGACTCAGGTTAAAGTGCTTTGCTCAAGGGTTCATTCTCTCTACTGCAGCCGGAGCCCTGTGTGCTCCCTCCTGTGTCTCTCCAATCTGCGGATATGACAAAGCATTTCATTCTGAGTTTAGCAGTTGCCAAGACGATGTACGGTGCACGGCACGGTAATAAGGTGCAAATTACAAAGTACGTGCATTTTTTTTCCTTTGGTCTTAGTTATCTTTACTGTTTCATCCTCATCAGAATCCTGGCTATAGATCATCAGATGTACAGCAAAAATGCTTTGATTGTCCCTTGTCCTATGACATCATGTTAATGCGCCTCGACTAGCCTGAAAGTTACCAAAAATGGTGCAGACATTAGCATAGGGTGTGAGAGGTTTGATGAAGATGACACATACTCACTCGTCATATCATGTGTGGTATATACCACTGCTGAGTGTTAGAGTACCCAGCTTTACTCTTGTCTCATGGGGCAGTCTCTATTGGGGTGCCACAGGGTTCAATCCTCGGGCCGACTCTTTTCTCTGTATACATCAGTGATGTCTCTCTTGCTGCTGGTGATTCTCTGATCCACCTCTACGCAGACGACACCATTCTGTATACTTCTGGCCCTTCTTTAGACACTGTGTTAACTAACCTCCAGACGAGCTTCAATGCCATACAACGCTCCTTCCGTGGCCTCCAACTGCTCTTAAATGCAAGCAAACTAAATGCATGCTCTTCAACCGATTGCTGCCCACACCTACCCACCCGTCCAGCATCACTACTCTGGACGCTTCTGACTTAGAATATGGTGACTACTACAAATACCTAGGTGTCTGGTTAGACTGTAAACTCTCCTTCCAGACTCACATTAAGCATCGCCAATCCAAAATTAAATCTAGAATCGGCTTCCTATTTCGCAACAAAGCATCCTTCACTCATGCTGCCAAACATACCCTTGTAAAACTGACTATCCTACTGATCCTTGACTTCGGCGATGTCATTTACAAAATAGCCTCCAACACTCTACTCAGCAAATTGGATGCAGTCTATCACAGTGCCATCCGTTTTGTCACCAAAGCCCCATATACCACCCACCACTGCGACCTGTATGCTCTCGTTGGCTGGCCCTCGCTTCATATTTGTCGCCAAACCCACTGGCTCCAGGTCATCTATAAGTCGTTGCTAGGTAAAGCCCCGCTTTATCTCAGTTCACTGGTCACCATAGCAGCACCCACCCGCAGCACTCGCTCCAGCAGGTATATTTCACTGGTCACCCCCAAAGCCAATTCCTCCTTCGGCTGCCTTTCCTTCCAGTTCTCTGCAGCCAATGAGCTGTCAGAGCAGCTCACAGATCACTGCACCTGTACATAGACAATCTGTAAACAGCCCATCCAACTTCCTCATCCCAATATTGTTATTTATTTTGCTCCTTTGCACCCCAGTACCACTACTTGCACACTCATCTTCTGCACATCTATCACTCCAGTGTCTAATTTGCCATACTGTAATAATTTCGCCACTATGGCCTATTTATTGCCTCACCCCCCTTATCCTACCTCATTTGCACACACTGTATATAGACTTTCTCTATTGTATTATTGACTGTATGTTTGTTTATTCCATGTGTAACTCTGTGTTGTTGTTTGTGTCGCACTGCTTTGCTTTATCTTGGCCAGGTCGCAGTTGTAAATGAGAACTTGTTCTCAACTAGCCTACCTGGTTAAATAAAGGTGAAATAAAAAAATAAAAATGTTTTTTAAAAAGTGGTGGCGCTGTTACTACTAAGGCCCTGGTTATGAACACACAGTGAGAGCTGCCCATTCATATAGTATTAGGGAGCACGCACTCTATTTTCAATACAACTGAGTATGCCACTGATGGCAAAGAGCTGGTAGGTGGGTATCGGTTTCATTCATTCATTGGTTTATTCATCCATCCCTCCATTCATTCCTCTATTTCTCTCGCTCTCTCCTTATTCAATATAGGTTCAATTAAATTAAATTAAGTAAAAAAATAATGTGGGCCTCCTATTCTAGGACATGACCAATTGTCTGTGAGGTGTGAAATAGGCATGATGACTCTGAAACGGACCTGATGGAAAGATCAAAGAGCGAGCGGGAGAGAGAGGGTCAGTTAGGACAACGTCAGACCAATGTTATTTCTAGGTGGGGCTCCAAAGGCCCCCAAAGCAACATCCAGGACCCCTGGCACCAATATTGAAATTGAAACCAATTGAAACCTAAATCCTTTAGGTGGGAGAAACACTGGACCAAAGTAAAACATCTGAGCAATGAATGAAAATAATCCAATGATATTGTCCTATAAAACAGTACAGTAGTCTGGGGTAAACCCCAGGTCAGGCAATGGGATGAAGGGATGTGCGATGAAGATGATGACGATGATTATGATAAATACCGTTATGGGTGAAGGTGAGGTCTTATGTGGGCTTCCTCTATGAGGCACATTCACTTCACATTCACTTCACATTCACTTCACATTCACTATATCACTGTCTGCTGCTTGCTCCTACTCTGTTCTCCCACTCCTGTATTCACTCAGAGACCTGTGGGTTACCACTAATAGCATATTTGTGTTGGTGTGGGATCAAAGTGGCTATTTAACCCACCCCCCAAGGCACAATCTTCCAAACATCTCTCACATTCGTAGAATGCCTTTGCTCTGCCCCCTCTTGAGAGCTGACAGATGTAGTGTGCGTGTGTGTACGTGGAGAACGGTGCGGTATGTTAAGGGGAGTTCAATGTTACGGAATGCACTAACAACGATCAATAGCATCGTGTGGGAACCGGAGGCCCTTGTTGCTATGTGTGTGCGTGTCTGTCTGTGTGTGTCTTTGTGGACCGGTGCCTGAATGGCTGCCTGTGTGCATGTGGCCCCTGTGAAGCCCCCTATGGGACAAAGACAGTGCTTGTGTTTATGGCTGAGAGGCGTGCCCCCCGGGGGTTTGTCTCTTTCCCAATAAAATACAATCAGGCATTTGATCGGACAGCTCTTTTTTTCTTAAGTCTCTCCAGGTTTTTTGTCTGACCTCGAAAACATTCTTCTGGGGTTTTCTGGATTTCTGACAGCTTTGGTTTAACCACCAGTGACTGGCGTTTCTAGACTCATAGAGAGGAAAAGGCTGGAGTGGAGTAAGAGGGCTTTACCGTCCAGCTCTGTCTCTCTGGTCAGCCAGTCTCTTAGCCCCTCTTACCCTACTCAAAGGTCTAACCTCAGACTCTTACGTACTTCAGATGTAATTTAAAAAGTGTAAGTTGTGGAGTTAATTATTTTCTGGTGACTTAGTTTGATTTAGCTTAGAAGCGCAGGCATCAAGTGCTCTTTGCGTTGACTATCTACATGAATGGAATCAAAGAAGTTTTCATCGAAAGTCATATCGTAAAATGACTGTGGCTTAACACCAGAAAAGGCTTCAAAGGAGTTTTGCAAAAGTAGAGCCCAACATTCCGCATTAAGCCTTCAAGTCTGTAAGTTAAATAAGTAAATCTTAGCGATTATTGCCTCTAACACTATAATAAGTATTACAGTAAAGTAGCTCAAAGGCTGCATGCTCTGCTTTGGTTACCCTGAACAACAAGGTGCTAAAAACAGCCCCAGGTCAGTGCAGCAGCTAAATTAGGCCTGAAATGCCACGTGCTGGAATATCTTAATAGTAGGTCCAGGACGATACCAGTATGGCAATATTTTTTTACATAGCAAAAATGTAAACACGAAGCAGACCAAACTCATTGGTCCTTAAAACACCTGCTGTTTGTAAAATATTGTGTGCTATAGGTTGGAAAATAAATACGTGACTCTGGATGACAACATAATAATGTTCGTTTCCAACATTATGGCTGTTAAATCCTCTTCGTGTTTTGTTTCCTTGCCACGGTACTAACGAGTACCGCGATACTGGTATCGTCCCAGCCCCACTTTTTATTTATTTATTTATTTATTTATTTTTATTTAACCTTTATTTAACCAGGTAGGCAAATTGAGAACACGTTCTCATTTACAATTGCGACCTGGCCAAGATAAAGCAAAGCAGTTCGACACATACAACAACACATAGTTACACATGGAGTAAAACAAACATATAGTCAATAATACAGTGAAAAAAAAAATAAGTCTATATACAATGTGAGCAAGTGAGGTGAGATAAGGGAGGTGAAGGCAAACAAATATATGTATAATAAAAAAATATATAAAAGGCCATGGAGGTGAAGTGAATACAACACAGCAAGTAAAAAAAACTAAAAAAAACCCTGGAATGGTGGTTTGCAGCGGAAGAAAGTGCAAAAGTAGAGACAGAAAAATAATGGGGTGCAAAGAGAGCAAAATAAATTAATAAAAAAAATACAGTAGGTAAAGAGTAGTTGTTTGGGCTAAATTGTAGATGGGTTATGTACAGGTGCAGTAATCTATGAGCTGCTCTGACAGCTGGTGCTTAAAAGCTAGTGAGGAGAATAGGTGTTTCCAATTTCAGAGATTTTTGTAGTTCGTTCCAGTCATTGGCAGCAGAGAACTGGAAGGAGAGGCGGCAAAGGAAGAATTGGTTTGGGGGTGACTAGAGAGATATACCTGCTGGAGCGCGTGCTACAGATAGGGTGCTGCTATGGTGACCAGCGAGCAGAGATAAGGGGGGAGCTTTACCTAGCAGGGTCTGTAGATGACCTGGAACCAGTGGGTTTGGGCGACGAGTATGAAGCGAGGGCCAGCCAACGGAGTGTACAGGTCGCAGTGGTGGTAGTATATGGGGCTTTGGTGACAAAACGGATGGCACTGTGATAGACTGCATCCAATTTATTGAGTAGGGTTTTGGAGGCTATTTTGTAAATGACATCACCGAAGTCGAGGATTGGTAGGATGGTCAGTTTTACAAGGGTATGTTTGGCAGCATGAGTAAAGGAGCTTGTTTGCGGAAAAGGAAGCCAATTCTAGATTTGACTTTGGATTGGAGAGTGTTTGATGTGAGTCTGGAAGGAGAGTTTACAGTCTAACCAGACACCTAGGTATTTGTAGTTGTCCACATATTCTAAGTCAGAACCGTCCAAAAGTAGTGATGTTGGACAGGCGGGCAGGGGCAGGCAGCGATCGGTTGAAGAGCATGCATTTGTTTACTTGTATTTAAGAGCAGTTGGAGCCACGGAAGGAGAGTTGTATGGCATTGAAGCTCGCCTGGAGAGTTGTTAACACAGTGTCAAAGAAGGCCAGAAGTATACAGAATAGTGTCGTCTGCGTAGAGGTGGATCAGAGAATCACAGCAGCAAGAGCGACATCATTGATGTATACAAGAGAAGAGAGTCGGTCCAAGATTGAACCCTGTGGCACCCCCATAGAGACTGCCAGAGGCCCGGACAACAGACCTCCGATTGACACACTGAACTCGATCAGAGAAGTAGTTGGTGAACCAGCGAGGCAATCATTAGAGAAACCAAGGCTGTCGAGTCTGCCAATGAGGATGTGGTGATTGACAGAGTCAAAAGCCTTGGCCAGGTCAATGAATACGGCTGCACAGTATTGTTTCCTATCGATGGCGGTTACGATGTCGTTATGACCTTGAGCGTGGCTGAGGTGCACCCATGACCAGCTCTGAAACCAGATTGCATAGCGGAGAGGGTGTGGTGGGATTCGAAATGGTCGGTAATCTGTTGTTGACTTGGCTTTCGAAGACCTTAGAAAGGCAGGGTAGGATAGATATAGGTCTGTAGCAGTTAGGGTCAAGGGTGTCCCCCCTTTGAAGAGGGGGATAACCGCAGCTGCTTTCCAATCTTTGGGGATCTCGGACGACACGAAAGAGAGGTTGAAGAGGCTAGTAATAGGGTGGCAACAATTTCGAGCAGATAGTTTTAGAAAAGAAAGGTCCAGATTATCTAGCCCGGCTGATTTGTAAGGGTCCAGATTTTGCAGCTCATTTAGGACATCAGCTGACTGTATTTGGGAGAAAGAGAAATGGGGAAGCTTGGGCGAGTAGCAGAGGGGAGGCAGTGCTGTTGTCCGGGGTAGGGGCAGCCAGATGGAAACGATGGCCAGCCGTGGAAAAATGCTTATTGAAATTCTCAATTATAGTGGATTTGTCGGTGGTGACAGTGTTTTCCTATCTTCAGAGCGGTTGGAAGCTGGGAGGAGGTGTTCTTATTCTCCGATGGACTTTACGGTGTCCCAGAACTTTTTAGAATTTGTGTTGCAGGAAGCAAATTCTGCTTGAAAAAGCTAGCCTTGGCTGTTCTAACTGCCTGTGTATATTGGTTTCTGGCTTCCCTGAAAAGTTGCATATCACGGGGCTGTTCGATGCTAATGCAGAACGCCATAGGATGTTTTTCTGTTGGTTAAGGGCAGTCAGGTCAGGAGAGAACCAAGGGCTATATCTGTTCCTGGTTCTAAATTTCTTGAATGGGGCATGCTTATTCAAGATGGTGAGGAAGGCATTTTAAAAAATGACCAGGCATCCTCTACTGACGGGATGAGATCGATATCCTTCCAGGATACCCCGGCCAGGTCGATTAGAAAGGCCTGCTCGCTGAAGTGTTTCAGGAGCGTTTGACAGTGATGAGTGGAGGTCGTTTGACCGCTGACCCATTACGGATACAGGCAATGAGGCAGTGATCGCTGAGATCTTGGTTGAAAAACAGCAGAGGTGTATTTGGAGGGCAAGTTTGTTAGGATGATATCTATGAGGGTACCCGAGTTTACGGAATTGGGGTGGTACCTGGTAGGTTCATTGATAATTTGTGTGAGATTGAGGGCATCAAGCTTAGATTGTAGGGTGGCTGGGGTTTTGAGCATGTTCAAATTTAGGTCGCCTAGCAGCACGAACTCTGAAGATAGATGGGGGCAATCAGTTCACATATAGTGGCAGAGCACAGCTGGGGGCAGAGGGTGGTCTATAGCAGGCGGCAACGGTGAGAGACTTGTTTTTAGAGAGGTGGATTTTTAAAAGTAGAAGTTCAAATTGTTTGGGAACAGACCTGGATAGTAAGACAGAACTCTGCAGGCAGTCTTTGCAGTAGATTGCAACACCGCCCCCTTTGGCCGTTCTATCTTGTCGAAAATCTTGTAATTGGGGATGAAAATATCTGAGTTTTTGGTGGTCTTTCTAAGCCAGGATTCAGACACGGCTAAAACATCCGGGTTGGCAGAGTGTGCTAAAGCAGTGAACAAAACAAACTTAGGGAGGAGGCTTCTAATGTTAACATGCATGAAGCCAAGGCTATTACGTTACAGAAGTCATCAAAGAGAGCGCCTGGGAATAGGAGTGGGACCAGGTACTGCAGGGCCTGGATTCACCTCTACATCACCAGAGGAACAGAGGAAGAGTAGGATAAGGGTACGGTAAAAGCTATGAGAATTGGTCGCCTAGAGCTACTGGAGCAAGAGATAAGAGGAGGTTTTCTGGGGGCGATAAAATAGTTTAAAGGAATAATGTACAGACAAAGGTATGGTAGGATGTGAATACAGTGGAGGTAGACCTAGGTATTGAGTGATGATGAGAGAGATATTGTCTCTAGAAACATCATTGAAACCAGGTGAGTCATCGCATATGTGGGTGGTGGAACTGAGAGGTTGGATATGGTATAGTGAACAGGGCTAGAATCTCTACAGTGAAATAAGCCAATAAACATTAACCAGAACAGCAATGGACAAGGCATATTTACATTAAGGAGAGGCATGCTTAATCGGGTGATCAATAAGGGTCCAGTGAGTAGAGGTTGGTTGGGGTCGTGGCGATCCAGACAGCTGGCCGGGTATGTGGCTGTCGGTAGCAGCATGGGATGGAGGTCTTGTTTGTAGATCCTCGTGCGTTTCCGTCGGTAAGTTAGTGGGGTTCCGTGTAGTGGGTTCCGTGTGGAAGGGGATCAATCCAAATTGGCAGAATAGATATAGTGACCCAAGGAGAAAAAAATAAATAAAAAATAAAAATAAAAATAAATAATAGTTGTCCGGTATGCTTATTCAGTAGCAGCCGATAAGACAGCTAACGATTAGCGGCCTCAGGTGAGCGTTCAGGTAACGTCGGGACGGAGGTGCCAGTTGGATAAATCCCTCGGGCAGATAACGTCGGCAGTCAGACGTGAAGGCCCGGTGGGGTTCCGTATCTGCAGCAGCAACAAAAGAAACGTGTCCGGATGGTGATGGAACTCCTCAGCTGGCTAGCTCCAGGGTGATTTGAGTTTGCTCCGGGGTCGACGTAAGCCAATCGTCACACCGGTTTGCAGCTAGCTAGCTGCGAAGTCAAGGTGCAAGTGACCAGAGCCTGCGGCTGGAATCCGGGGAAAACTGAGAGAGAAGAAAAGTCCCGGAATGCTCCGGTCCGAGTCGCGTTGCACAAAAGTGCCGGTAGATTATCGAGCTAGAGGAATAGCTGATGACCACAACACGAGGGCAGCTGAAAACCAACGCAGCCAGCAAACCGGCTAATTTCGGGGCAGCTACAGATTAGCTTCTGGCTAGCTATCGGAGTAGCTACTGGTTAGCTTTCAGGCTAGCTTCTGAATTAGCCCCTGGCTGGCTTCCACGATGGATTTTCAGTTTGAGGTAAATATTACTTTTTAGTAATTGGTGAAGCGGGTTGCAGGAAAGCTTTTGCAGGAAAGCTTTTGTAGTTGAGTTCTTGGATAATAAAATAAATAAAAGATAAGTGAAGAGAGGTGTAAATATATATACAGGACACAAACAATACGGAACAGAAAAAGACGTCTGAACTGCTAAGCAACCTTGGGGGAGAATGCTTGCTAGGGTCCTTATCATTACAATATAATAAGTGGGCTTGAGTGACTTTGTGAAGTGTGTGTGGGGAAACAGACGTGTGTGTGTGTTTACAGTGTCAGTGCTAAGACTCCCTTGGCGTCACTCAAAGGTCACACTATCTCACGCTGGTAGCTCTGCCAGTCCTGGCAGACCTTGATAACCCATACCAGACAGGAATTTGGCTACTTTTAAACATATTTTCAACAGCTAAATTAGGCCTCTGTTATCAAGTGGCCTGCAGGAATCTGGGCCATCAGTAGGAAGTGGTCATTCATTCCCATTTCCTAGTCCATGTCCTTTAGGAGGCCTGGGGTGAACAGACAGCAGACAGTCAAGGTTTAAGGTCTTGGGTACTGTAGACTTCTGGTAATGTATCAGGTAGGGTGTGTCCTCCTAGCAAAACTGTCAGTTCCATGTTCACTGATATGCTGTACTGTTTTTGGATCCACAGCTGCACTTTTAACTATATAGGGCAGTTCTTAGAGAAAATGAGTCTAAAAATGTATTGGTCTAGCTTCCAATGCTAATGAGCTAGTAGGAACCCATTGACAGCAACATGGAGTCTTTCAGAGGTTTTTGCAAGTGAGGAAAGCAACTTCAAAACCATCCTGCAGTGCCCTTCACAGAAATAGTTGATTGATCGCCTGGAAATTCCACATGCTGTAAGAACTGGCAAAGGTCCTTATCATAACAGACTCCAGCAAGTGGACATGATTATGACTTTGTGAAGGGTGTGTGGAAAACAGAAGGGCACTGTGTGGGTGTTTAAAGTATCAGTGCTAACATTGGCATCACTCAAAAGTCACACACACACTCTCTCATGCTCTTAGCTCTGCCAGTCCAGGTGCTGGCACTCCTTGATTGAAGTGTTTTGTTACCCCTGTAGGTGACAAGGTTCTTTCCAGAAATACAATGTTTTTTGCTTTGCAGAAAGCCTTTGTTGAACTGAAAGTGGTACTTAATGCAGGTAAAACTAAGTATATGTTACTTTCAAAACAGCTTAAAAATGGATCTGAAGATTTATGCATATGTACATTGGATGGTGCCCACTGGCCATATTGATCGTATCCCCGCTTATAAATACTGTATCTGGGTATATGGATTGACGAAAATCTATCTGTCAAAAAGCATATTGATGAGTTAGTTAAGAAGTTAAGAATTAAAATGGGCTTCTTGTATAGAAATAGACCATGACTTTCGTTAAATAGTTGAAATCATTCAGCCGACATTCATTGCACTATTTTTGTATTATAAAGCCCTATCTTCCTTGTTAACCTAACCCTATATGAGTTACTAGACCCGGTCTCAGAGATGGAGGCCCCTTCGCTCTCCTCTGAGTTAGGTAGATCTGCGTTTAGTTTTTTTGCACCTTACTCATGGAATGATCACCAGAATTCTCTAAAGTTGGATGGTACCGTTAGGGCAGTTCAGACAGCTGGTTGATGACATTTTCCCGGTGGAATGTGTTGGTTTTTCAGGATATTGTTTCGTAAGTTACTTTTCTTAAATTGCATGTGTTTTTATTGCCTTGAAAATGGTAAATATTGTGAATTTGTATGACTGTGTGAAGGCTCCCTTGTAAAAGAAGCCTGTGTCTCAATGGAATTTCCCTCTTTATATAAAGGTAAAAAAATTATTAAAATACATACAGTACAGACAGACACCAGAAGATTATGTCTGCTTTTAATTATTTCCTTTTTATCGCAAAGCTCAAGTACAGGCTGTGCTTTTCCATTGCATCATTATCCATTATCTCCTGCTGCAGTACAGCTAATCTCTCCAAACCTATTCTGCTGACCGTCCCAATCACAGGAGCAGGTGCACAGCATGCCTTTCACGCACGCACACACACACACAGGCACACACACGCACGCACACACACACCACTCCCTGTATTAAGGCGTTATTTACGACCCTCCTCCTGGATATCAGCGAGTGGTAATGGACGTGTGGCAGACCTTGAAGGGAAGGTTATGGGCCTTGAAGTGAAGGTTGTGAGTGGGAACGACCAATGTGTTTGAGCATCTATTATAAGAGGTTCTCTATCTGCTCTCTGGAGCATCAAGGGGTCCAGGGAACGATGCACACCTGATGAGATCCGTGTACTAGCTCAGCTGGGTAACCACTACGCAGTGCACACCTCCGACACACACTCCCATTCCGTTACTTCTTTGATGAAGTGGTAGCAGGATCCCATACCTGGAGCTTGGCCAAGGTGACTGGGAATTCTTCCGCTGCTCTGTCGTTCGCTACATACTTTAGTCTGAGACTGCCATCATCGAAGTCGTTTGTGGTGACGAGGGGCACGAGGAGCGTTGTACAAAACAAAGTCATCAGCGATTGGATTGTTTCTAACCAATCAGAGTATCAAAGCCAATGATGAATTTTCAAACCGCCGCTTTACCCACGTATGTTCTGGCTCTGGCCCAACTAGAGTTAGGCGGTATCCAGATTTTCATACCGTCATACCGTTTTTGTACCATACTGGGGAATACGGTATTACCGAATGTATATTGCACACAAGGGCCGCAATATATATATCTTTTTTATGCACAAAACAATTTTGCCAACAGGAGGGGATTGACTGTTTCTGCTGTAACCAAGAAGCTTGATCGTGAAATCTAGCCACCCAGCTTGCAAGTTAGCAAACCAAATGCATAGCTGGAGCCCCGAGCTGGATATCATTTATTTGCCACATCTTAGATGTCTTATACTGTAGTTATACTTAAAGATGCACTATGCAGAAATCGCTCTGCCATTTCCTAGTTGCAAAAATTATAATAGTTCGCTTCATTTCAGTTTGTGACACAACAAGCATGTATATTGTAGAGAATAATTGTACCATCTAAACCACTGTGACATATCTTTTCAATAACCCAACATATTGTATTTTCAGCTGTTTGAAGCTGGTGTACAAAACCGAAAGTAAAAGACGCAAAAACGAAACTTAAGACCAGGAAGCATAGAAATAGTGCACATAGAACAGTTCTACCGCTTCTTATACTTGCTTTCAATGAGAATGACAGATCTAGAACTTACATTTCTATGTGAATTTGGTCAGGCCGCACAAAAAGTGACATATTGCAGCTTTAATTTATAGTAGCATGCACACATCGCGTGGCGGGGTGCCCCCGATACCGTCGGTATTTCGAAATACCCCGGTATATGGTGTAAACCACAGAGGGCCGAGTGTCTGCGGGTTTTCGCTCCACTCTTGTACTTGATTGATGAATTAAGGTCACTAATTAGTAAGGAACTCTCCTCACCTGGTTGTCTAGGTCTTCATTTAATTGAAAAACCAATAACCATCAGACACTTGGCCCTCCATGGAGTGAGTTTGACACCCCTGGTATAAATGGTATATCGCCCAAGCCTAGCCCCAACCCAATTGTTTCTGGACCAATCAGACGGCCCCGAATGTCTTCGCATCGGGGAGGTACTCAGATCCAGACTCACTGCGGAGAAGAAACTAACATCTGTGGGTGTGGCGTAGTGTTTTGCTGAAGCAAGGAGTCTGGGTAGCCAGGCAAACTGGGAGTATGCTCTGGGATGTGTGTGCAGTAAAGGATTACTTGGCAGAAAAGACATTTCTGTGCACTGAATGCATAAAAGCACCACTCTGAGGATTTGAAAGTGATTTTCTTTTCTCTCCTCCACTGTATCAGTTTAAGTGGAATGGATGGAATGCAATGATTAATGTCCAATTGCTCCACAGTTAAAAACTAATTATTTCAGAACTTGGTGGATATATTGCGGTTCTGTGTGTGTGTGTGTGCGCAAAGCGTCCATGCATGTACGAGCCTGCATGTGTGTAGAGTTGTGGACTAAAACTCAGGTCCACTGTTTCCCAATGCTGGCACAGGACACTGTCTTTTGTGTGTGCTACTTCATTAATCAGCTTTAGCGTGGTCTGTGTGACGCACACCACTGTTTTACATCTCAATAGCTGCTTTACAGCCTTTGGTATCTGAATCTAAAGTCCTTTGAGGGGAACAGGTTTTGAGGCTTTTCAGATGAAAGTTAGTGCCGTTTCTTTGCCTCGGAATACGCCTACATGTCAGCATACTGGTGTCTTAGTGGAAATTCGATGCCAAGGGCTGTAGTAGTACACCCAGCAAACTGGGAACATTCCCAGGACATTAGCTAGCGTTCCCATTAAGTTCTAGTTACACTCATAGAAAAAAAGGTGCTATCTAGAACCTAGAAGAGTTCTTCGACTGTCCCGATAGGAGAACCATTTGAATAACCCTTTTTTCCCCCCAGGTAGAATCCTTTTGGGTTCCATGTAAAACCCTTTCCACAGAGGGTTCTACATGAAACCCAAAAGTGTTCTATCTGGAACCAAAAAGGGTTCAGCTGAAGAACCCTTTTGGATCTGTTTTTTCTAAAAGTGTAGGGTGTTATCCAACATTAGGATGATAACATCGCAAAAACATTCAAATAATGTTTTTGATAAGACAATGTTATATTTATATATGTTTCAAATGAGATATCCTTGGAATGTTCTCCTAACATTCACTAAAATGTTGTGCACCACATCTGTAACAACCAGCGCAGAACATTCAGTTATGTTTAGCTTTACAGGTAATGTAATAACAAAATGTGTTCTGGGAACATTCTTGCAATAGATGAATTCTTTATATAAACATTTTGGAACAACCTCATGAATGTGTGTGTGCTATCTGCTGGGTGGTCTTCCTAGTACCAGGCATGTTGTGCACAGATAGAGCTCTACCCGTGTACAGTCGTGGCCAAAAGTTTTGAGAATGACACAAATATTAATTTTCACAAAGTCTGTTGCCTCAGTTTGTATGATGGCAATTTGCATATACTCCAGAATGTTATGAAGAGTGATCAGATTAATTGCAATTAATTGCAAAGTCCCTCTTTGCCATGCAAATGAACTGAAACCCCCAAAAACATTTCCACTGCATTTCAGCCCTGCCACAAAAGGACCAGCTGACATCAGGTCAGTGATTCTCTCGTTAACACAGGTGTGAGTGTTGACGAGGACAAGGCTGGAGATCACTCTGTCATGCTGATTGAGTTTGAATAACAGACTGGGAGCTTTAAAAGGAGGGTGGTGCTTGGAATCATTGTTCTGCCTTTGTCAACCATGGTTACCTGCAAGGAACCACGTGCTGTCATCATTGCTTGGCACAAATAGGGCTTCACAGGCAAGGATATTGCTGCCAGTAAGATTGCACCTAAATCAACCATTTATCGGATCATCAAGAACTTCAAGGAGAGCGGTTCAATTGTTGTGAAGAAGGCTTCAGGGCGCCCAAGAATGTCCAGCAAGCACCAGGACCGTCTCCTAAAGTTGATTCAGCTGCGGGATCGGGGCACCACCAGTACAGAGCTTGCTCAGGAATGGCAGCAGGCAGGTGTGAGTGCATCTGCACGCACAGTGAGGCGAAGACTTTTGGAGGATGGCCTGGTGTCAAGAAGGGCAGCAAAGAAGCCACTTCTCTCCAGGAAAAACATCAGGGACAGACTGATATTCTACAAAAGGTACAGGGATTGGACTGCTGAGGACTGGGGTAAAGTCATTTTCTCTGATGAATCCCCTTTCCGATTGTTTGGGGCATCCGGAGAAGACAAGGTGAGCGCTACCATCAGTCCTGTGTCATGCCAACAGTAAAGCATCCTGAGACCATTCATGTGTGGGATTGCTTCTCAGCCAAGGGAGTGGGCTCACTCACAATTTTGCCTAAGAACACAGCCATGAATAAAGAAGGGTACCAACACATCCTCCAAGAGCAACTTCTCCCAACCATCCAGGAACAGTTTGGTGACGGACAATGCCTTTTCCAGCATGATGGAGCACCTTGCCATATTGCAAAAGTGATAACTAAGTGGCTCGGGGAACAAAACATCGATATTTTGTGTCCATGGCCAGGAAACTCTGCGGACCTTAATCCCATTGAGAACTGGTGGTCAATCCTCAAGAGGCGGGTGGACAAACAAAACCCCACAAATTCTGACAAACTCCAAGCATTGATTATGCAAGAATGGGCTGCCATCTGTCAGGATGTGGCCCAGAAGTTAATTGACAGCATGCCAAGGGCGGATTGCAGAGGTCTTGAAAAAGAAGGGTCAACACTGCAAATATTGACTCTTTGCATCAACTTCATGTAATTGTCAATAAAAGCCTTTGACACTTATGAAATGCTTTTAATTATACTTCAGTATTCCATAGTAACATCTGACAAAAATATCTAAAGACACTGAAGCAGCAAATTTTGTGAAAATTAATATTTGTGTCATTCTCAAAACTTCCAGTCTCCAAAGTGCCCTTTTGGGTGGTGGTATAATATAGCCCCAAATGTATTTTTTTACATTTTTTTTGTCATTAATATTCGGAACCCACTGCCCGCAAGTCTTCGTCAAGTTCGCCACCCCATCTCGTCCGTTGGTTGGCTTGTTGATCTGCCCTGTACGTAGCTGTCACGTGCCCGGTTGCGCCTTTTTCCCAGTCTGCTCTGTATGGACCGATTGCACACGCCCAGTATCCAAACATGCATGGCTTGAGAGATGCGCTCACCGGTCGAGTGTGTGTAGATACAGTTGAAGTCAGAAGTTTACATACACTTAGGTTGGAGTCATTAAAACTAGTTTTTCAACCACTCCACAAATTTCTTGTTAACAAACTATAGTTTTGGCAAGTCGGGTAGGACATCTACTTTGTGCATGACACAACTCATTTTTCCAACAATTGTTTACAGACAGATTATTTCTTATAATTCACTGGATCACAATTCCAGTGGGTCAGAAGTTTACATACACTAAGTTGACTGTGCCTTTAAACAGCTTGGAAAATTCCAGAAAATGATGTCATGGCTTTAAAAGCTTCTGATGGGCTAATTGACATTATTTGAGTCAATTGGAGGTGTACCTGTGGATGTATTTCAAGGCCTACCTTCAAACTCAGTGCCTCTTTGCTCGACTTCATGGGAAAATCAAAAGAAATCAGCCAAGACCTCAGAAAAAAATGTGTAGACCTCCACAAGTCTGGTTTATCCTTGGGAATAATTTTCAAACACCTGAAGGTACCACGTTCATCTGTACAAACAATAGTACGTAAGTATAAACACCATGGGACCATGCAGCCGTCATACCGCTAAGGAAGGAGACACATTCTGTCTCCTAGAGATGAACGTACTTTGGTGCGAAAAGTAAAAATCTATCACAGAACAACAGCAAAGGACCTTGTGAAGATGCTGGAGGAAACAGGTACAAAAGTATCTATATCCACAGTAAAACGAGTCCTATATCAACATAACCTGAAAGGCCGCTCAGCAAGGAAGAAGCCATTGCTCCAAAACCGCCATAAAAAAGCCAGACTACGGTTTGTAACTGCACATGGGGACAAAGATTGTACTTTTTTGAGAAATGTCCTCTGGTCTGATGAAACAAAAATAGAACTGTTTGGCCATGATGACCATCGTTATGTTTGGAGGAAAAAGGGGGATGCTTACAAGCCGAAGAACACCATCCCAACTGTGAAGCACGGGGGGCGGGGGGCAGCATCATGTTGTGGGGGTGCTGCATCATGTTGTGGATATATTGAAGCAACATATCAAGACATCAGTCAGGAAGTTAAAGCTTGGTCGTAAATGGGTTTTCCAAATGGACAATGACCCCAAGCAGACTTCCAAAGTTGTGGCAAAATGGCTTAAGGACAACAAAGTCCTGAAAAAGAAGGGTCAACACTGCAAATATTGACTCTTTGCATCAACTTCATGTAATTGTCAATAAAAGCCTTTGACACTTATGAAATGCTTTTAATTATACTTCAGTATTCCATAGTAACATCTGCCAAAAATATCTAAAGACACTGAAGCAGCAAATATAGTGATATTCATAAAAACATTTTTATAAAAAGCACTTTTTAAATATATATACAGTGCCTTCAAAAAGTATTCACAGCCCTTTACTTTTTCAACAAGTTATTGGAGTGGCCATCACAAGGCCCTGACCTCAATCCCATAGAAAATGTGTGGGCAGAACTGAAAAAGCGTGTGTGAGCAAGGCCTACAAACCTGACTCAGTTACACCTACTCTGTCAGAAGGATACTCTTTCAGAAGGAATGGGCCAAAATTCACCCAACTTATTGTGGGAAGCTTGTGGAAGGCTACCCAAAACATTTGTCCCAAGTTAAACAATGTAAAGGCAATGCTACCAAATACTAATTGAGTGTATGTAAACTTCTGACCCACTGGGAATGTGATGAAAGAAATAAAAGCTGTAATAAATTATTCTCTCTACTATTATTCTGACATTTCACATTCTTAAAATAAAGTGGTGATTCTAACTGACCTAAGACAGGGAATGTTTACTATTAAATGTCAGAAATTGTGAAAAACTGAGTTTAAATGTATTTGGCTAAGGTGTATGTAAACTTCCGACTTCAACTGAAGCTACGTAGTTTAAATATCAACAGTACTGCTACTGCAGCATAACATGTGATTAACACTTGATAACACTTGATTTAGCCTACATCATCATCAATATTCAGTCTGAATGGCTGATTCTGCAGCAGAGAGGCAGAAAGACATAGAGAGGTAAATCACAATTAGTAAAAGAAATCGAGTGCATTGCCATGCCTAGTACTCATGTTGCTCTGACGGTTATACATGCTTTTATAATGATGGTTAAGCCTGTATTTTTGTAGTCTTACATTGGTTAATACTATGGCTTAGGGAGTAGGGTAAAGTATGGGTCTTCAACCTTTTCTTGCCCAGGGACCCCACCGAGGCAAGCTGGCGACCCACGTCTTGTCTTATCGCCAGGTGAATGATAATGGCAAGGAGAAGTAATCAACATTTTAAAAAATAATAGATTTGGTAGATAGTTTTTCATTATTTTGAACTCTCCACATTATAATTGGAAGACGAAATGTAAACTCTAACATAGCCTATTATCTAGAAAAAGGTAACTCTAAACATATTTTTGCTAAAAGCAGATTTTTAGCTGGTTAAACAAAGGTGAGCCATGTGTTGGCAAAAATGTATGTCCAGTTCAAGAAAGCTTACCAGCAGCCAGCGAAACTTGCCGTGACACTTACTCACGGGTGCTTTTTTAAAGCCTATGTTTTTAAAGCCTATGTTTTTAAAGCCTATGTTTAGATACTCCAGCGAGTGTAATGAGCTCCAATAACTGCAATTTGCTCAATATTAGGAGTTGAGAAATAAAGTTGACATTATTAGAAAGATGTTCTCCTGTTTGTATGTCCTTTAAATCTTTGTTTAGTCTGTTGTTGCTAGCGATATTCATAAAAACATTTTTATAAAAAGCACTTTTTAAATATATATACAGTGCCTTCAAAAAGTATTCACAGCCCTTTACTTTTTCAACATTTTATTGTGTTACAAAGTGGGATTAAAATTGATTTAGTTGTCTTTTTGTTTTTGTCAACGATCTGCAGAAAATACTCTGTAATGTCAAAGTGGAATTTTTTGAATAAAATTTGTAATTTTTTTTTTAAAGAAATAACTTATCTTGATTATTCAACCCATGTTTGTCAATACATGTTAGAATCACCTTTGGCAGCGACTACAGCTGTGAATCTTTATGTGTAAGTCTCTAAGAGCTTTGAACATCTGGATTGTACAATATTTGCACATTATTATTTTAAAAATTCTTCAAGCTCTGTCAAGTTGGTTGTTGATCATTGCTAGACAGCCATTTTCAAGTCTTGCCGTAGTTTTTCAAGCCAATTTATGTCAAATCTGTAACTAGGCCACTCAGGAACATTCAATGTTGTCTTGGTAAGCAAATCCAGTGTATATTTGTCCTTGGGGTTCATGTTATTGTCCTGCTGAAAGGTGAATTTGTCTTCCAGTGTCTTTTAGAAAGCAGACTGAATCAGTTTTTCCTCTATGATTTTGCCTGTGCTTAGCTCTTCAATTTATTTTTATCATAAATAACTCCCTAGTCCTTGTTGATGACAAGCATACCCATAACATGATGCAGCCACCACCATGCTTGAAAATATGGAGAGTGGTAATCAGTGATGTGTTGTGTTGGATTTGCCACAAACATAACGCTTTGTATTCAGGACATAAAATTTATTTCTATGCCTTATTTTTTTTCTTCTCAGTTTTACTTTAGTGCCTTATTGCAAACAAGATGCAAGTTTTGGAATTTTTTTATTCTGTACAGTCTTCTTCTTTTCACTCTGTCAATTAGGTTTGTATTGTAGAGTAACTTCAATGTTGTTGATCCATCCTCAGTTTTCTCCTATTACAGCCATTAAACTCTGTAACTGTTTCAACAGTTTCCCTTCTTTGTGAGGAATTGGAAAACCTCCCTGGTCTTTGTGGTTGAATCTGTGTTTGAAATTCACTGCTCGACTGAGTGACCTTACAGATAATTCATTCTATGTTAAACACTATTATTGCACACAGGGTGAGTCCATGCAACTTATTATGCGACTTGTTAAGCACATTTTTACTCCTGAACTTATTTAAGCTTGCCATAACAAAGGGGTTGAATACTTATTCACTAAAGACATTCCAGCTCTTCATTTTTAATTAATTTGTAAAAAGATTGACATTATGAGGTATTGTTTGTTTTTAATCCATTTGAAATTCAGGCTGAAACACTGCCCCAATGCATAGTGCCAACTGTACAGTTAGGTGGAAGAGGAATAATGGTCTGGGGCTGTTTTTCATGGTTCGGGCTAAACCCCTAAGTTCCATTGAAGGAAAATCTTAACACTACAGCATACAATAACATTCTAGACAATTCTGTGCTTCCAACTTTGTGGCAACAGTTTGGGGATTGCCCTTTCCTGTTTCAGCATGACAATACCCCAGTGCACAAAGCGAGGTCCATACAGAAATGGTTTGTAGAGATCGGTGTGGAAGAACTTGACTGGACTGCAGAGAGCCCTGAACTTAACCCCATCTAACACCTTTGGGATGAATTGGAACGCCGACTGCGAGCCAGTCCTAATCGCCCAACATCAGTGCCCGACCTCACTAATGCGCTTGTGGCTGAATGGAACAAGTCCCCGCAGCAATGTTCCAACATCTAGTGGAAAGCCTTCCCAGAAGAGTGGAGGCTGTTATAGCAGCAAAGCGGGACCAACTCCAGATTAATGCTCATGATTTTGGAATGAGATGTTCGACTATCAGATGTCCACATTCTTTTGGTCATGTAGTGTACTTTCTGAAGTGCTGAACCAGGTAGTGCTGAACCCCAAGGAAGAGCCTCTGTTTCTGGGTAAGACCCAGCGAATCTACCCCTGGTGAATAGTAACTGACTGGATAAACTGAGTTGTATTTACTCTGGTCCTAACCACGGCATCCTGCCCTCCATAATCCTGTCTAAATCTATGAAACATTTAGCAGAACATTTGAGTTAATGCTCCATCAAATCGCTCGGCACTCAAATCAAGTACTCCTCACTACCACTACCCTCGCTCATCAATTTTACGAGGCCTTTCTATGAAAGGAAGATGTGGTTTTCCACGTGAGCTCACATTTACCCTAATTCGATCCCATTAAAACGTCCTCTCAATATGTCTTCGAGGGTAGAGGAGACTGGAGATGGTACTTCTCTCCCCCTCTGCGATCTGGAGTGGCTCGGTCTGTGATCTGATGAAGGGGGACTGCCTGATTAGAATTTAGGTTTGCGTTTTGGAGGGTTAAGCAATGCTGTATTGGTATTAGCCAAATGTTTTTTTTTCAAATGTTTTTTTTCCAGAGTGCAGTGCGAGTGGGGTTTTGGGGTACAGATGCTGAGTGGGTATTCTGTACTGCCTGGTTAATGGATTTATAGGAAATGCCATTTGTGTGCGTCCTGCCGATGCTGCTCTGCTACATATTGTTTTTAACCCGATGGTAAGGTATCGTTGGTTGAGTGTGTTTGTGTTTATAGGGGTTGTATCAGGCACGGGTTTCTGCGTGCCCATTTACTGCAGCCAGTCCGAGCATCTGCTTGAGTCTCTTTCACTCTGATTCTCTCCCCTCTTCACTCCCTCCTTTCCTCTCTCTCTCTTCCTCAATCCCCGAAGTCTCAGCTTTCAGATCTGCTGCCGGTCAATACCACAATAGGGATACACATATAGGGATGGATACTGTAGCTCCAACACTTCCTCTGAGTCCAATCTTAACTAGCTTTTATGCAAATAGATTCCAGTTCAACACGGTACAGGTTAAAGACAAGTTCTTCCGCGAAACGTCCGGTCCTGAATAATTAGTTTGAGCGACTTACGACGTCAGTTTAGTGTGTTTTGGGTATTTCATGGCTGTTGGGTGTGCCCATACAGTCATATTACAGCCGTTGTTTTAATCATATCCTTATGTATTTAATTGACGTGATATGACAGGTCACATGAGAACAGCAGAGAGGTGAACCGTAGCACGAGTCAACCTCAGGCATGGCTGCTAGTACACTGTAAATGTAAACACTCTACAACTCATTAAATGTGTTTGTGTGGCGAAATTAGCAGGACTTGCCTAACGAACGCGGAACTATAAATAAATAAACTATCATCTCTCTCTGTCTTTTTCTTTCTCTTTTCTGCAACCCCTCCTTCTGAGATGAAGCTGTTGACGTTCCCTAGTGGGGTGTGTGTCTCCACGTCTCCACGTGTGTTGATGGTACACCCTCTTCCTCATGTGTTTTACTGCTCTAGCTTTCAGTGTTCTGGAAGAGGATGTGAGGACGCTGCGTGGTTGCAGCGGTTTTAGTTGCTGGTCATCTGTCCTAATTGTAATGCGCTCAGATTCAGATGCACTTAACCACAGGGGTTTGGTGTGTCTGAGGTTTGCCGTGATGCCAGAATCCTTCACCACCATACTGTTCTGGAGTGTTCTTTCTTACTCAAATAAGCCAGTGTGTGGTAAAATCCTTTAAGGAGGCTTGAAATCATCCCGTGGTGTAATTGCTCCTGCAGTAGTATTTCTTTTACATTTAACTAGACAAGTCAGTTAAGAACAAATTCTTATTTACAATGACGGCCTAGGAACAGTGGGTTAACTTGTTCAGGGGCAGAAAACAGATTTTTACCTTGTCAGCTTTGGGATTCGATCCACCAACCTTTCGGTTACTGGCCCAACACTCTAACCCACTAGGCTACCTGCCGCCACAGCATGGGCTGTGTGTGTGTGTGTTCTCTGTCTGGTCCAGGGATATTTACACTGTGTACAGACTGTCTCTGGTCCGGCCGTGCCGTGGCTTCTTAATTGCCATGTTTTCCTTAGCTATAGATATTTTCTTAAGAAGCTTCTTAGGTTTTTGCTTAAGACATGTTTTGTGAATCTGGGGCCTGGTCTGGAGAACTCATCATGCAGTGATTGCAGTCATCCTACTCTGATTGAGAGTGACCGATGTTTATGTCCTATAATTTCTAATATGGATTCTTGCCCAGGTAGCCATGTTCTTTGAAGAAATGCCAAATCTCTCGCTCTCTCTTTTTCTTCAGAGTGTTTTGGATTTGTTCAAAAAGGACGGTCTCTCTCTCAATTTGTTTGAACATGATGACATCAGAATGAAATTAATTTTTGAGAAAGCTATTTCGTATCACGGTTTTGCTTCTCAGAAATTCAGAAATGAGAACCATGTGTCTATCGCTTTTCTTTTCATCTCTCCCCCTCCACCTCTCTCTCTCTCTCTTTCTCGCTCATACCTCTCATATCGTTGTCCTGACTCTTTGTTATCACTGTCAAGTGAAGTTGTTTGGATGGGCAGCTCAGGCAGCTCAGCACTGATTGTAGAAATAGGAACAAGAAAACATTTTCACAGTATTAAAAATATGCAGCCTGTTCAAACTGGATTGCCATCTTGAAGACCCAAGACAACAACGAATGTTATGGGTCACAGACACAGAGCCAGATCTCTTAGTTGCTTTTTCTATATTTTTGCATCAATGTGACCAAAATGTTATGCAGCCTTTGTATATACAGTATACACTGTGTCTTTGCTAGATTTGTGTTGTTGCTGGTGTCGTCGTTTTTAAGGCAAAGGCAATGAAAGCGATGATGCAGCAGAGAGTGTGTTGACGTTGATGTGCAGCGCAAGTCTGAGCCGAGCCAGGATTTAAGGATACAGCCACTTCTGGAGCTGGTATCCGACTTTAGGTTTTTACCTCCTTGGCGTGACATAACAGATCTTAGATGGATGTAATTTGATCAGTAGAGGTCCAGTTGCCTGTTTGGAAGACTTATATTAACCTAGTAGGCTAGCAGGGGGAAGAGGAGGCTTTGGCCTCTTGCATTAAATCAGATGCATGACTGAACCTGATTTAGAGGATCACTGAATTGAAGCTTTCCATATAAAAAAGGGATGAAATTGGCCCTCCCGGGTGGCGCAGTGGTCTAGGGCACTGCATCGCAGTGCTAGCTGCGCCACCAGAGTCTCTGGGTTCGCGCCCAGGCTCTGTCGCAGCCATCCGCGGCCGGGAGGTCCGTGGGGCGAAGCACAATTGGCCTAGCGTCGTCCGGGTTAGGGAGGGTTTGGCCGGTAGGGATATCCTTGTCTCATCGCGCTCCAGCGACTCCTGTGGCGGGCCGGGCGCAGTGCGCGCTAACCAAGGGAGCCAGGTGCACGGTGTTTCCTCCGACACATTGGTGTGGCTGGCTTCCGGGTTGGAGGCGCGCTGTGTTAAGAAGCAGTGCGGCTTGGTTGGGTTGTGCTTCGGAGGACGCATGGCTTTCGACCTTCGTCTCTCCCGAGCCCGTACGGGAGTTGTAGCGATGAGACAAGATAGTAATTACTAGCGATTGGATACCACGAAAATTGGGGAGAAAAGGGGATACAATTTTAAAAAATTAGCCCATCTGCTAATTGCTTAGGTTTACATCAGGGTGCCCTCTGAGCCATGGATGCAAGGCCATGCACGGATGGACGCACGGCCGCACAGACACATGGGGGTTATGTCACTTAAAGACAGGCTCTGTGAATTGCACCCATCTTCTCCCTACTGTATATAACTACAGTACTCCTCTCGCATCAATAAATGATGATGTGCCTCTTTTTAGAGGGAAAAGAGAGTATAGCCATCACAAAATATCTTTCTGTTGTGTAATACATTTGTCACGCCCTGACCGTAGAGAGCTTTTTATGTCTCTATTTTGGTTTGGTCAGGGTGTGATTTGGGTGGGCATTCTATGTTCCTTTTTCTATGATTTGTATTTCTGTGTGTTTGGCCGTGTGTGGTTCTCAATCAGAGGCAGCTGTCTATCGTTGTCTCTGATTGAGAACCATACTTAGGTTGCCTTTTCCCACCTGTCTGTGTGGGTGGTTGTCTATGTGTAGTTGCATGTCAGCACTCGTTGTATTAGCTTCACGTCTGTTTTGTTAGTTTGTTTAGTGGTTCATTCGTTAATTAAAAAAGAATTGTTACGAAAGCAAGCATGATGAGGTGCCAACATCCTCCGAGAAGTGATAAGCGTGCCATTCTTTATGCAATTTATGTTATTTTTAATTTCACCAAATATATTAACAACTAATATAATGTTTCTTATTATCCATAGAAGACAGAAACCAATTACACACAGAACCTCTTAGCAAAAATACTGTATATATACACTACCGACTCCGGGATGCTGGCCTTCTAGGCAGAGTTCCTCTGTCCAGTGTCTGTGTTCTTTTGCCCATCTTAATATTTTCTTTTTATTAGCCAGTCTGAGAAATGGCTTTTTCTTTGCAACTCTGCCTAGAAGGCCAGCATCCCGGAGTCGCCTCTTCACTGTTGACGATGAGACTGGTGTTTTGCGGGTACTATTTAATGAAGCTGCCAGTTGAGGACTTGTGAGGCGTCTGTTTCTCAAACTAGACACTCTAATGTACTTGTCCTCTTGCTCAGTTGTGCACCGGGGCCTCCCACTCCTCTTTCTATTCTGGTTAGAGCCCGTTTGCGCTGTTCTGTGAAGGGAGTAGTACACATCGTTGTACGAGATCTTCAGTTTCTTGGCAATTTCTCACATGGAATAGCCTTAGTTTCTCAGAACAAGAATAGACTAACGTGTTTCAGAAGAAAGTGATTTGTTTCTGGCCATTTGGAGCCTGTAATCGAACCCACAAATGCTGATGCTCCAGATACCCAACTAGTCTAAAGAAGGCCAGTTTTATTGCTCCTTTAATCAGAACTATAGTTTTCAGCTCTGCTAACATAATTGCAAAAGGGTTTTCTAATGATCAATTAGCCTTTTAAAATGATAGACTTGGATTAGCTAACACAACGTGCCATTGGAACACAGGTGTGATGGTTGCTGATAATGGGCCTCTGTACGACTATGTAGATAGTCCATAAATAATCTGCTGTTTCCAGCTACAATAGTCATTTACAACATCAACAATGTCTACACTGTTTCTGATCAATTTGACGTTATTTTAATGGACCAAAAAATTTGCTTTTCTTTCAAAAACAAGGACATTTCTAAGTGACCCCAAACTTTTGAACGGTGGTGTATCTTTTTTTAATCAAGACAGTTTGAATTGACAGTAATCATTTCTCTTTTGGGATGAAGTACATTTACAGTTGAATGCTGTTAAGGTTCCAAAGCGTATCTCTGATTATGTGGCACGCTAATATCTTCCACACTTGAGCATACCTCTCTGCTCCACTGAAGGAAGTTTAGATTGTTGAATTCAATTCATGAATAACTGAACACAGC
Organism: Salvelinus sp. IW2-2015; assembly: GCF_002910315.2. NCBI lineage: Eukaryota > Metazoa > Chordata > Actinopteri > Salmoniformes > Salmonidae > Salvelinus > Salvelinus sp. IW2-2015. The sequence goes on from NC_036876.1 coordinate 13,982,777, forward strand.
TTTCCTTTTATGATAATAAGTACTCAAGTGTGGAACCCCTTAGTTTCAGAAGTTTATCAAATCGGTTTTGTTCTTGCGGTTAGATAAATGATTAATTGAAAATGTAAATACTTCATTTTTTATTGTTCCGTCTGTGATGAGGCCCTGTGTGTGTGTGTGTGTGTGTGTGTGTGTGTGTGTGTGTGTGTGNGAAAACCGGGCAGGTTGACTTGATTAAACATACAAGACAAACTGGCACAGAGAGCCAGGAAACACAGGGATAAATACACTGGGGAAAATAAGCAACACCTGGAGGGGGTGGAGACAATCACAAGGACAGGTGAAACAGATCAGGGCGTGACAAGCCTAAAACCCCAAACARCAAGCAATGCAGAAGCACAGAGGCTAGGAAAAAGTCCCTCCCTCTGCGTGCTTCCTCATCAGTAGTTTTGACTATGTTACGTAACAGTACTGTAGAGTAGAAGACAGTGTATAGTAGAAGGAGGAGGAGAGGAAGCCCTCATTTTAATTGCAAATTTGTGAGAGCTGTGCCTGGTAGGAGTCTGTGTCTATGTCCGTGTCTGTGTCGGCTCATCTCTGAGTGGGACCATCCCTGAGAAAGAAGGAGGGAGGGAAGGATGGATAGAGGGAAGGAGGGATGGGGGAGAGGGAGCGATGTAGGGCGGGAGGGAGGAAGAGAAAGCTTCATCATTTCATTGTCATATCCTTGATGTTGGGCCAGACGGAGGCTGAAATGCATTGTCATCCTGTTCCTCTATGGAACACTGAACACAGTTTGAGCTGTACGTTTGAACCTTGGACAGGTGGCCGACACCTCGAGGGACTTCTGCTGTAAATGAGCTCAAGCTCACATGGTGCGGTGCAGTGCATGAAAGATGATGATTCAATACATGAAGGAAGGAATGAGTGAATGAATGAATTAATACATTCATGATAGGCTAACTGAGGTTTGTGTGACTCTGTGTCTCAAGTTGTTAGCTAGGTGGTTTATACTCTCTAGGGAGGACTCAGACATGATCTGCTGTCCGGCAAGGTGGGCTTGCAGCAGTTCTGGTTAAAGCGTGTCAGCTGAGTTTAGCCCAGATACTTATAGACCTGGAGCTGTAGGGTGTGTGGGGAGCCTTCAGCCCTGGATTTCAAACACTATTTGCTCCGTGATCTATTTAACACCAAAAAAAGTGTTCACCAGCACTTAAAATCCCTTTGCGTCTCCACTCAACCCTGGCACCTTGATTTAAATGGGCCTCTTAGTATGGGAGACAGGAGAGAAGGCTACTGTGGAGTCCTTCACGTCTGGAAGGGCATGTGACATTCAAAGGGAGAGCCTTGATCTTGAACTAAGAATCATTAGTGCAGTGTATAGCTGTCAAGAGATTCACCTGCAGCTACTGATTACTGTACTTTCAATACGTCCATTGAACTGTGGAGACCTCTAAAATCTTAATTTGTATACTGGCAAATGTTAGATGTTAAGCCTTTTTTTTATCACGGCACTGTACTCTTAACTATAAATCTGTCCATGTTGTGACCAATATTCCCTCTAAGCTCAGCTCCCTCAGGACTTCCGGGCAGAAGAAATATCAGCCTGCGCAGAGAAGCACAAGATTAGACTTCACTCAACTTTCTAGAGTTTTCCCCTTTAGTTAACACTATCAACGTTTCCCTTTAATGTGGAAATCGTGATCGAAATCAATGCAATATTAGCCACTTTCAACGCAACATACCGAAACAAAACAAACTATGTAAGACTTAGTATGCAAAACTAACTATGCAAGACATCTTGTTGTAGGCAGTGCACATCGGAGTAGGATTCTATTGCATTGACAGGCACGACTCAGGCCTGTACTCTACACAGACCGGTGCGCCATAACCAATCAGAGCTGCAGTAGGGCTACAGTATATGCAAATAAACCAGTGCCATACAGTGCATACAGAAAGTATTGCGACCCCTTGACTTTTTCCACATTTTGTTTTACGTTACAGCCTTATTCTAAAATGTATTAAATTGTTTTTTTCTCTCATCAATCTACACACAGTACCCCATAATGACAAAGCAAAAACAGGTTTTAAGAAATGTATGCAAATTTATAAAAAAGAATAAACAGAAATACCTTATAGGCATTCAGACCCTTTGCTATGAGACTCAAAATTGAGCTCAGGTGCATCCTGTTTCCATTGATCATCCTTGAGATGTTTCTACAACTTGATTGGAGTCCAACTGTGGTAAATTCAATTGATTGGACATGATTTGGAAAGGCATACACTTGTCTATATGAGGTCCCACAGTGCATGTCAGAGCAAAAACCAAGCCATGAGGTCAAAGGAATTGTCTGTAGATCTCTGAGACACAGATCTGGGGAAAGGTACGAAAACATTTCTGCAGCATTGAAGGTTCCCAAGAAAACAGTGGTCTCCATCATTCTTAAATGGAAACATTTTTGAACCACCATGGACTCTTCCTAGAGCTAGCCGCCCGGCCAAACTGAGCAATCGAGGGAGAAGGGCCTTGGTCAACAAAGAACTCAATGGTCACTCTGACAGAGCTCCAGAGTTCCTCTGTGGAGATGGGAGAACCTTCCAGAAGGACAACCATCTCTGCAGCATTCCACCAATCAGGCCTTTATGGTAGAGTGGCCAGACAGAAGCCACTCCTCAGTAAAAGGCACATGACTGCCCGCTTGGAGTTTGCCAGAAGGAACCTAAAGGACTCTCAGACCATGAGAAAAAAGATTCTCTGGTCTGATGAAACCAAGATTGAACTCTTTGGCCTAAATGCCAAGCATCACGTCTGGAGGAAACCTGGCACCATCCCTACGGTGAAGCATGGTGGTGGCAGCATCATGCTGTGGGGATGTTTTTCAGCGGCAGGGACTGGGAGACTAGTCAGGATTGAGGGAAAGATGAATGGAGCAAAGTACAGAGAGATCCTTGATGAAAACCTGCTCCAGAGCGCTCAGGACCTCAGACTGAGGGCGAAGGTTCACCTTCCAACAGGACACCGACCCTAAGCACACAGCCAAAACAACACAGGAGTGGCCTCGTGACAAATCTCAGATTGTCCTTGAGTAGCATCATACCCAAGAAGACTCAAGGCTGTAATCGCTGCCAAAAATGCTTCAAAGTACTGAGTAAAGGGTCTGAATAATTCTGTAAATGTGATATTTATGTTTTGTATTTTTAGTAAATTTGCTCAAATAAAAAATAAACGATTTTGCTTTGTCATTATGGGGTATTCTATGTAGATTGATGAGGGGGAAAAACGATTTAATACATTTTAGAATAAGGCTGTAACGTAACAAAATCTGGAAAAAGTCAAGGGGTCTGAATATTTTCCCGAATGCACCATATATGGATTTGTGCCATTCACTTTGAACTGAACTGTTTTACAGCATGAGCGGTCGCGATTATTATGTGCTTGTTTTAAGATCGAAGCGAGAGCTGCACATAGCCACGTGTGCACATTTGTTCATATTCTTTGCTAGTTAGTGAGTTATTAGCCCAGTTATAGATCATTTGTAGTCAGCAATGGGGGGATGGTTCCTTCCAACAAGAGCACAAAACGTGTACATTTCTAGACATCTTTGAAAAACCAGTCAGGTAAAGAGAGTGTTTTTGTCTTAAAGGGGCAGTGTTGTATTTTGAGACAGGCTTGAATAAGCTAAGTAGCCAATAGGCAGAGGGTAGCATCATTTGTCTGGTTCTCTGTAATAATGGTATGGCAATAATAATGTATTTTATTTTGTAAGGTGGTTTCTTGCATCAAACAACACAACAAAATGTTCAGTCACCTCCTTGTCTGAAGGACAAGTGGATCAACAGGTTAATGTCAAGCCCTGCAAGTGTTTTTCAACAGTCTAATGGAATGTAGGCCTACATTGGATACCACACATTGGCTGCTACTGTTAAAATGTTATGTGATGCATTTTCTCCATAGCTTTATTTATGGTAGGACACTCTGGTAGACCTACATTATGATCAAATAGCCACAGTAGCCTACTTGGCCACAGTGAAAACAGTAAAGCAGGTACAACCTCAGTGTTCACAGTGAACGCGCCCCGGGAGTTTGCCCTCAGCAGACCTGAAATTTGCACACTGCCTACATTTTTTCTGAGGGGACATTGGTTGTGACACCTAGCCTATACCAGCCAGTCAGTCATTTACTGGCCTTGCGGAGGGAGTTGAACAGAGAGGAAAGGGAGGAGATGCGAGCATCCCTCGGAGCATTAGCTTGGCACGCTAGCTAGCCACTCTTATCGTGCCGCCTGGCTGACGGGGCTCTAAATGGATACAGCTGGAACAATAGCATTACAAACACACAGGCAGCTTGCCTCGTCTGCCAGGAACGCAAGGCGTCTGCCTGGACCTGATGCACATGAGGAAGGAACCATCCAGTCGCATGGAAGAGGCAGACTGAACTAGGAAACTATGGAGTGTATCAAGCCGGGAAGGACTCCTAGGTCTGAATAAAGTTATAGAGGAAAATGTCAATAAACACTTGGTCTTTTGCACATACAGTAGCTATCAATAGCTCTTTGAAGTTGGTAGTTATGCAACTTCAGTGAATAACTATGATCCTGTGCAGGTTTGTTTTGGGTCAGTCAGTCTGTCTAACAGTCTGACTCACTGTCACAGGGGGTTGGTGGCATCTTAATTGAGGGGAATAGGCTCGCGGTAACAGCTGGGGTGGTATAAGTGGAATGGTATCAAACACGTGGTTTCTATGTGTTTGATGCCATTCCATTTGCTCCATTCCAACCATTATTATGAGCCGTTTTCCCCTCAGCAGCCTCCACTGCTCTCTCTCTCAATATATATATGTATATATATATATATCACTTCTCCAGTTCCAAGGGACACATAAAAAACATTGAACCTATAGCCCGGGCAGCCATTTTCCCATTCCACTCATGCTGTAGCCAATGACACTCATGGCAGTATAAGTACCACACGTGTGCTGCTCATAACCTACCTACAGCACAGATCAAAGCCTGTAGAAGCCTCCAGAGCAGTAGGACATGGATATGGGCCTGGGACAAACATGCTCATGGCTAGAAGGGATCCAGCTTTTGTCAAATTAACATCAAAAGTTAACATTTTAGCAAACCCTAACGCTTTTTCTAACCTTAACCTAATTCTCTTAACCTGCAACGTAAGTTCTCCTAACCTGCTACGAAACGTCAAATCTGACGTTAATTTGACCAAAGCTGGATCCCTTCTAGCCATGACCGACAATCATCTCTGGCCACATCTGGGTTGCTCCTAGTGACTTCACATGCCTTCTGAAGCTACGGTTTAGAGACTGGGGATCTGAGGCCCTCAGGGTCTGAGGGTCTGGAGCAGGAATGTGTGTGAAGTGACTGAGGTCATGACTGGATGGTCAGTCATAATATCCCGGGTTAATGACCTGTGTTGTGAGGAAGTCTGTTGCAAACAAACATGTTGTACACACACACCTGTGGAGACACTACAGCATCCACTATCCAGTGTCCACACGTTCACGTACATGTAATGTGATGAAGCACTAACATCGCAAATGCGCACACACACACACGCACACACACGCACGCACGTGCACGCACGCACGCACGCACACACACACACACCTGGAACAGACTGATGCCGTACTGCTTCCATTAAATGTATTTCTATCTTCTGTCCTTACTCACAGTCCCCAGCCACAGGTAGGAGCTGCTGCTCCAGATTACTCATTTACCCTCAATCAGTGTGTGTATCACAGGAGGAAGCTGAAAGCTGAGGCAGGACGTTTGTGTAATACTCAATGTTATAGTGGAGTATTAACACCGTCAGAGGAGATGTCAGTGTGTGCACTTGGAAACTCTCTGGTGCATACAATCCTGGGTCTATTTTGGGTCTGGACTAACCTCCCCACTCCCCATGTCATGCCACTTCACTGTAACTGGCAGAGAGGGACGCTGCAGAGGGATTTGACACTGTGTGTGTGTGTGTGTGTTATATCCTGAACAAAAATATAAATACAACATGTAAAGTGTTGGTCCCATGTTTGATGAACTGGAATAAAAGGTCACAAAAATGTTCAGTTTCTCTAAAATGTTGTGCACAAATTTGTTTACGTCCCCGTTAGGGAGCATTTCTCATTTGTCAAGATAATCCATCCACCTGACAGGTGTGACATATCAAGAAGTTGATTAAATGGCGGGATCAATACACAGGTGCACCTTGTGCTGTGGACAATAAAAGGACACTGTAAAATGTGCAGTTTTTGTCACACAACACAATGCCACAGATGTCTCAAGTTTTGAGGGAGCGTGCAATTGGCATGCTGACTGCAGGAATGTCCACCAGAGCTGTTGCCAGATCATTTAATGTTCATTTCTCTACCATAAACCGCCTCCACCGTCGTTTTAGAGAAATTGGCAGTACGTCTAACCTGACTCACAACCGCAGACCACATGTATGATGTTGTGTGGGCGAGCGGTTTGCTGATGCAATGGTGGCAGTGGGGTTATGGTATGGGCAGGCATAAGCTACATACAACGAACACAATTGCATTTTATCGATGGCAATTGGAATGCACAGAAAAATCAAATCAAAGTTTATTTGTCACATGCGCCGAATACAACAGGGGTAGACAGTGAAATGGTTATTTACAGGCTCTAACCAATAGTGCAAAAAAAGGTGTTAGGTGAAAAATAGGTAAGTCAAGAAATAAAACAACAGTAAAAAGACAGGCAATATACAGTAGATAATATACAGTGAGGCTATAAAAGTAGCGAGGCTACATACAGACACCGGCCAGTCAGGCTGATTGAGGTAGTATGTACATGTAGATATGGTTAAAGTGACTATGCATATATGATGAACAGAGAGTAGCAGTAGCGTTAAAGAGGGGCTGGCAGGTGGTGGGTGGCGGGACACATTGCAGATAGCCCGGTTAGCCAATGTGCGGGAGCACTGGTTGACGAGATCCTAAGGCCCATTGTCATGCCATTCATCCGCCCCTATCACTTCATGTTTCAACATGATCATGCACATACCCAGGTCGAAAAAGGATCTGTAAACAATTCCTGGAAAATTTAAAATGTCCCAGTTCTTCCATGGCCTGCATACTCTCCAGACATGGGATGCTCTGGATCTACGTGTACGACAGCGTGTTCCAGTTCCCGCCAACATTCAGCAACTTCACACAGCCATTGAAGAGGAGTGGGACAACATTGCACAGGTCATATTAAACAGCCTGATCGACTCTGTGAAGGAGATGTGTCTGTTCCACGCCCTCTCTCTTTTTTTAAGGTATCTGTGACCAACAGATCTGTATTCCAAGTCATGTGAAATCCATAGATTAGGGCCTAATGAATGTATTTCAATTGACTGATTTCCTTATTTGAATCTTTGAAATTGTTGCATGTTGCATTTAGATTTTTGTTCAGTGTACATTAAAATGAAGCAGTATAGCTGGTTTTACTCTGAGTAAAGAGTATGAGGGTTAACTAGGGTTAATGAGGATAGAAGATGAGAACAGTCTGGATATAGTGATCAAGGACACTGTTCTGTTCAAACTGATGGTTTTGGACCCTATGTTATTGGCTATTTTATTGAGATCGTGTGTGTGTGTGTGTGTGTGTGTGTGTGTGTGTGTGTGTGTGTGTGTGTGTGTGTGTGTGTGYGCGAGAGAGAGAGAGAGAAAGAGAGAGACCAATCAGTGTAAAAGAAATAGCTAGTCCACAGCCCCAGGTTTGCAATCCTAGGCCGCACTTTTTTTTATAGCTGTCCATCAGAAGCGCCTGTGCATAAAAAGCATCAGAGCGTGACTAGGACAGTCAATGCCAGGGTGCCTACCAATAGCAATCCACCTGAGGAGGTGTTAGATATGGCTTTAGGATGGTGTAGCTTGGTCAGGCTTACGTAAGGCCAGCAGCCCAGCACTGTTTGAGCCAAGCAGGAGCAGCAGTGTTCACTCCAAAAGGCCGGGGGAAATCATACGTTTCCAGGGCTAGGAAATGGAAATAGTGATGCTGTAATAATCTTTAATGGCAGAAAATAGCCTCTTGAAAATACTTGTCATGGACAAGGTGGGCTACACAAAAGGTGCTATGTAGAACCATACAGGGTTCTTTGGTTTGTCCCCATAGGGGAACCCTTTTTGGTGCTGTGTAGAATCCTTAGCAGAGAGTTATATCTAGAACCCTCTATTTAGGGTTCTTCAAAGAACCAATCAATCAATCAAATGTATTTATAAAGCCCTTTTTACATCAGTCGATGTCACAAAGTGCTGTACAGATACCCAGCCTAAAACCCCAAACAGCAAGCAAGGCAGATGTAGAAGCACTGTGGCGAGGAAAAACTCCCTAGCAGGGTCAGATAATAATAATCACAGTGGTTGTAGAGGGTGCAACAGGTCAGCACCTCAGGAGTAAATGTCAGTTGGCTTTTCATAGCCGATCATTCAGAGTTAGAGACAGCAGGTGCGATAAAGAGCGAGCCCAAAACAGCAGATCCGGGACAAAGTAGCACGTCCGGTGAACAGCTCAGGGTTTCATCGCCGCAGGCAGAACAGTTGAAACAGGAGCAGCAGCATGACCAGGTGAACTGGGGACAGCAAGGAGTCATCAGGCCAGGTCGTCCTGAGGCATGGTCCTAGGGCTTAGAAAGGGAAAGAGAGAGAGAAGGAGAAAGAGAGAAAGAGAGAGAGAGAATTAGAGGGAGCATACTTAAATTCACACAGGACACAGGATAAGACAGGAGAAATACTCCAGATATAACAGACTGACCCGAGCCCCCCAACACAAACTATTGCAGCATAAATACTGGAGGCTGAGACAGGAGGGTGTCGGGAGACACTGTAGCCCTGTCTGACGACACCCCATGGACAGGGCCAAACAGGCAGGATATAACCCCACCACTTTGCCAAAGCACAGCCCCCACACCACTAGAGGGATATCTTCAACCACCAACTTACTACCCTGAGACAAGGCCGAGTAAAGCCCACAAAGATCTCCTCCACGGCACGAACCTGAGGTGGGCGCCAACCCGGACATGAAGATCACGTCAGTGACTCAACCCACTCAAGTGACGCACCCCTCCTAGGGACGGCATGGAGGAGCACCAGCAAGACTGTGGCAGTGAGTAGGTCCAGAGACACGTTGGACAAAACCCACTGAGACGATGATGGCTCCGAAAGCCTTTTGGAGTGGGTCTGTGGCCTTTTCCATGTGAATATTAAAGTCACCAAAAATGTGAATATTATCTGCCATGTCTACGAGGTCCGAAAGGAATTAAAGGAACTCAGTGAGGAACGCTGTATACGGCCCAGGAGGCCTGTTAACAGTAGCTATAAAAAGTGATTGAGTAGGCTACATAATTTCATGACTAGAAGCTCAAAAGACGAAAACACAGTAATTTTTCTGGGTGTAAATTGACATTTGCTATCGTAAATGTTAGCAACACCTCCGCCTAAGTGGGATGCACAGGGGATATGGTCACTAGTGTAACCAGGAGGAGAGGCCTCATTTAACACAGTAAATTCATCAGGCTTAAGCCAAGTTTGTCAGGCCAATCACATCAATATTAATTAGCCTCCAACACTCTACTCAGCAAACTGGATGTAGTCTATCACAGTGCCATCCGTTTTTGTCACCAAAGCCCCATATACTACCCACCACTGCGACCTGTATGCTCTCGTTGGCTGGCCCTCACTACATATTCATCGCCAAACCCACTGGCTCCAGGTCATCTATAAGTCTATGCTAGGTAAAGCCCCGCCTTATCTCAGCTCACTGGTCACTATAGCACCCACCCGTAGCACGCGCTCCAGCAGGTATATTTCACTCGTCACCCCCAAAGTCAACACTTACTTTGGCCGCCTTTCCTTCCAGTTCTCTGCTGCCAATGACTGGAACGAATTGCAAAAATCTCTGAAGCTGGAGTCTTAAATCTCCTTCTCTAACTTTAAGCATCAGCTGTCAGAGCAGCTTACCGATCACTGTACCTGTACACAGCCAATCTGTAAATACCACACCCAACTACCTCATCCCCATATTGTTACTTATCCTCTTGCTCTTTTGCACCCTAGTATCTCTACTTGCACATTATCATCTGCACAGCTATCACTCCAGTGTTAATGCTAAATTGTAATTATTTCACCTCCATGGCCTATTTATTGCCTTACCTCCCTGCTCTTCTACATTTGCACACACTGTACATATATTTTTCTATTGTGTTATTGACTGCACATTTTTTTATGTGTTACTCTGTGCTGTTGTTTTTGTCACACTGCTTTGCTTTATCTTGGCCAGGCCGCAGTTGTAAATAAGAACTTGTTCTCAACTGGCCCAGCTGGTTAAATAAAAGTGAAATTAAATTAAATTAAATAAAAAATGATCAGTGATTAGTTCATTGACTATAACTGCCTTGGAAGTGAGGGATCTAACATTAAGCAGCTCTATTTTGAGATGTGAGATATCACAATCTCTTTCAATTATTCCAGTGAGATTGCTAAGGTGAACACCGCCATGTTTAGTTTTACCCAACCTAGATTGAGGCACAGACACAGTCTCAATGGGGATAGCTGAGCTGACTACACTGACTATGCTAGTGGCAGACTCCACTAAGCTGGCAAGGTGGCTAACAGCCTGCACCCGATCTCATTGTGGAGCTAGAGGAGTTTTATCTGTATTACTTTTATTTAACTAGGCAAGTCAGTTAAGTCAGTTATTTTCAATGACGGCCTAGGAACAGTGGGTTAACTGCCTTGTTCAGGGGCAGAACAACAGATTTTCACCTTGTCAGCTTGGGGATTCGATCTTGCAACCTTTCAGTTACTAGTCCAACGCTCTAACCACTAGGCTACCTGCCGAGGTAGAACCCTGTCTATGTTCATAGATAAAATGAGAGCACCCCTCCAGCTAGGATGGAGTCCGTCACTCCTCAGCAGGCCAGGCTTGGTCCTGTTTGTGGGTGAGTCCCAGAAAGAGGGCCAATTATCTACAAATTCTATCTTTTCGGAGGGGCAGAAAACAATTTCAACCAGCGATTGAGTTCCGAAACTCCGCTGTAGAGCTCATCACTCCCCATAACTGCGAGGGGGCCAGAAACAATTACTCGATGCCAACACATCTTTCTAGCTCTTGGTGACCTCTGACTGTTTCATCCTAACATTGTTGGTGCCGACGTGGATAACAATATCTCTATACTCTCTACACTCGCCAGTTTTAGCCTTAGCCAGCTCCATCTTCAGATTAGCCTTAACGTCGGTAGCCCTGCCCCCTGGTAAACAGTGTATGATCGCTGGATGATTCTTTTTAAGTCTAATATTACGAGTAATGGAGTCGACAATGACTAGGGTGTTCAATTTGTCAGAGCTAATGGTGGGAGGCTTCGGCGTCTCAGACCACGTAACGGGTGGAGGAGAGACCAGAGAAGACTCGGCCTCTGACTCCGACTCATTGCTTAATTGGGAGAACCGGTTGAAAGTTTCTGTCAGCTGAATGAGCGACACCGGTTGAGTATTCCTACAGCATTTCCTTCCAGAAGCCATGAGAAAGTTGTCCGGCTGCGGGGACTGTGCGAGGGGATTTATACCTCTATCTGTACTTACTGGTGGCACAGACGCTGTTTCATCCTTTCCTACACTTAAATTACTCATGCCTAACGATTGCGTCTGAAGCTGGGCTTGCAGCACGGCTAGCCTCGCCATAAGGCGATCGTTCTCCTGTATATTATGAGTACAGCGACTGCAATTAGAAGGCATAATGTTAATGTTACTACTTAGCTTCGGCTGGTGGAGGTCGTATAGAACCATGTCCAGATTAAGCGTCCGGGGTGAAAAGTAGAATGAAAAAAGTTGAGCGAGGGGAAAAAAATAAATATAAAACGGTAATTAATAAGTAAAAACCGTAAATAATAAGTATAATTAATAAGTAAAAACCGGTTGGCATGTAGCAAAGAAACGTTAGCAGCAAACCGCACAGCAGCACGTAAACAAGTCTACAAGTTGTGACCGCCTGTATATGGTTCTACCTAGAACCCTCTATGAAGGGTTCTGCCTAGAACCTTCTATGAAGGGTTCTACCAAGAACCATTTGCCAAAATCCTCCATGACGGCTTCTACCAAGAACCAAAGTCGGACCTGGGGCCCCCCCTAGGTGCACGTTTTGGTTTTTGCCCTAGCACTACACAGCTGATTAAAATAATCAAAGCTTGATGATGAATTTATTTTTTGAATCATCTGTGTAGTGCTAGGGCAAAAACCAAAACGTGCACCCAGGGGGGGCCCCAGGACCGAGTTTGGGAAACCCTGATCTACAGCACAGGTGTCAAACTCATTCCATGTCTGCAGGTTTTTAGCGCCTCCCTAATACTTGATTGATGAATTAAGGTCACTAATTAGTAAGGAACTCCCAACACTTGTTTGTCTAGGGCTTAATTTAAAGGAAAAAACAAAAACCTGCAGACACTAGGCCCCCCGTTGGAATGAGTTTGACACCCCTGATCTAAAGGTACTTTCTTGAACCATCTATGAAGGGTTCTACCGAGAACCTTTGGACGGTTCTTCCTAGAACCCTCTCTGAACAGTTCCACCAGCCTTATTAGCCTTTAAAATGTTATTATTTATGAAAATACATTACATATATCGTAAGGCCTTTCTTTGAGGGCCTAGTTATACCCTGACACAGTGGTGTCCACATCAGAGAGAGCGATGAGAGGTGAAGAGAATGATAGAGAAATGATAGGAAACAACGGAGGCACTTTCCACACTTGGGTATTGCTGCCAAAGCACTCGAAATACTGCTCAGGTTCAAATATCTCTGTTCCTGCCAAATATTACACACGACTTATTTTCATATCATAGCGATTGTAATCAAGTCATAGTGTGAATATTGAATTCATGAGAGAAACATTTGGACCGAGCTGTCAAATATCATTTTTCCCTATCTGCAGTTATGAATAGCTTTCTATGGATTGGCAGAATATGAACCAAATGTGAGGCTAACTTATGGTCAGATTCATGCCATTTATAAACTTCCCTTAGAAGAAACACCTGTATGGAGTAGATCCACATTATGCTTTGCTTGGAATATGTTTTTCCAAGAGACTGGACCAGTTATGTCCCTCAAAACATAGAGGGATGAGGTAATTCATCACAGTGTAAAAATGTGTAAAAAAAAAAAACATGTATTAAAATGCAATATAAATGGATAAAAACACAATTCGGCAACAGCCTCTTCAGCAATGGAGCACTGTCTATGCAGGAGCTGTGTGTGAGTGACTACTGTGCCCCTTGGGCCTGTCTGTCTTTATGTTGTGCTGTAAACATGACACAGGCCATCTAACAGTGGAGCTCGTAAAACAGGGAATGGTCCCTCGGCTCAGAAGGACACATATTTCTTACTATTCCCTCTCTGAGCTGAGCTGTAAACGTGATAAAAGTTGCGGGCCCTTCTACAACTACTCACGGCCCGCTAACCATTTGTTTACACCTTGTTCAGTCATGTTTGTTACCTCAGCTAGCTAGCTGTTTGTTACCACAGCTAGCTAGCTATCAACCTCGTAACTTTACCAGCATATCCAAACATTTGGGGGCATTGAATGAAAGGAAAAGGGTTATCTTCTTCATAAGATCAGTGATCATAGGAATGTCATCACATACAGTGCCTTCGGAAAGCATTCACACCCTTTGACTTTTATTGTGTTACAGCTTGAATTTAATATTGATTAAATTGAGATTTTAGGTCACTGGCCTACACACAATACCCCATAATGCCAAAGTGCTGTGTTTTTCTGCTTTTTGAAGAAATTCATTTGAAATTAATTCAAATGAAAAGCTGAAATGTCTTGAGTCAATGAGTATTCAACCTCTTTGTTACGGCAAGCCTAAATAGGTTCAGGAGGAAAGAATATACCTAACAAGTCACATAATAAGTTGCATGGACTCACTCTGTGTGCAGTAATAGTGTTTATCATTATTTTGGGATGATAACTTCATCTCTGTACCCCAGACACAATTATCTGTAAGGTCCCTCAGTCGAGCAGTGAATTTCAAAAGACAGATTCAACCACAAAGACCAGGGAGGTTTTCCAATGCCTCGCAAAGGACACCTATTGGTAGAAGTCAAGCAGACATTGAATATCCCTTTGAGAATGCTGAAGTTATTAATTACACTTTGGATGGTGTATAAATACACCCAGTCACTAGAACGATACAGGTGTCCTTCCTAACTCAGTTGCCAGAGAGGATGGAAACTGCTCAGGGATTTCGCCATGAGGCCAATAGTGACTTTAAAACAGTTACAGAGTTTAATGGCTGTGATACGAGGAAACTGAGAATGGATCAACAATATTGTAGTTACTCCACAACACTAATCTAAATGACAGTGAAAGAAGGAACCTTGTACAGAATAAAACATATTCCAAAACATGCATCCTGTTTGCAATAAGGCACTAAAGTAAAACTGCAAAAAATGTGGGAAAGAAATAAAATGTATGTCCTGAATGTGTTTGTGGCAAATCCAACACAACACATCACTGAGTACCACTCTTCATATTTTCAAGCATGTTTGTGGCTGCATCATGTTATGAGTATGCTTGTCATCAGCAAGGGAGTTTTTCAGGAAATCCTGGTTCAGTCTGCTTTCCAACAGACACTGGAAGACAAATTCACCTTTCTCTGCAGGACAATAACCTAAAATACAAGGCCAAATATACACTGGAGTTGCTTACCAAGACAACGGCGAATGTTCCTGAGTGGCCTAGTTACAGTTTTGACTTAAATCGGCTTGAAAATCTATGGCAAGACTTGCAAATGGCTCTCTAGCAATGATCAATAACAAACTTGACAGAGCTTGAAGAATTTTTAAAAGAATAATGTGCAAATATTGTACAACACATGTGTGCAAAGCTCTTAGAAACTTACCCAGAAAGACCCACAGCTGTAATCACTGCCAAAGGTGATTCTAACATGTATTAACTCGGGATTAAATGCTTATGTAATAATTTTTCATATTTCTTTCAAAAAAAAAATCTTCCACTTTGACATAACAGAGTATTTTATGTAGATTGTTGACAAAAAATGACAGTTAAATCAATTTTTATCCCACCATGTAACACAACAAAATATGTAAAAAGTCAAGGCGTGTGAATAAAATCTGCATCTCAATAGGAAAATAGTGCTTTTACATAACGTAGAAACCTAATTTTCCACAAATTACTTTTTAATTTCTAGGGCACAACATGTGCTTCAGAAGTAGATAGATATAGCCTATATGAATTCTCAATCCATTTTAAATGATTTGGCCTCGTTTCGAAGATTGCTCATAAAAAATGCTAGGGGCCGTGACTGAAGCCAAACAAGTTGTCTTAGGGGTGTGGTTTGATGTGGGTGTTAGGTTCGCATATTGTACCCGGGCAGGTACTGTTGTTTGTCCCTCATGAGTCATTGTAGCAACAACATAGCCACTTCCTCAAAAAAAGCACTTTCTTAAAATAGTCTGAATTAATCTAAGATAAATCAAGAAATCTGTTTTAGGAGGTTTTAGTTGCGCAATTTTACATCTAGCTAATGTGCTTGGTGCAGTATTTCTCAAGTAAAAAGATGAGCATGGAAACTAGTCGGTGCACTGCATACAGTCTATCAAGTCGGCAAAGTCTGGCTGCGCACTCAGAACGGATTTCCGAGAACAATAACATGTCTACAACTTCATAATCTGCGAACTGTTAAACTATCGTAAATAAGGCACAAGCTACACACTGTTTATCAGTGCCCAAAATCACTTGCTAGCTAGCTAAGTTCCAACTCTGTGTTTGTCAATGAAGCTAGCAAGTGGTAGTTAGCAGGCACATTGAGCAGCCGGGCCACAATCAATTTAGCAAGTCACTGGTGAGTGGCGATGTGTGTGCTTCGGTGCTGTTCCGTTTTTTTTTTACAACTTTCTCACTATCTGTTACCAGAGTGTCTGCCAGTGTTTCATTGGGAATCATGTTACAAAACAGGTCCACAGCGGGACGGGCACAAGATGCTCACGATGCTCTCTGATCGTCTCAATTCTCATTTTGCCCCCAAAAGTGGCAGACTCGAATGGTTGACACTGTCAAACACATCAGCAAATGGCCGCTCCATAATGAGAAATGAATGCTTCTGACTCGTATCGATGCCACATAGGCAGTTTAAAACCACAGAAGTTGGTTCTAAGGGGCAGTTGACCTTTAAAAATTGTATTTTCTGGTGCTCCTAAATGTGATGTTGTGCTCCTACGTTTTTTAAGTTGGGACCAGTGCTACCAATATTTTGTTTATTTATTTAGAGACCTGTCTGTACCCTAGTCAAGTCTCAACCTTGCACTATTCAAGCATCCAGGCTCTGCCTGAGGATGTCGTTATGCGGTTGCCCTACCGTCCTTTCATTCGAAGTTTCACTCCTATGATGACTCAGGGGGATGGGGAAGCAACAGCTTGACGCATTGTGTAACTCCTCAGTTCTTAAAACAAGAGACATATGGTCCCCTCACATGTCCTTCACTGTTATGACTACAATATCCTGAGTCATTCTCTGTTGAAGGATTGGGATCAATGTGGAGGGTCATGTTGACTGTGATCTAATGCCTTTAACTGCAACTCGACCTGACCCTGTCAGACCCCCTCACTGACTACTGCACATTTACTGTCAAAACCTTGTAGGTCGGTATGCGATCTCAGTAGACCAGTGATCTTCCCTTGTCACATTCTATGTTGCCTACTGAAAGCAGTCAGATATCAGGAACATGCCTGATGGAAAAAGTATTAAAAAAAACAATGGCTTTGAAAGACGTGCTCTGCGTCCTACTGGCTGTGACGAAGGCGTGCTTTCAGCTAGCTGACAGGCTGCTGTAGACAGACTCCCCTGACCCAGTAGAGAGAGCACATCATATGGAGAGAGCAAACAGGCAGAAGACACACTCTCTTCCCCTCTCTTTTTCTCTCTTTTTCTCGCTGTCTCTTTCTCTGACTTTCTCCCCCCCCTTCGCTCTGTCTTTTGCTCAGTTTTGTCTCTTCCTTGATACACATAGTCTTCTGTCCAAGCCAGCTTTAGTTTTTTTTACTTTAATTGGGTTATTGTTTCTGATGGTGTCTTAAGTTAACCCTTATGACCAAATGCTTGCTCGCTGTTCTGTGTGGGAGACACAATGACATGCTGACACACACACACACACACACACACACACACACACACACACACACAACACACACACACACACACACACACACACACACACACACACACACACACCTCACACACACATCTGAGTGAGTTACTGTCTGTTGTCTGTGTGTGGAGTCACGGGGAGCCTGTGAAAGGCCTTGTCCCAATTCTGGGGATATGTGTGAGGGACACTACGGCGGTGTGTGATTGTCTATGCTTGGCGGGTGGGCATTAACCGGAAACTATTCAGCCCCTGGAATATCCAGGCGGAGGAATTGTGGCCCTCCTTTTTTCATGTTTTTGTTTTGTTCCTCCTCTCTTCCTTTTCTCATTCAACTCTCTCTTTTATTGGCTCTCTCTCATCCCTTTCCCTTTTTTAGATAATTATTATTGACTCATTCTCTTTCTCTAATTTAATTTACGTTTCACTCTCTTTCTTCCTCTCTCTATATCCGTGTTTCTCTCTCTCTCTTATACTTCCCCTGTCTTTTCTATCATACATCTTTTTAAAGGTTCCCTCCATTCCTCTCTTCCCTCCTTAAGCACAAGGCACGACTGTGTCTCACTTCGGTCCTGCCTGCCTGGGTTCCACAGTCCCACAGATTCCCACTCTCCAGTCCCCAAACATTACAGTCCACCCCAGCCACAGCCAGTCTCCATTTACCTCTCTCCACTGAGCCTCTCTCTCCGTATGGCCTGATTGTACCCCTCAACACCAAACGTTGGAGAAAAATAGTCTTTAATATCAGTGGAGCAGTACAACAGTGAAATGCTTACTTACTTACAGGCTCTAACCAATAGTGCAAAAAAGGTATTAGGTGAACAATAGGTAAGTAAAGAAATAAAAACAACAGTAAAAAGACAGTGAAAAACAGTAGCGAGGCTATATACTGTAGCGAGGCTATAAAAGTAACGAGGCTTCATACAGACACCGGTTAGTCAGGCTGATTGAGGTAGTATGTACATGTAGATATGGTTAAAGTGACTATGCATATATGATGAACAGAGAGTAGCAGTAGCGTAAAGAGGGGTTGGTGGGTGGCGGCACACAATGAAAATAGTCCGGGTAGCCATTTGACTAGATGTTCAGGAGTCTTATGGCTGTGTGGTAAAAACTGTTGAAAAGCCTTTTTGTCCTAGACTTGGCACTCCGGGTACCGCTTGTCATGCGGTAGTAGAGAGAATAGTCTATGACTGGGGTGGCTGGGGTCTTTGACAATTGTTAGGGCCTTCCTCTGACACCACCTGGTATAGAGGTCCTGGATGGCAGGAAGCTTAGCCCCAGTGATGTACTGGGCTGTACGCATTACCCTCTGTAGTGCCTTGCGGTCGGAGGCCGAGCAATTGCCGTACCAGGCAGTGATGCAACCAGTCACGATGCTCTCGATGTTGCAGCTGTTGAACCTTTTGAGGATCTCAGGACCCATGCCAAATCTTTTTAGTTTCCTGAGGGGGAATAGGCTTTGTCGTGCCCTCTTCACAACTGTCTTGGTGTGTTTGGACTATTCTAGTTTGTTGTTGATGTGGACACCAAGGAATTTGAAGCTCTCAACCTGCTCCACTACAGCCCCGTAGATGAGAATGGGGACGTGCTCGGTACTCCTTTTCCTGTAGTCCACAATCATCTCCTTAGTCTTGGTTACGCTGAGGGATAGGTTGTTATTCTGGCACCACCCGGCCAGGTCTCTGATCTCCTCCATATAGGCTGTCTCGTCATTGTCAGTGATCAGGCCTACCACTGTTGGTTGTCTGCAAACTTACTGATGGTGTGGAGTTGTGCCTGGCCATGCCAGTCGTCGGTGAACAGGGAGTACAGGAGGGGACTGAGCATCACCCCTTGGGTCTCCCGTGTTGAGGATCAGTGTGGCGGCTGTGTTGTTACCTACCCTCACCACCTGGGCAGCCCGTCAGGAAGTCCAGATCCAGTTACAGAGGGAGTGTTTAGTCCCAGATCCTTAGCTTAGTGACTGGGCTGTTAAAGGGGGTACTATGTGCTTGAACGCTGAGCTGTAGTCAATAATAAGCATTCTCACAAAGTGTTCCTTTGTCCAGGTGGGAAAGGGCAGTGTTGGAAGTGCAAGTAAGACTTTGCATCATCTGTGAGGATCTGATTTGGCGGTAATGCAAATTGGATGGGTCTAGGTGGTTCTGGAATAATGTTAGTGTGATAGTGACGTCTCTTATTACCAGCCTTCAAGACACTTCATGGCTGACGACGTGGTGCTACGGTCTGTAGTCATTTAGGCAGGTTGCCTTTGTGTTCTTGGGCACAGGGACTATGGTGGTCTGCTTGAAACATGTTGGTATTACAGACTCAATCAGGGACATGTTAAAAATGTCAGTGAAGACGCAGCAGTTGGTCAGCACATGCCCGGAGCACACATCCTGGTAATTCGTCTGGCCCCGCAGCCTTGTGTATGTTGACCTGTTTAAAGGTCTTAATCACGTCGGCTACGGAGAGCGTGATCACACAGTCGTCCGGAACAGCTGATGCTCTCATGCATGCCTCAGTGTTGCTTGCCTCGAAGCGAGCATAGAAGTGATTTAGCTCGCCTGGTAGGCTCGTGTCACTGGGCAGCTTGCGTCTGTGCTTAACCTTTGTAGTCTGAAATTGTTTGCAAGCCCTGCCACATAAGACGAGCGTCGAAGCCGGTGTAGTATTATTCAATCTTAGCTCTGTATTGACGCTTTGTCTGTTTGATGGTTCGTCGCAGGGCATAGCAGGATTTCTTGTAAGCTTCCGGGTTAGAGTCCCACACCTGGAAGCAGCAGCTCTGCCCTTTAGCTCAGTGCGAATGTTGCCTGTAATCCATGGCTTCTGGTTGGGGTATGTACGTAGAGTCACTGTGGGGACGACGTCCTCGATGCACGTATTGATAAAGCCAGTGACTGATGTGGTGCACTCAATGCCATCGGAAGAATCCCGGAACATGTTCCAGTCTGTGATAGCAAAACAGTCCTGTAGTTTAGCATCTGCTTCATCTGACCACTTTTTTATAGACCGAGTCACTGGTGCTTCGTGCTTTAATTTTAGCTTGTAATCAGGAATCAGGAGGGTAGAGTTGTGGTTGGATTTACCAAATGGAGGGCGAGAGAGAGCTTTGTACGCGTCTCTGTGTGTGGTGTAAAGGTGATCTAGAATTTTTTTCCCTCTGGTTGCACATTTAATATGTTGATAGAAATTTTGTAGAACTGATTTAAGTTTCCCTTCATTAAAGTCTCCGGCCACTAGGAGCGCCGCCTCTGGGTGAGTGGTTTCCTGTTTGCTTATTTCCTTATACAGCTGACTGAGTGCAGTCTTAGTGCCAGCATCTGTCTGTGGTGGTAAATAAACAGCCACAAAAAGTATAGCTGAAAACTCTGTAGGCAAATAGTGTGGCCTGCAATTTATCACAATATACTCTACTTCAGGCGAGCAAAATCTAGAGACTTCCTCAGATTTTGTGCACCAGCTGTTGTTTACAAATATTTTTATTTATTTATTTTTTATTTCACCTTTATTTAACCAGGTAGGCAAATTGAGAACACGTTCTCATTTACAATTGCGACCTGGCCAAGATAAAGCAAAGCAGTTTGACACATACAACAACACATAGTTACACATGGAGTAAAACAAACATACAGTCAATAATACAGTGAAAAAAATAAGTCTATATACAATGTGAGCAAGTGAGGTGAGATAAGGGAGGTGAAGGCAAACAAAATATATATATAAATAAATAAAAATATAAAAAAGGCCATGGTGGCGAAGTAAATACAATATAGCAAAAAAAATTAAAAATAAAAACACTGGAATGGTTGGTTTGCAGTGGAAGAAAGTGTAAAGTAGAGATAGAAATAATGGGGTGCAAAGGAGCAAAATAAATAAATAAATACAGTAGGTAAAGAGGTAGTTGTTTGGGATAAATTATAGATGGGCTATGTACAGGTGCAGTAATCTATGAGCTCCTCTGACAGCTGGTGCTTAAAGCTAGTGAGGGAGATAAGGGTTTCCAGTTTCAGAGATTTTTGTACTTCGTTCCAGTCATTGGCAGCAGAGAACTGGAAGGAGAGGCGGCCAAAGGAAGAATTGGTTTTGGGGGTGACCAGAGAGATATACCTGCTGGAGCGCGTGCTACAGGTAGGTGCTGCTATGGTGACCCTCGAGCTGAGATAAGGGGGGACTTTACCTAGCAGGGTCTTGTAGATGACCTGGAGCCAGTGGGTTTGGCGACACGAGTATGAAGCGAGGGCCAGCCAACGAGAGTTGTACAGGTCGCAATGTGGGGGGTTAGTATAATGGGCTTTGGTGACAAAACGGGATGGCACTGTGATAG